>NC_086453.1:380913245-381228245 GCF_028390025.1 Pseudophryne corroboree
TGTAAGACTAATTGCTGATCTTCTGTGATAAACTAACCAGTTAACTTTAGGTAAATCCCGCAGTCCAGAAAATAAGACACAGATACTACAGACTCCCGTAGTTGTGCGTCTTATATATAAAAATGTAAAAAAAAAAAAAAAATAGGATTTTAATTACCTACTTGTAAATCCTTTTCTCATAGTCCGTAGAGGATGCTGGGATCCACATTAGTACCATGGGGTATAGACGGGTCCACTAGGAGCCATTGGCACTTTAAGAGTTTGAGTGTGTGTGTGTGTGCTGGCTCCTCCCTCTATGCCCCTCCTACCAGACTCAGTCTAGAAACTGTGCCCGAGGAGACGGACAACTTCGAGAGAAGGATTTTACACAGATAGTGGCGAGATTCACACCAGCTCACACACAAGGCAAACCTAGCTAACCAGCTTGAAAACTCAGCAACGGCTGAACAATATTACTTACCAAGTAACAAAACAGTACTTAACCAAGAACAAAGCAGTACTGAACTAAGTAACCACTGCAGGATCACGAAGCGCTGGGCGGGCGCCCAGCATCCTCTACCGACTACGAGAAAAGGATTTACCGGTAGGTAATTCAAATCCTATTTTCTCTTACGTCCTAGAGGAGCTGGGGTCCACATTAGTACCATGGGGATGTACCAAAGCTCCCAGAACGGGAGGGAGAGCATGGGGGCACCTGCAGAACGGATTGACCAAACTTCAGGTCCTCAGAGGCCAAAGTATCGAACTTGTAGAATTTAGCAAACGTGTTCGACCAGACCAAGTAGCCGCTCGGCAAAGCTGTAAAGCAGAGACACCCCGGGCAGCCACCCAGGATGAACCCACCTTACGAGTAGAGTGGGCCTTAACAGACGCAGGACACGGCAAACTTGCCGTAGAATACGCATGCTGGATAGTGAACCCGATCCAGCGAGAAATCTCTGCTTAGAAGCAGGACACCCAATTTTCTTGGGATCATACGGGACAGAGTCCGATTTTCTCTGACGAGCAGTTCTCTTCACATATATCTTCAGAGCCCTCACAACATCCAAGGACTTTGATGAAATTGAGTAGTCGGTAGCAACTGGCACCACAATAGGTTGGTTGATATGAAATGCCGACGCAACCTTCGGAAGGAACTGCTGACGTGTCCGGAGCTCAGCCCTATCTTCATGGAAGATCAAGTAGGGGCTCTTACAAGACAAAGCCCCCAACTGCAACACATGTCTAGCAGAAGCTAAGGCCAACAAAGTGACAGCCTTCCACGTGAGAAACTTGACCTCAACCTCCGGTAGAGGCTCGAACCAATCTGATTGGAGGAACTGTAACACCACGTTAAGATTCCAGGGCGCCCGTAGGCGGCACAAAGGGAGGCTGGATGTGCAGGACCCCCTTCAAGAAAGTCTGAACCTCAGGGAGGGAAGCCAATTGTTTCTGGAAGAAAATGGAAAGGGACGAAATCTGGACCTTTACGGATCCCAACCTCAGGCTCATATCCACACCTGCTTGCAGGAAGAGGAGAAACCGTCCCAGTTGATACTCCACCGTAGGCAACTTCTTGGACTCATACCAAGAGACATACTTTTTCCAAATGCGATGGTAATGTTTAGACGTTACTCTTTTCCTAGCCTGTATCAGGGTAGGAATAACCTTGTTCAGAATGCCCCTCCGAGCTAAGATCTGGCGTTCAACCTCCATGCCGTCAAATGTAGCCGCGGTAAGTCTTCATAAGCGAACGGCCCCTGCTGCAGCAGGTCCTCCCAAAGAGGAAGAGGCCTTGGATCTTCCAGAAGTAAATCCAGAAGATCCGCGTACCAAGCCTTTCTTGGCCAGTCCGGAGCAATGAGGATTGCTTGAACTCTTGTTCTCCTTATGAGCTTTAGAATCCTTGGAATTAGTGGAAGTGGAGGAAACAAGTACACTGACTGGAACACCCACGGAGTTACCAGGGCGTCCACCGCCATCGCTTGCAGGTCTCTTGACCTGGAACAATACCTCCTAAGTTTTTTGTTGAGGCGGGAGGCCATCATGTCTATTTGAGGAACCCCCCAAAGATTTGTCACCTCCGTGAACACCTCCGGATGGAGGCCCCACTCTCCTGGATGGAGATCGTGTATGCTGAGTAAGTCCGCTTCCCAGTTGTCCACTCCAAGAATGAAAATTGCTGACAGTGCTAACGCGTGCTTTTCTGCACAGAGGATGATTCTGGTTACCTCTGACATTACAGCTCTGCTCTTTGTTCCGCCTTGTCGGTTTATGTAGGCCACTGTCGTTACATTGTCCGACTGCACTTGAATGGGTCGATTTCGCAGAAGATGTGTCGCATGGAGAAGAACGTTGTATACGGCTCTTAGATCCAGAATGTTTATTGGAAGACTGGATTCCAGACTTGACCATCTTCCTTGGAAGGTTTCCCCTTGAGTGACTGCGCCCCAGCACCGGAGACTTGCATCTGTGGTTAAAAGGATCCAGTCCTGAATCCCGAACCTGCGGCCCTCCAGAAAGTGAGGCAATTGTAGCCACCAGAGGAGTGAAATCCTTGCTTTCGGCGACAGACGTATTCTCAGGTGCATATGTAGATGAGACCCCGACCACTTGTCTAGGAGATCCAATTGGAAGGATCGAGCATGAAACCTTCCGAATGGCAGAGCCTCGTAAGAGGCAACCATCTTCCCCAGGAGACGAATGCACTGATGAATAGATACCCGGGCTGGCTTCAGGACATCCTGGACCATTGATTGTATCACCAACGCTTTTTCCACCGGTAGAAACACCCTCTGCACTTCCGTGTCGAGTATCATCCATAGGAAAGACAATCTCCTTGTCGGCTCCAAATGTGACTTTGGAAGGTTCAGGATCCAACAATGGACCCTGAGCAGATGAGTCGTGAGAGCAATGGACTGCAACAGCTTCTCCCTGGACGACGCCTTTATCAGCAGATCGTCCAGGTATGGAATTATGTTCACACCCTGTCTGCGGAGGAGAACCATCATCTCTGCCATCACCTTGGTGAACACCCTCGGTGCCGTGGAGAGACCGAATGGCAGTGCCTGAAACTGATAGTGACTGTCTAACAGTGCAAATCTGAGATAAGCCTGGTGCGGAGGCCAAATTATAATATGGAGATACGCATCCTTGATATCCAGGGATACGAGAAACTCCCCCTCCTCCAGACCTGAGATAACCGCTCTCAGAGACTCCATGTTGAATTTGAACTCCCTCAGATAAGAGTTTAGCAATTTCAAGTTCAAAATTGGTCTGACCGAACCATCCAGTTTCGGTACCACAAAAAGGTTTGAATAGTAACCCACGTTGTGAATATGAGGTAGAACTGGAACAATGACCTCTGACCTTTCAAATTTTTGGATAGCTTCCTGTAGGACAGTTCTGTCTGTCTGTAGAGCTGGCAAGCCTGATTTTAAGAATCGCTGAAGTGTGGTTTCTTGAAACTCCAGTCTGTACCCTTGGGACACAATATCCTGTACCCAGGGATCCAGGCCGGATGACACCCAGACATGGCTGAAACGTCCGAGTCTTGCCCCCACCAGCCAGGCTGTGTGGTCCACCATCATGCTGAGGATTTTGAAGTACCAGAAGCAGGTTTCTGGTCCTGGTATGTCTGCGGGTGCAGGCTTTTTGGATTATGCCCACCCACCTCTAAAGAAGGTGGTAGGAGGCTTGGACTTTTTTGTCTTAGCGGTCCGAAAAGACTGCGATGCGGATAAAGAAAATGGTTTCCTCGTAGAAGGCGTAGCTGAGGGAAGAAAAGGTGACTTACCCGTGGTTGCCATGGAAATCCACGCATCCAATGCTTCCCCGAATAGAGCCTAACCTGTGTAGGGTAGGTTCTCCACACTTCTCCTGGACTCCGCGTCTGCAGACCATTGGCGTAGCCAGAGTCCTCTGCGAGCTGAGACAGACATGGAAGATATCCTTGCAGTTAGCGTACTCAGGTCCTTCATGAACCGCGCAGAATCCTGTATGTTACGTAAAAATAATTCAATGTCACTTCTATCCATTGAATCCAAATCCTCTAGTAACGTGCCTGACCACTTTACTATAGCTTTAGAGATCCCTGCACAGGCAATAGTAGGCCTCAGCGCCACCCCTGAAGCAGTGTACATGGATTTGAGTGAAGTTTCTATCTTACGATCATTCAGTTCTTTTAACGCGGTAGAGCCAGGGACAGGTAAAACCATCCTTTTCGACAGTCTGGAAACAGATGCGTCAACTATGGGTGGATTTTCCCATTTTTTCCCATCTTCCTCAGGGAAGGGAAAAGCACCCAGAATCCTTTTGGGAATCTGGAATTTTTTCTCTGGGTTTTCCCAGGACTTTTCAAATAAAGCGTTTAATTCTTTAGACGCAGGGAAGGTTAGCGAGGCTTTCTTATTGTCTGTGAAGTAAAGCCTCCTCAACCTGCTCAGGTGTTGTGAGAAATCATTCCCTTAATAGAGGATAACCACTCAGGCTCAGTAATAGGGATCTGCGACAAAACATTACATTCCTGTGTACATGGAATGGATTCCTCCTGAGAGGAAATGTCCTCTGCAGCATAAGACACAGAGGGGCAGATGTATTAACCTGGAGAAAGCATAAGGAAGTGATAAACCAGTGATATGTGCAAGGTGATAAAGGCACCAGCCAATCAGATCCTAACTGTTCATTTACATGTTGGAGCTGATTGGCTGGTGCCTTTCTCACCTTGCACATATCACTGGTTTATCACTTCCTTATGCCTTCTCCAGGTTAATACATCTGCCCCAGAGTCCCTAGACAAGGCTATGCGAGACAACAAACACCGACACACAGGGAAATGTCAGACACCGTTTCCCCCCAAGTATGCCACTGAGAAACACAGAGATTGGAGCCAACCCACACACAGCGCTTCCCAAGGTAGATATAATACAACTACCTGGCGCTTACTGTGTACCTTAATAGACTACACAGTATGTACACTTGCCTCCCCCCCCCCCCCCCTCTATAACCCCCTGGTACCGCACAGGTTAGCTGGAGTTGCTTGGAGGTACAGCTCTCCCTGTCAGCGTCTCTGTATAGGATCTGCAGGCAGGAAAATGGCGCTGAACGCTGCTGGGTCCGCTCTGAGGAAAAGCTCCGCCCCCTGAACATGGCGCTGCTTCCCGCTCTTCACTTCTTTATACTGGCCTGAGGAATTGTGCTGGCAGCGTAACCAAGGTCCCCGACAGCCTTGGTGACCAGTGTAGGGTATAGGCCAGTGATGGCTAACCTTGACACTCCAGCTGTTGTTGAACTACATATCCCAGCATGTCCTGCTACAGTTTTGATATTTGACCATGCTAAAACTGATGCAGGGCATGTGTAGTTCAACAACAGCTGGAGTGTCAAGGTTAGCCATCACTGGTATAGGCGCTGGCTCAGGGCGCCCCCTCACAGCGCCGCACTATGTACCGCTGAGCCTCCGGGGCGCATCTTCACACCGGCTCCCCGCTTGCTATGGGGGTCCGGTGACTCACTCGCCACCGGAATCTTCTAGCTCTGTTAGGGGTTGGCGGCATGCTGCGGGAGTGAGCGGTCGCCTCAGGGGCTAACGATCATCACCCTCAGGTGTTCAGTGTCCTGTCAGTGGAGACAGTGGCTCAGACCCCGCAGGGCGGACACTACTCCCCCCACCTTCCCCAACAAGTCCTTCGAAGCAGGGGGGCTGTTGCCGGCAGCCTCCCTGTGCCTAAACGCTAATAAAAACAACAAAACTAGAAGAACTCCTATGGAGCTCCCCTAGCTGTGACCGGCTCCTCCGGGCACATTTTCTAAACGGAGTCTGGTAGGAGGGGCATAGAGGGAGGAGCCAGCCCACACTCTCAAACTCTTAAAGTGCCAATGGCTCCTAGTGGACCCTTCTACACCCATGTAGTGTTCACTCTAGGAGTGAAAAGGGGCAGGGCGCAACACTCTGGGGGCACATGTGCGAAATAGGGGCGCGGCCACGCAAATTAGGGGGCGTGGCCACGCCTCCGTCATTTTAGGGGGGCGGTGCGGCCCACAGACGCTACTATAGAGAGCGTCTGTGGCCGGCGACGTCACTGTTGGGGGCGTGCCCAGCACCTCCGTCGGTGCTGGGCTTCCCCCAGCCCTCTCCCAATGCGTGAATGGATGCAGCGCGCATGCGCACGGCATCTATACACGCCGGGAGGGCAGGGAGCGGGCGGCTGTTCTAGCAGGGCGCCGCAAAAGGGGCAGGGCGGGTTTTGCCTGTTAAAAAACGGGCAGGGCGCGGCGCCCTGCTAAAACAGCCTAGAGTGAACACTACCCATGGTACTCATGTGGACCCCAGCATCCTCTAGTATGTAAGAGAAAGCAGTATTAAATTTGCTTAAATACCAAATACCAGCGCTTTTCATCTCTTTGTGATTATACTTGAAACTCCGTAGCGAAGCACAGGTATTCAGCTAGTAAGGTTATATACACATTATATATAGCTGCATTATAAGGTTACATACATTATATATTTTGCCACAGCAGGAGCCACTTATAAGAGATGCACCCCTCGTGGTTGCGCTCTGGTCCGCGCACGCCTTGGTTGGCTGAATGTACTCTGCCTTCATCCTTGTGCGTGTATCAAAGCGCAAAAACACGGCCAAGAGTGGTATATCTAGTACGGAGAGGTGATATATTTGTGTGTATAGGGGAGACAGGCAGTATATAAAAGAGTATAAAAGGGATATGCGGTATACAGCACAAACAGATATGAATATAGATTGTACATATGAGTGAGCATACAGCGGATGTGTGGTGAATGTATAAAGGTGATATGTGAATATATATATATTAGTATAAGGGAGGACAAGTGGTACACTTATTAGCCTAAGGGGCGATACATTTATTAGTATAAGGGGTATATACATTAGTATAGGCGGTATACGTGGTATATACATATTAGTATATGGGGGGGGCTGGGGTGTATACATTATATACTATGTGGTAACCCGCTTCTGTGATGCGACTACATCTCCTCTGTCCGGATAACAGGGTCCAGTGAGGTCCAGAAACGTAACGCCGACTATTTTAGAGGATAATGATGTACGCTTACCACATAAAACACATTTCTTTTATCATGTGTCCTGTAGTGCCGCGCTTCTTGCTGGAGTTTGGTAAGGTGGATATAGCTGCACACAGCAGTGGCACACTCTCTATAATATATATATTTTTATTTATTTATTATTTTTAGATATAGATAGACAGCTAGAGATAAACAGCCAGACAGACATATACAGATGTGTCCTCTTACATCCTTGCTGCAGTCACGCTAAACAGCCCTTGAAGTCGCGCCATGCTGCGGCGGGACTCAGTAGCGCAGAACGTCTTTTTTTGCAGGGTTTTCCCCCGCGAAACATGCGTCTTAAACACACAGTAATGTAACAGGACACACAAGCAGCTTCTGCTGATTAAAATGATATGCAGCATGCCTATATTCTGTGTGCAATTGCGTCTTTATATGCATCCGACATGCCACATGACCGTGTTTTTAAATGAAAACACTGTAGCATAGCATTTTGTATGCAGATACACTCGCAATCACACAGAATATAGGCATGCTGCGTATCATTTTAATCAGCAGAAAATGCTCGTGCATCATGCTCGTGCCGATATATATGATAGTCTCTATCATGTCCCCCCTTTCGCTTCTCTGCTCCACACTATACATGTTAAGATTCTTTAGTCTTTCTTGGTATGTTTTGTGATATTTTAGTTCCCCTTCTCTGTACAGTCTCTTTTTTGAGTCACAGAGCCCTAGGGTATCAGAATTATATGTCATCCTTTAGGTTCCATTGTGTGCTGAAGGATAGAAATTGCTTCTGTTTGGCCACATATTTTATGACTGGCAGCCACCAGCACTGGTTTGGCCTATTACATTGACCATACATTATTTCAATTGGTCCTTGACCACCAACCCAGGGCACCCCTGCAAGTGACCCGAGACACCCCAGGGTGCCATGGAACACAGTTTGAGAACCACTGCTCTAATGTATTAATATCCTCCTGAAGATATGGCCTACAGAACTGGACACAGTATTCTAGATGAGGCCGTACCAATGACCTATACCGTGGCATTATTACTTCTCTCTGCAGCTGATTCCTCTCCCTATGTACCAAGTTTGTTTGGTTTTTTTGTTTGTTTCTTTAAACAAGTTTTATTTTAAACTTTGTTTAACCCAGTTTTTTGCATTAATGTTTCAATGCAAAAACAAATGAATCCTGCTTATGATATTAATGCAGTGAAACGTTGCTCTGTATTAGAAACCGTGATACCCCGTGTTTCAACGCTTTCTAACATTAACAATCCAAATATATTAGGCTTTGATATATTTATTTTACATAATTCAATAAAACCATTTTTGTTACCGCTTATTATTCCAATGAGAGGTGTTCTCCAGCGATGTCGCTGCAGCCACATTATACAACACTTCTAGCCGCACCTAGTCCAGCATCTTTTCCTGCGTCTTTTCCCCCTAACATGTGCCTTATTCGCATCGCCGTGAGAGTAAAGGGGCATACACACGGAACGATAGGACAGACGAAGTGGGCGTTGCCGATCAAACGGAACGACCAATCATTTACACCGTTCCGTGTGTATGCAAGAGAACGATGGCGATGCACGCACACACGGGTCGCTAGTGACAGCCCCGGATCTTTTGTACATGCAAGAAGATCTGAGGCTGTTGCTAGCAATGCCATCGCATGGCCCCCTTCCCGCGCCGTTGTTCATCACTGCCGGCATCAGCAAGTGTGCATGCAATTGCCAATGCCAGCATGGTTGCAGACGATGTTCAATCGGCACGTGTGTACCCACCTGACTGCCGGGTACAAATCAGAACCATGTGTTCCTCGCCAATGAGCCAACCGACATGTCATGCCGCCCATACACACTGCACAATGTACCATGCCATGCTGCCATCATTAACTATATCCAGACTAACTAGAAGTTACCGTTAATGACCCACAGGAGCGCAAGATTGCGGGTACACACTGCGCAATGCAGACAATAAGCTGTTTCAATTTGCCCAGAGACAACGTGTCAATTCTGTGGTCGTCCTGGTGTCTACCCGGCATAGGACGCACAAGCAGGCTACGCTGATTAAAACTGGATGTGACTGCAGCTGCTGCATTACAGTGTTTGCCACTGACAACGTAAGGGATGATTATCAGCTATTGGGCCAAGGGTGGCGGTATTTCTGACAGCGCAGTGTGTGACCTGTCCGCGTGCTGCTGCGGTGAAGGTGTATCGTGGCTGGACAAATAGCACCAATGCGTATAACAGACTTGGTAACTGCCGAGCACCACGTATACACACACATATACATACACGAGGTATGAGGGATATATCAGTACAGCTTAGCGATACAGATGGAGCCATGCTACTGCTAGTTACCCGCAATTGTCGGGAATTCTTCTCTCATCCCCGGGGGATGAGAGAAGAATCCCGACAAAAGTGCTGCCTCGCGGCCGGCGCGAGGCTGATTCTGTCGGGAATCAGGCTCGCGCTGGGGAGTTAAGTCGGAGAATGTCCGTTCTCCCCACAATTCAACCTGTTTAGTCGGCGAGAACGGGCCATCGCCGACTTAACTGGAGCTTGAATTGAATAGCGTCGGGAGCTAATTCCCGGCGCTATTCATAAGTTGCCGAATTGAATTGACCCCTGTGATAGTGTAGGACCTGCATGAAGGTGGGGTACCTTGGCGAGCGGTTTGCAGGCTTCCGTGCATTGGCCAATTCACTAACTAAACCCCCATCATTTATTTATTGAATTGTGGAGGATGAATGAGCTTACATTGGTGAGTGCTGGGTCTTCTGTATGTATATGTATATATATATATGTATATATATATATATATATATATATATATATATATATATATATATATATATATATATATATGTATGTATGTATGTATGTATGTATATATATATATATATATAAATAATAAGATTTTACTTACCGATAAATCTATTTCTCGTAGTCCGTAGTGGATGCTGGGACTCCGTAAGGACCATGGGGAATAGCGGCTCCGCAGGAGACAGGGCACAAAATAAAAGCTTAAGGATCAGGTGGTGTGCACTGGCTCCTCCCCCTATGACCCTCCTCCAAGCCTCAGTTAGGATACTGTGCCCGGACGAGCGTACATAATAAGGAAGGATATTGAATCCCGGGTAAGACTCATACCAGCCACGCCAATCACACCGTACAACTTGTGATCTGAACCCAGTTAACAGTATGATAAACGCAAAGGAGCCTCTGAAAAGATGGCTCACAACAATAATAACCCGAATTTTTGTAACAATAACTATATACAAGTATTGCAGACAATCCGCACTAGGGATGGGCGCCCAGCATCCACTACGGACTACGAGAAATAGATTTATCGGTAAGTAAAATCTTATTTTCTCTGACGTCCTAGTGGATGCTGGGACTCCGTAAGGACCATGGGGATTATACCAAAGCTCCCAAACGGGCGGGAGAGTGCGGATGACTCTGCAGCACCGAATGAGAGAACTCCAGGTCCTCCTCAGCCAGGGTATCAAATTTGTAGAATTTAGCAAACGTGTTTGCCCCTGACCAAGTAGCTGCTCGGCAAAGTTGTAAAGCCGAGACCCCTCGGGCAGCCGCCCAAGATGAGCCCACTTTCCTTGTGGAATGGGCTTTTACTGATTTTGGCTGTGGCAATCCTGCCACAGAATGTGCAAGCTGAATTGTACTACAAATCCAACGAGCAATCGTCTGCTTTGAAGCAGGAGCACCCAGCTTGTTGGGTGCATACAGGATAAACAGCGAGTCAGATTTTCTGACTCCAGCCGTCCTGGAAACATATTTTCAAGGCCCTGACAACGTCAAGCAACTTAGAGTCCTCTAAGTCCCTGGTAGCCGCAGGTACCACAATAGGTTGGTTCATGTGAAATGCAGAAACCACCTTAGGTAGAAATTGAGGACGAGTCCTCAATTCCGCCCTGTCAGAATGAAAAATTAAGTAAGGGCTTTTATATGATAAAGCCGCCAATTCTGACACACGCCTGGCTGAAGCCAAGGCTAACAGCATCGACACCTTCCATGTGAGATATTTTAAGTCCACAGTGGAAAGTGGTTCAAACCAATGTGACTTTAGAAAACTCAACACAACATTGAGATCCCAAGGTGCCACTGGAGGCACAAAAGGAGGCTGTATGTGCAGCACCCCTTTTACAAATGTCTGAACTTCAGGTACTGAAGCCAGTTCTTTCTGGAAGAAAATCGACAGGGCCGAAATTTGAACCTTAATGGACCCTAATTTTAGGCCCATAGACAGTCCTGTTTGCAGGAAATGAAGGAAACGACCCAGTTGAAATTCCTCTGTAGGGGCCTTCTTGGCCTCACACCACGCAACATATTTACGCCAAATGCGGTGATCATGTTTTGCGGTTACGTCCTTCCTGGCTTTGACCAGAGTAGGGATGACTTCTTCTGGAATGCCTTTTTCCCTCAGGATCCGGCGTTCAACCGCCATGCCGTCAAACGCAGCCGCGGTAAGTCTTGCAACAGACAAGGCCCCTGCAGTAGCAGGTCCTTTCTTAGAGGTAGAGGCCACGGTTCGTCCGTGAGCATCTCTTGAAGTTCCGGGTACCAAGTCCTTCTTGGCCAATCCGGAACCACGAGTATAGTTCTTACTCCTCTCCTTCTTATGATTCTCAGTACTTTTGGTATGAGAGGCAGAGGAGGGAACACATACACTGACTGGTACACCCACGGCGTTACCAGAGCGTCCACTGCTATTGCCTGAGGGTCCCTTGACCTGGCGCAATATCTGTCCAGTTTTTTGTTTAGACGTGACGCCATCATGTCCACCTTTGGTTTTTCCCAACGGTTTACAATCAGGTGGAAGACTTCTGGGTGAAGTCCCCACTCTCCCGGGTGAAGGTCGTGTCTGCTGAGGAAGTCTGCTTCCCAGTTGTCCACTCCCGGAATGAACACTGCTGACAGTGCTATCACATGATTTTCCGCCCAGCGAAGAATCCTTGCAGCTTCTGCCATTGCCCTCCTGCTTCTCGTGCCGCCCTGTCTGTTTACGTGGGCGACTGACGTGATGTTGTCCGATTGGATCAACACCGCCTGACCCTGAAGCAGAGGTTTTGCTTGACTTAGGGCATTGTAAATGGCCCTTAGTTCCAGAATGTTTATATGAAGAGATGTTTCCATGCTTGACCACAAGCCCTGGAAATTCCTTCCCTGTGTGACTGCTCCCCAGCCTCTCAGGCTGGCATCCGTGGTTACCAGGATCCAATCCTGAATGCCAAATCTGCGGCCCTCTTGTAGATGAGCACTCTGCAGCCACCACAGGAGAGACACCCTTGTCCTTGGCGACAGGGTTATCCGCTGATGCATCTGCAGATGCGATCCGGACCATTTGTCCAGTAGATCCCACTGAAACGTTCTTGCATGGAATCTTCCGAATGGAATCGCTTCGTAAGAAGCCACCATTTTTCCCAGGACCCTCGTGCACTGATGCACTGAGACCTGGCCTGGTTTTAGGAGGTTCCTGACTAGCTCGGATAACTCCCTGGCCTTCTCCTCCGGGAGAAACACCTTCTTCTGGACTGTGTCCAGAATCATTCCTAGGAACAGTAGACGTGTCGTTGGAATCAGCTGCGATTTTGGAATATTTAGAATCCACCCGTGCTGACGTAACACTACCTGAGATAGTGCTACTCCGACTTCTAACTGTTCCCTGGATCTTGCCCTTATCAGGAGATCGTCCAAGTAAGGGATAATTAAAATGCCTTTTCTTCGTAGAAGAATCATCATTTCGGCCATTACCTTGGTAAAGACCCGAGGTGCCGTGGACAATCCAAACGGCAGCGTCTGAAACTGATAATGACAGTTTTGTACTACAAACCTGAGGTACCCTTGGTGAGAAGGGTATATTGGGACGTGGAGATAAGCATCTTTGATGTCCAGAGACACCATATAGTCCCCTTCTTCCAGGTTCGCTATCACTGCTCTGAGTGACTCCATCTTGAATTTGAACCTTTTTATGTAAGTGTTCAAGGATTTCAGATTTAAAATTGGTCTCACCGAGCCGTCCGGCTTCGGTACCACAAACAGCGTGGAATAATACCCCTTTCCCTGTTGCAGGAGGGGTACCTTGATTATCACCTGCTGGGAATACAGCTTGTGAATGGCTTCCAAAACTGCCTCCCTGTCGGAGGGAGACTTTGGTAAAGCAGACTTCAGGAACCGACGAGGGGGAAACGCCTCGAATTCCAGTTTGTACCCCTGCGATACTACCTGTAGAATCCAGGGATCCACTTGCGAGTGAGCCCACTGCGCGTTGAAATTCTTGAGACGGGCCCCCACCATATCTGAGTCTGCTTGTGAAGCCCCAGCGTCATGCTGAAGACTTGGCAGAAGCAGGGGAGGGCTTCTGCTCCTGGGAAGCGGCTGCATGGTGCAGTCTTTTTCCTCTTCCTCTGCCCCGGGGCAGAAAGGAGTGGCCTTTTGCTCGCTTGTACTTATGGGAACGAAAGGACTGAGTTTGAAAAGACGGTGTCTTTTTCTGCTGATGTGAAGTGACCTGGGGTAAAAAGGTGGATTTCCCAGCCGTTGCCGTGGCCACCAGGTCCGATAGACCAGCCCCAAATAACTCCTCCCCTTTATACGGCAATACTTCCATGTGCCGTTTGGAATCCGCATCCCCTGACCACTGTCGCGTCCATAACGCTCTTCTGGCAGAGATGGACATAGCACTTACTCTTGATGCCAGGGTGCAAATATCCCTCTGTGCATCACGCATATATAGCAATGCATCCTTTAAATGTTCTATAGTTAACAAAATATTGTCCCTATCCAGGGTATCAATATTCTCAGTCAGGGAATCCGACCATGCGACTCCAGCACTGCACATCCAGGCTGAGGCGATTGCTGGTCGCAGTATAACACCAGTATGTGTGTATATACTTTTTAGGATATTTTCCAGCCTTCTATCAGCTGGTTCTTTGAGGGTGGCCGTATCAGGAGACGGTAACGCTACTTGTTTAGATAAACGTGTGAGCGCCTTATCTACCCTAGGGGGTGTTTCCCAACGCGCCCTAACCTCTGGCGGGAAGGGATATAATGCTAATAATTTTTTAGAAATTAGCTGTTTTTTTATCGGGGGAAACCCACGCTTTATCACACACCTCATTTATTTCCTCTGACTCAGGAAAAACTATTGGTAGTTTTTTCACACCCCACATAATACCCTTCTTTGTGGTACTTGTAGTGTCAGAAAGGTTCAATGCCTCTTTCATTGCCGTGATCATGTAACGTGTGGCCCTACTGGACATTACGTTTGTCTCGTCACCGTCGACACTAGACTCAGTATCTGTGTCAGGGTCTGTCGACCCACTGAGGTAACGGGCGTTTTAGCGCCCCTGAAGGTGTCTGAGACGCCTGGACAGGCACTAATTGATTTGCCGGCTGTCTCATGTCGTCAACAGTTTTTTGCAAATTGCTGACATTATCACTTAATTGTTTAAATACAATCATCCAGTCAGGTGTCGACTCCCTAGGGGGTGACATCACCAACACAGGCAACTGCTCCGCCTCCACATCATTTTCCTCCTCATACATGTCGACACACGCGTACCGACACACAGCACACACACCGGGAATGCTCCGATAGAGGACAGGACCCCACTTAGCCCTTTGGAGAGACAGAGGGAGAGTCTGCCAGCACACACCCAGCGCTATATATATATACAGGGATAACCTTATATAAGTGTTATTCCCTTATAGCTGCTGTTATTATCGTTATTTGCTGCCAAAAATGCCCCCCCTTCTCTTTTTTACCCTGATTCTGAAGCAGGACTGCAGGGGAGAGTCAGGGAGCCGTCCTTCCAGCGGAGCTGTGAGGGAAAATGGCGCTTGTGTGCTGAGGAGATAGGCTCCGCCCCTTCACGACGTCCTTATCTCCCGCTTTTTTGTGTAAAAATGGCAGGGGTTAAAATACATCCATATAGCCCAGGAGCTATATGTGATGTATTCTTTTTGCCACCTAAGGTATATACTGTTATATTGCGTCTCAGGGCGCTCCCCCCCAGCGCCCTGCACCCTCAGTGACCGGAGTGTGAAGTGTGCTGAGAGCAATGGCGCACAGCTGCGGTGCTGTGCGCTACCTTAGTCTGAAGACAGGATGTCTTCTGCCGCCGATTTCACCGGACCTCTTCGTCTCTTCTGGCTCTGTAAGGGGGACGGCGGCGCGGCTCCGGTGACCCATCCAGGCTGAACCTGTGATCGTCCCTCTGGAGCTAATGTCCAGTAGCCTAAGAAGCCCAATCCACTCTGCACGCAGGTGAGTTCGCTTCTTCTCCCCTTAGTCCCACGATGCAGTGAGCCTGTTGCCAGCAGGACTCACTGAAAATAAAAAAACCTAAACTAAACTTTTATTCTAAGCAGCTCAGGAGAGCCACCTAGATTGCACCCTTCTCGGCCGGGCACAAAAATCTAACTGAGGCTTGGAGGAGGGTCATAGGGGGAGGAGCCAGTGCACACCACCTGATCCTTAAGCTTTTATTTTGTGCCCTGTCTCCTGCGGAGCCGCTATTCCCCATGGTCCTTACGGAGTCCCAGCATCCACTAGGACGTCAGAGAAATATATATATAGATAGATAGATATATAGAGATATATATATATATATATATATATATAGATATTTATAAGGCCAAATATCAGGGATCAGTCACCGGCAGGCCAGTGAGTATACAGGGGGGTATGTGGTGTATATATAGGAGTATACAGGCGTTATGGGGTATATATTAGTAGGGCTGGGTGATCTATAAGAGGAGTGTAATATACACATATATATATATATATACACATATATATATATATATATATATATATATATATATATATATATATATATACACACACACACACATATATATATATATATATATATATATATATTTTACACACACTGTATATATCAGATCAGGGATCAGTCGCCTGGCAGGCCAGTGAGTGAGTATACAGGGGGGTATGTGGTACATATAGGAGTATACAGGCAGTAGGGGGTATATATTAGTAGGGCTGGGTGATCTATAAGAGGAGTATATTATATATATATATATATATATATATATATATATATATATTGCACACACTGTATGTATGAGATCAGTGGCCCTGCAGGCCGGTGGGGGCCCCGGGAGCCCAGGCCCTCTCTCACCTCGTCAGCGCTCAGCTCCTCCATGATTTTCCTTTTAATGGTGACAGAGGCCCGGGGTCCGTGTGAGGGACAGGAGGGGGAGGAAGAGTCGGGGCCTCCGGGGTCAGGGCTGCATTGTCTGCAGGACAGGCCGGTAAGAACGGAGAGCTCCGGCCCTCTCAGGTGCTGGCAGACCACAATGGAGCAGCGAGGGCTCCGGCCGGGGAGACACCGAGCGCCGCCGCCTCACACAGGATTATTCATCAAAACAACCGGGCGGCCATCTTGGAGAAGGGCTCATGTGACATCAGGAGAGCCCGGCCACGGAGAGAGCCCGCCGACCAATCACCGAGAGCGGTGGGCGGGGCCGTGTCGGGCGGGGCGGGGTCAGCATGAGGCAGCAGATACGGCAGAGAGAGGGGGGCCGCCTGGCAACAGGGGGAGGAAGAGTCTGGTGTCCATGGTAACCGGTCCTTGCTGCTGGAGAGAGTAGGCCGCAGGCTGCCCGGGACAGTGCAAAGGCCTAGGCCGGGACACTAGGAGGAGCCATTAGCAGCTGTGTATGAGGAACATTCTGTATGCAGGCCAGGCCCACAGCTGAAGGATGCAGGGAAATAGGGATAACAGCAAGAGGGCACAGGAAAATAGGGATAACAGTGGGAGCATACAGGGAAATAGGGATAACAGCAAGAGGCCACAGGAGAATAGGGATAACAGCAAGAGGGCACAGGGAAATAGGGATAACAGCAAGAGGCCACAGGAAAATAGGGATAACAGCAAGAGGGCACAGGGAAATAGGGATAACAGCAAGAGGGCACAGAAAAATAGGGATAACAGCAAGAGGGCACCGAAAAATAGGGATAACAGCAAGTGGGCACAGGAAAATAGGGATAACAGCAAGTGGGCACAGGAAAATAGGGATAACAGCGGGAGGATACAGGGAGATAGGGATAAAAGCAAGAGGTTCACAGAAAAATAGGGATAACAGCGGGAGGATACAGGGAAATAGGGATAACAGCAAGAGGACACAGGAAAATAGGGATAACAGCAAGAGGGCACAGGAAAATAGGGATAACAGCAGGAGGATACAGGGAAATAGGGATAACAGCAAGAGGACACAGGAAAATAGGGATAACAGCAAGTGGGCACAGGAAAATAAGGATAACAGCGGGAGGATACAGGGAATAGGGGTAACAGCAAGAGGGCACAGAAAAATAGGGATAACAACGGGAGGATACAGGGAAATAGGGATAACAGCAATAGGCCACAGAAAAATAGGGATAACAGCAAGAGGGCACAGGAAAATAGGGATAACAGCTGGAGGATACAGGGAAATAGGGGTAACAGCAAGAGGGCACAGGAAAACAGGGATAACAGCGAGAGGATACAGGGAAATAGGGATAACAGCAAGAGGGCACAGGAAAATAGGGATAACAGCTGGAGGATACAGGGAAATAGGGATAACAGCAAGAGGGCACAGGAAAATAGGGATAGCAGTGAGAGGATACAGGGAAATGGGGATAACAGCAAGAGGCCACAGGAGAATAGGGATAACAGCAAGAGGACACAGGAGAATAGGGATAACTGTAGGAGGGCACAGGGAAATAGGGATAACAGCAAGAAGCCACAGGAGAATAGGGATAACAGCAAGAGGCCACAGGAAAAATAGGGATAACAGCAGGAGGATACAAGGAAATAAGGATAACAGCAAGAGGCCACAGGAGAATAGGGATAACAGCAAGAGGCCACAGGAGAATAGGGATAACAGCGGGAGGATACAAGGAAATAGGGATAACAGCAAGAGGCCACAGGAGAATAGGGATAACTACTACAGGAGGGCACAGGGAAATAGGGATAACAGAAGAGAACAGGTATAACAGCTAGACAGCACAGGAAAATAGAAGTAACAGCGAGAGGATACAGGAAAATAGGGATAACAGAGGAAGATACAGGGAAATAGGGGTAACAGCAAGAGGACACAGGGAAATAGGGGTAACAGCGAGAGAGGACAGGATAATAGGGATAACAGCAAGAGGGCACAGGAAAATAGGGATGTGACCGGACGGTCCCGTACGAAAACCCTCACAGCTTTTGCGTCCCGTCCCCAGTATACAGAATGGATGTTTAGGTCACACGGGACCTGGCCTCATTGGGGATTCCTGCTTACCGTCAGTAACCACCTGTTACTGACTCCACCCAATGCGCAGTGGGCGGGTTCTACACTGCCACCACCAAACTCCTAACCTGCAATGGCATCTGGAACCACGGTTCTGCTCTGTATGCGTCGACACGCCATCTTACCACACCTGTGTGGTGTTGACGAATCCCCACTAGACGCCGGACAAGGCCTCTACCGGTAGCTGGCAGAAGGCGGAACTTGGAGACGCTGGTTCACCCTGGACAGCCGGTGCACGGAGCTAGGTTTTGCCTAGCCCTGAAGGTCACAAGATGAAGCGGTCATCTTGAGGCAGATGATGTTTATTTGCCCAATAATAGTTCTGAAAAGAACTCTGCAATACAGCAAGATCAGGGCTGGTTCTAGACCTTGTGGCGCCCAGAGCGAAAGTTTCCTGTGGCGCCCCTCCATGGTAAAATAGAGTTGGTGCGCGTCTAAGGCGCGCTGTCAAAAGTAGGGGCGTGGGTTCTTCATAGGGAAGGGGCATGGCCACAGTTATCCACCTGTACTTGTGCCCCCAGTAGATGTGCCCCCAGCAGCTGTGCCCCCTGTAGTAGTGCCCTCAGTAGCTATGCCCCCAGTTGATTTGCTCCCAGTAGCTGTTCCCCCTGTAGTAGTGCCCCCAGTATGTGCCCCCTGTAGTTGTGCCCCCTGTAGATTTGCACCCAGTAGCTGTGCCCCCAGTAGCTGTTCCCCCTGTAATAGTGCCCCCAGCATGTGCCCCTAGTAGATTTGCCCCCAGTAGCAGTGCCCCCTGTAGTTGTGCCCCTAGTAGATGTGCCCCCTGTAGTAATGCCCCCAGTTGATTTGCCCCCAGCAGCTGTTCCCCCATAGCAGTGCCCTCTGTAGTAGTGCCCCCAGTATATGCCCCCTGTAGATGTGCCCCCTGTAGTAGTTCCGCTTGCAAACAAGAAAGAAAAAAAAAATACCAGCCCCGCTCCTGCTTCTGGACCGTTGCCACTGCTGCTGCTATCTCTGGCCGCTTCCGTATCCTCTCTATGGGAGAGACGTCATAACGTCTCTCCCATAGCAGCGCCGCACTGACAATAGGGGTCAATTATGACCTCTAGTGTCAGTCAGCGACACCGGCTGCAGCGGGCGCACACACAGCCCACGGCGCCTGCTGCAGCTGGGGAAAGGGGGTCAGGAGTAGCAGCTCTTGCCACGGCGGTGGCCGCGCCCTCGGGGTAGTGGCGCCCCGGACAAAAAGCCTGCTTGCTCGTGGCAAGAGCCGCTACTGAGCAAGATGTTACAGCAGAATTAAAATGGTATAATACCCCTGAAGCTCACAGGCCTCCTCTTTTTATACAGTAAAACCACAATACATCTTAGGGGGTAGTTTCCCGAGTCCTTTCCATCCAATCAGGATATCTTACAACATTTAAATAAATTACATTTTAAAAGGATATAAGTGCATGAAGCAATTTCCTCCTTCATGTCTCACAAAGTTTGGTGTCATTTAAACTCCATTTCCTACCACCTGGGAGTTTACACTTCGTCATTGATACATTTATCACATACGGTTTGTATTTGATTTCCCAATCAAATGTTCCTCGTCCTTTTCCTGTCACGCACAAAGTCATTGTAATTTAAACAAATCTGCATCCTAGATAATGCAGCCTAAGAAATCTTACATCAAACTGTTGTTAAACGAAACCCACTAGTTTGCATTAATAAAACACAATGTGATTAACATGTTCCTGTCTCTCTCACATCTCCATGTAAAACCAGTTTTGGCTTATCACACAACAGGAGATGCTGGAAACACAGTCTTCTCTCCAAACCTTAATTGTATCTCAAAGAAAATGTTTGGCCACCGAAAGCCTGCCAATTGTCACCTATTCCCTGCTGGAGCTAGGGCAATTAACATACGACTTTCTGGGCACCGGAAGAGAGCAGTCGCAGCTTCCATCAGCTCCTGCTTCTGTACCATCCAAATACCCTCCTGACCTGCTTTGCCCTAGCCCTACGCCCCACTCTCCTTCCTTACCTCCTTCCCCTAACCCCCTGCCACCGTCCGGACAGCGCAGCGGAGACAGGGAGCGCCGTGGACTCGATTTTGGAACCGACCTGCCGGACTTCCGGAAACTCCGTACTGACAGAAGCTGGACCTGCTCCGTCTTCCCCTACACTCTCCGGCTATACCATCGCCCGTGGAGAGCCCAGAGAGCCCTGCTGACGCTCACCTGCGGCCCGGCTGGGAGCACCCGGAGCTGCCTCACTGGAGACTGGCGCTGACCGGCGGCCATCTTATATTTGCCGCTGAGGCACTGCACGCCGCTTCCTGGGGAGTACGCTGAGGCACTGCACTGCCGGCGCGTAAGCAGACCGGTAAGGCGAATTCCCCTACCTCTGTGTGGCCCTACCAGTACCCCTGGCAACCGGAGACCGCGCACACTCGTGGGGCTGCCTGAGTCACGCCAGCAGACTGGCACCTGCTCCTTCAGCTGTGGACTCCATTTCACAGCCGCCCCCCTCTGCAGGTACCAAGGTCCGCACTGAGCCATACTGAAGGCTATATATCACTTCTACTATAGGATATACAGGGCACCTGTCTATGACTATCGGGACACTACTCCTGACCTACTATTGTCACTGCACTATTGCTGCTGCTGAAACTCTCTTATCTGCCCTGAGCAGATCTTCACCATTGTTAAATTGCTCATCACTGACCACTCTGCCTGCTGGCTCATTCTGTCTCACGGAGTCCATTACTCTCCTGTTTACCTATTGGGATTTATGTTTTACTCTATGTTCATCCTCTATACCCCACATGCTGGACTTTTATACTAGGGTTACATCCCGACTCTGCAGGACGGATTTATTCTGTCACCTGTTCTCTACACTACTTGCCTCTTTTTGCTTATAACTCACTGAAGCTCTCTACAAGTTCTCTGAGTCGACTCTACCTCCCCCTATACCAGAGACTGCTCTATATCCTGCCGTACCCCCCTATTGTGTTGATCGAGATGTGGCAATTCAACGGCTAAGATACTTCATATGTGAGACCCGTCACACTCCTTCAACCTCCTACTCTCTGCATACTCCTGTTGCTGTCGCCCCATTACTTCAGCTTCTCAGCATGGAAAAGTTCCTCATACCCACTTCAATCACGTCCACAGGTGCTGTATTGCCATCTCAGGATGATACCCCCTGTGGAAATTCCTCCGACTCAGATCACTCGACCTCACGATCTACCTCTCAACGCTCACGGAAATCCAGACCGCCTGTCAAACAACGAAAATGAAGCATAAATACTTAGTGGCTGTCTTGGGGCCCCTTTTGGACAAAAAATTGTCTGGCATCAAAGAAGCCATTGAATCCACTTTGACCCAGCTCAACCAACACTCTGGCCACCTCGATGAAGCAGAACAGTGGATATCGTCTCTGGAGGATGACCTAACAACAGCTCAGCGTACTATACATACCCAACAGCTAGAGATATCTGGCATCTCAGAGAAGGTCGACGACCTCGAAAATCACAGCCGCTGTAACAACTTGCGGGTCATTGGCATAACAGAAACAATTAAAGGTCACGAACTTATGGATCTCCTTTCATCGGGCATCCCAGAGTTATTGGGCATGGATCTAAAGGGGGTCCAGCTTCTTGTTGAGAGAGCCCATCGGGTCGGGCCTGATCGGGAAAATTCTGCTGGACGTCCTCATCCTATCATAATGAGGATCCTAAATTATGCGGATAAGATGAAACTTCTTGACCATTATCGCAGGACTGCCAGCTTATCTTTTAATGGCGACGCCTCCTCGTCTTCCAGGACTTTTCGGCCCTCGTAGCCACTAAATGCAGAGAGTTTGCTCCCGTCTGCAAGCACCTCTTTGATTCTAAGGTTACATTTTCGTTACTCTACCCAGCCGAGTATTCGGGGATGGCAAACCGCTGTTCTTTGATGATCCCGAGGAGGCAAAGCTGCATTTCTCTCAACCTGACACCTGACTATTGACTCACCTCACTCGCTTGTAGTTCATTATTGTACTGGATATGCATTCAGGTGTAGCATGCGGAGTGCTATATCTATGATATATGCCCACTCCTAGTCCGTTTTCTGTTTATTTACTATCTTTGTTGTCTTTATTGTTGTTTTTATGTTTTTCATGTTGTGTCTGCCTTGGACGGGGCCCCTTTCCCTCCTGGGGTGTCCTCCCCCCGCTCTCTGGGACAGGGAGGAGACCTATCTCAGCTCATTCATATTTACTTTAACATTTCCATCTGTGGGGATAGGCTAGTATAGCATTTGTTGCCGCCCCGCAATCTCATGTAGACGGAGATTCACGTGATAGCTTACTTTGTATTGTCCCTTGGAATGTAGAGGGGCTTAATCACCCAGTTAAGCGAAGGAAGGTAACGTCTCACTTGAAACGCATGGCCCCTCATATTGTGTTTCTTCGGGAGATGCATTGGTTAGAAGACCCTAGAAATTCCTTGCGAGCTCCTTGGATTGGAGAATGTATTTCAGCCCCATATTGCTCTAAATCCAGAGGCGTAGCTATCCTCTTCAACTCCTCCTTACAATATTCTGTCCGTAGAAAATTTCTTGATACTGATCCTGAAGGAAGGTTTATTTTGCTAGATGTATCCGTTGACAACACTGTGTATACCTTACTTAATGTCTATGCACCTAATGTATCCCCTGACTCTTTTTTTGCAGCTCTTCTAACAACGCTCCTTACCTGGGGTGGCAAAAATTTGATTGTAGGCGGGGACTTTAATTTGGTGGTCGACCCATCCATGGACAAATCCAAAGTAAGTACTCGCACTGCTTCTCCTCTCTGTCATCTTCTGCCCTCTTTCTGTACACAACTCGATTTACTTGACCCATGGCGTATTCTTCACCCTACTCAGAAAGACTTCTCTTTCTATTCTCATCCACACTCCTCTCATTCCCGTATTAACTATGAGGGTCACTCCGAGTTGATCGCTTGCTAGCAGTTTTTAGCAGCCGTGCAAACACTATGCCGCCGCCCTCTGGGAGTGTATCTTAGCTTAGCAGAAGTATGAACGAATGCATCGCAGAATGGCTACAAAAATATATTGTGCAGTTTCTGAGTAGCTCCAGACCTACTCAGCGCTTGCGATCACTTCAGACTGTTCAGTTCCGGATTTGATGTCACAAACACGCCCTGCGTTCACCCAGCCATGCCTACGTTTTCCCTGGCACGCCTGCGTTTTTCGAACACTCCCTGAAAACGGTCAGTTGACACCCAGAAACGACCACTTCATGTCAATCACTCTGTGGCAGCTACTGTGACTGAAAAGCTTTGCTAGACCTTGTGTGAAAATACATCGGCCGTTGTGAAAGTACGTCGCGCGTGCGCAGTGCGCCGCATGCGCAGAAGTGCTGTTTTTTTACGTAATCGCAGCGCAGCGAACATTTTCAGCTAGCGATCAACTCGGAATGACCCCCTATATCTTTATTTCTACAGGCCTCTTTCCCAAGGTTACCCTCGCATCAATTGCTAACATTATCATTTCTGACCACGCCCCTATATCTTTGCATATTCAATTGACTTTGCCCCCATCGCTCTTCCCCATACTGGCGCTTTCCCGCATACCTACGCCACTCCACTGACTTCCCTCTACACCTCAAACAATCCTGGCTTAATTATACCTTAGATAACAGTGACCATAGTTCAGATTCACCACTGTTTTGGGGTGCTGTTAAGGCGGTACTTAGGGGACATGTTATGTCCTACACTCACTCCAAAAGGAAAAAATCACCTCACAACTGCAGACACTGAGTGCAACGCTTACCTCCTCTTATAGGCTATATAAACAACACGACACCCCTGCTCACAAGGATGCCTACTTTTCAGCCAAGCTCATTTATGACACTTTCCTCACTGAACGAGCTCAACTATCTTATGATTACCAGCATAACAGATTCCATAGATGGAGCAACAAATAGGGCAAATTATTGGCTAATCTGATTAAAGGACCCAAATCACGTACATGGGTGAACGCCATTAATGTTTCAGGGAACATAGTTTCGGATCCCGACGCTATTTGCGCCGAATTTATGCGATTCTATCGCTCCCTCCATGCTAAGGGCATACTTGCCTACCTGACCCTCTCCATGAGGGAGAAAATGCTCTGTTCCTGGACTTTCCTGGTAATGTATGATTGCCATCACCTGTGGTGAGCTAGTTAATTGATAAGAAAGGTGTTTCACCACAGGTGTTGGCAATTATACATTACCAGGAAAGTCCAGGAACAGAGCATTTTCTCCCTCATGGAGAGAGGGTCAGGTAGGCAAGTATGGCTAAGGGCCCTGATAATATTGATACTGGCCGCTCTTTGTCACGATCCTGACTATAGTTCTCATATTTGGTGACTTACCTCTGCCATCTGTCCTGGATCCTGTGTCTTTTTGCTCACTGGGATAAACAGCTTGTCAGTACCATGAGTTTCCTGAGTGCAGAGTTAATGAGCTACACCTGTGGTGATTAACCTTGTGTTTGAATCTGAATTCAACAATCTGAAGTTTAGGCCTAAAAGGCAGCATCCTCTGTTCATTTGCAGAAGTTCAGGCTTCAGTGTTCTTTCGGCCTGCTAGGCCTCACTCCACATCAGAGCCTAATCTGGAGTACTCGTGACAGTGTCTGATCACCTGACCCGGAGCTGTCCAATCTTGTGCTAGTCTGAGACTCTCTGAATCACCTGACTCTGCTCACCAATCACCAAGGACCAGGAAGTATAAGTCAGGAGACTTGAGTTGCAGACTCTGCCAGTTCCTTGTGTCACACACAGCTCTGTGTGAGCTTGGAAGCTGAGCTCCCTAAAGGTAACACTTGTACTTCGGTTCCTGTAAAACTCTGCTCTTTTGCTACCCAGTCTGGATTACAGTTGTGTTACCATTGATATCCAGTATTTCCACGGTCTCATCTTAAAGCCACAGCTGCAATATTTCTTCAGTTTCGTCTTAAAGCCACAGTTGCAGTATTCTCCAGTCTCGTCTTAAAGCCATAGTTGCAGTATTTGTCAGTTTCGTCTTAAAGCCACAGCTGCAGTATTCTTCAGTCGTCTCACAGCTGCAGTATTCTACAGTCTCATCTTAAAGCCACAGCTGCAGTATTCTACAGTCTCATCTTAATTTCACAGCTGCAGTATTTCTCCAGTCTCGTCTTAAAGACACAGCTGCAGTATTCTGCAGTCTCATCTTAAAGCCACAGCTGCAGTATTCTACAGTCTCATCTTAATTTCACAGCTGCAGTATTTCTCCAGTCTCGTCTTAAAGACACAGCTACAGTATTCTGCAGTCTCATCTTAAAGCCACAGCTGCAGTATTCTTCAGTCGTCTTAAAGCCACAGCTGCAGTATTCTACAGTCTCATCTTAAAGTCACAGCTGCAGTATTTCTCCAGTCTCTTCTTAAAGACACAGCTGCAGTATTCTACAGTCTCATCTTAAAGCCACAGCTGCAGTATTCTACAGTCTCATCTTAAAGTCACAGCTGCAGTATTTCTCCAGTCTCGTCCTAAAGCCACAGCCGCAGTATTCTCCAGTCTTGTCTGAAAGCCACAGCCGCAGTATTCTTCAGTCTCGTCTTAAAGACACAGCTGCAGTGTTCTTAAGCCTTGTCATAAAGTCACAGCCACAGTCATTGTTCTACTTACAGTTGCGTTTCCAGTTATATCCGATACCAGCCCGGATTACAGTTGCGTTCCAGTATACCGGTAACCAGCCCAGTTCTCAGTCTTACCGGTAACCAGTCTGGATCAACGTCTTCAGCTCTCCTCCCAGTTCTGCGCAACTCCAGAGAACCTATTTCATAGTTACCTTAAGTTAACAAGCACCTACTCCTGTGACAGTATATCCAGTTCAATCTCACCAATACATTCACCATCCTGCTATCAACACCAAGTCCCTGGTGATCCAGTGGTCAGGATACGGCTCCCTCTGCCGAGGCCCTGGTTCGATCCCCAGTCAGGGGATCACTTATTCCTACACACCAGCCTAATATACACATAGTCCTCCAGTCGCCCGTATAGACTTCACTAACATGCCAGGTTCACAAAACCCACAGTCATGACACTCTTTTATTGAAGAAGCCAATCTTCTCATCCTCTCCCAGGACGAAAGGGACCTCCTAAAGAGTTCGATCACAGCTGAGGAAGTAATTGAAACTATTAAAAGCCTGCCGAATAATAAAAGCCCCGGCCCCGATCGTTTTGGTGCGGAATTTTATTAAATTCTGCGAGATGATTTAGCTCCCACCCTTGCATCCCTCTATAATCGTATCCTCACCTCCAAACAGACCCCGATTAGGTTCAATGAAGCTAAGATAATTGTTTTGGCGAAACCCGGTAAGGACCCTTCCCTGCCTAGCTCTTACAGGCCGATTTCCCTCCTTAATCTTTAAGATTCTGACCAAACTAATGGCTAACCGCCTACAACCGTGTCTCTCTCGCATTATCTCACCTGCGCAGTTGGGATTCATTAAACATAGACAATTGTGCGAGGTATTAGAGCTGCTTTAGCTGCTATCACCTACTCTCGGACTCACAACACTGCGAACAACATTCTCATTAAACTGGATGCTGAAAAGGCCTTTGACAAGATTGCTTGGTCTCATCTTGACAGAGTCTTACATTATCAGTGTTTCAGAGAAAAAATTTGTAACCTTATCACTTCCCTTTATACTGACCCTAATGCGCAGGTGCTGGTAAACAATATCTCCTCGGCTCCCTTTACTCTGGAAAGAGGGACTAGACAGGGATACCCTCTCTCAAAATCTCTCACATCATTTGATTTTTTCCAGCTGTCTGTGCAGACCCAGGCATCGAATTTCCACCGATATTCAATCTTGATATTCTGACATGCGAGAGCTGAACCTAATGGAGCTAGTTTACTCCCACAAAGACTTTTTCAATTTAAAAATAAAGTAATTCTTTGGATTATCAAGGGAATAAACATATTTTCGCCCATCCAATTTGTATCGCCCAAAAATTGTAGCAATTATTTATCTATATTTGCCTTCTCCCTTTCTTTTTAAGTATATCTCAATAAAAGTTAAGCATTAATATACTCATATTTTCATAATTCATCATATTCTTATATATTTTTTCAAAGTGTGCCCTGGAAAAGGTATAAAGCTGCTTTTTGTCTTTTGCTCTTACTTAAGACTAGTGATGAGCGGATTCGGTTTTACTCGGTTCTCAAAACCGAATCTTATTGGCTCACTGACGTCACGTGTTTTGGATAGCCAATAAGATTCGGTTTTGAGAACCGAGTAAAACCGAGTAAAACCGAATCCGCTCATCACTACTTAAGACCACATTTTCCCTATACCCTCTTCCCCCCCCCCCCCCCTTCTCTTCATCCTGGCTTTAGAGCCCTTTTTGCGTTATATTATTAATCTATCTGTTTTTCGGGGTATATTAATAGGCACCCAAGAATTAAAAATCATAGCGTTTGTGGATGACATTCTCTTTACCTCTAACCCTAAGCAATCTGTTTCAGCATTACAAGACGCTATAACGCGCTTCTCTTCCTTTGTTGGCTTTTCCATTAATTATTATAAATCAGAAGCCCTAGCTATATTCCATCAAGCTACTCTAGGATGGGGAACCCCTTTTCCATTCCGATGGGCTCCTACCCACATCACCTATCTAAGGGGTTTTATTGCCTTCTGATTCTTCCCTCCTCTATTCCTACAACGTCCACCCTGTTCTCACTGTCACGATCTAGGTAATTCCTTATCAGTATTTACCTTCCAAATGCCTCCTGAGACTGTCCCAGTGTTCCAAGCCTGGATTCCATCTGCACTGTCTGTGTGCAGCATGCTGCATCTCATTGTCTCAAATCTCTTTACTGTGATTCTGGCAGCTTCATGGTGAAAGCTCACATTCAAGTTACAAACAATCTTTCCCTTCAAAAGGTACCATGGGCGCAGCCATGTTTTCCTAATCACGTTACCTTTCAGCCTATCAGCTGCACTCTGCTCTCAGCCTGATTACACAGCAGCTGCACTCTGGTCTCTGGTTAATCAGCCAGCCAATCCCTGCTTCCCAGCAGGTATAAATATCCTGTTCCTGGGGTGGAAAGATGTCAGTGCTTCAATTGTCTTCAGTGATTCCAGTGTGCAGTTCTCCCATGGACTTTCTCTGCAGTACAGCCTGACTCCCTGGTGATTATACTCGCAGTGTAACCCGACACTCCAGTGATTAACTCTCTACAGTCTACCCTGATTCACCTGTGTCTGAACTCCGGCTTCCCAGCAGCCATTCTCCAGCTTCTTCTCCAGCGATCCCCAGCATCACTTCATGCTTCACCTGTGCTTCTAAGTACAATAGTGCATTTCTATCTGCGAACCCCAGCTTCACTCAAAGCTTACCAACGATCCCAAAGTAACCATCGGTGTTCCGTCATCGATTCCAAGTCACCATTGATGTTCCGTCATCGATCCCAAGTATTTCTCTGAACTGTGTTTCCTATTACCAGTACCAAGTCATCAGTATTCCTCTGAACTGTGTTTAATAAAACCTTTGAACTTTCCCTTGTTGTCGTGGTCACGCCTTCGGGCATTTGTTCTAAAGGTTCCCTGCATGTCCAAGAACCCTGTACTGCCTCCCAGGTACACATATACCTCAGCCCCTACAACTGAGGCTTCCCCCTGGTCAGCACCAGCCCTCAGTTGTGACAGTAAGCACTGACCTAATGGATCCGGCCGGAGACCAGGTCCAAGCGACCAGGCCGATGCAAGAACTTGCAGCCTGCCTTGAATGTCAGGAGACTGCACAGGGCCATGTGATCCGCTGTCTCCAGGACCTCTCCTCTCGGCTGGATGGAATACAAGTAACCCTCCGTGGTTCAGGGGCGTCCAGTGTGCCGACTGCAGTACCTTTGGTGGTATCCCCACCCACCATTCCCGTTTCTGCTCCTTGTCTCCATTTACCAACACCTGCCAAGTTTGATGGTTCCCCAAAAGCCTGTCGGGGTTTCCTAAATCAGTGTGAGATATATTTTGAGTTACAGCCTGCCAGTTTCCCAACTGACCGCACCAAGGTTGCTTACATCATCTCCCTCCTCAGTGGCTCCGCCCTCGATTGGGTATCACCTCTATGGGAGAAGTCTGATGCCCTGCTCTCTTCATATGCAGATTTCGTGGCAACCTTCAGGCGCATCTTTGATGAACCAGGTCGTGTGACCTCTGCCTTCTCTGATATCCTCCGGCTACGTCAGGGGACACGAACAGTCGGTAAATATCTGGTACAGTACCAGATCCTAGCGTCCGAACTTTCCTGGAATGATGATGCTCTTTACTCAGCCCAAGGAGGGGCGTCTGTGTCTACAGCCCAAGGAGGGGCATCTGTGTCTACAGCCCAAGGAGGGGCGTCTGTGTCTACAGCCCTAGGAGGGGTATCCAATGTTCAAGCTCTAGTAGGGGCATATGAGTCTTCTCAAAAAGGAGTTTCTGATCTGTCAACCCCAGGAGGGGTGCTGGAGAAAACAACCCTGAGAGAGGTGTCTGATTCATCAACCCCAGGAGGGGTCACCAAAGTTTCAGTCCCAAGGGAAGTATCCAGAGCCAAATTCCCAGTTGCAAATTTTTGTGCTACAGATGCAGTTATGAACTCCTGTTTGCCGTCTTCAGAGAGCACCACCCTGTTGGCATCCAGCATGGACCAGGTTCAGGATGGTCTAACTGAACACTCGGATACCACTCATTCCGGTTCTAACCGGATTCTGACTCCTTCAGTTCCAGCTGATTCAACTGTCTTTAGACTCAATCCGGTTCCATCCATCTGTCTGAAGATTCCTTCGGTTCCAGCCGATTCCGATATCTCTGAACCCAATCCGGTTCCATCCGTCTGTCCAAAGACTTCTTCAGTTCCAGCTGATTCAACCGTCAATCCGAAGACTCCTCCGGTCCCAGCCGGTTCAAGCTTTTCTGGACCCAATCCGGTCCCATCCGTCTGTCCGGATCAGCCTCCTTCGGTTCCAGCCGATTCCAATACCTTCGGATCTAATCCTGTCCTATCCGTCGGTCTAAAGTCTCCGCCGGTCTCAACCGGTTCAAGGTTGTCTGGACTTAATTTGGTCTCGTCCATAGATCCGGTACAGTCTCCTCTGGTCCCAGCCAGTTCAAGTTCATCAGGATTCAATCTAGATCCTTCCATTTGTTCAGGTAAAGAACTTATAAGAAGTGTACTGGGGCCACTCCTAAAGGAGGGGGTGCTGTCACGATCTAGGTAATTCCTTATCAGTATTTACCTTCCAAATGCCTTCTGAGACTATCCCAGTGTTCCAAGCCTGGATTCCATCAGCACTGTTTGTGTACAGCACGCTGCATCTCATTGTCTCAAATCTCTTTACTGTGATTCTGGCAGCTTCATGGTGAAAGCTCACATTCAAGTTACAAACAATCTTTCCCTCCAAAAGCTACCATGGGCGCAGCCATGTTTTCCTAATCACATGTTACCTTTCAGCCTATCAGCTGCACTCTGCTCTCAGCCTGATTACACAGCAGCTGCACTCTGGTCTCTGGTTAATCAGCCAGCCAATCCCTGCTTCCCAGCAGGTATAAATATCCTGTTCCTGGGGTGGAAAGATGTCAGTGCTTCAATTGTCTTCAGTGATTCCAGTGTGCAGTTCTCCCATGGACTTTCTCTGCAGTACAGCCTGACTCCCTGGTGATTATACTCTGCAGTGTAACCCGACACTCCAGTGATTAACTCTCTACAGTCTACCCTGATTCACCTGTGTCTGAACTCCGGCTTCCCAGCAGCCATTCTCCAGCTTCTTCTCCAGCGATCCTCAGCATCACTTCATGCTTCACCTGTGCTTCTAAGTACAATAGTGCATTTCTATCTGTGAACCCCAGCTTCACTCAAAGCTTATCAACGATCCCAAAGTAACCATCGGTGTTCCGTCATCGATTCCAAGTCACCATTGATGTTCCGTCATCGATCCCAAGTATTTCTCTGAACTGTGTTTCCTATTACCAGTACCAAGTCATCAGTATTCCTCTGAACTGTGTTTAATAAAACCTTTGGACTTTCCCTTGTTGTAGTGGTCACGCCTTTGGGCATTTGTTCTAAAGGTTCCCTGCATGTCCAAGAACCCTGTACTGCCTCCCAGGTACACATATACCTCAGCCCCTACAACTGAGGCTTCCCCCTGGTCAGCACCAGCCCTCAGTTGTGACACTCACTAAAATTCAAACTGAACTTTGTCTCTGGCGAAAATTACCGATCAATCTCCTAGGTCGTTGTAATCTTATTAAGATGGCCAGTTTCCCGAAATTGCTCTATGTCCTCCAGATGGTCCCTATTCTGCTTACAAAATCCGATCTTTCGCTCCTTAACTCCCACATCTCTAAATTCATATGGTCTAATAAACGGCCTAGAATTAGCTTTCTTAAATTGTCCCAGACAGTGCAGAGGGGAGGGCTAAATCTACCGGACATAGAGCAATACAATAGGGTGTGTCTTCTCCGCTTTGCCATGGACTGGCTTCGGGACACAAATGTCTTCACTCACTCGTCACTAGACTCCCAACTTTGCGCCCCCCTATCCCTCAGCTATATCCTACATGCCAATAACACTACACTGAAATTGTCACACCTTTACAATCTACTCCCGACGTCCACAATCAAAGCATGGCGAATGTCTAGGAAATCATTGAATTTACACTACTCTCACTCACTATTCCTCCCTTACTGGTAATTTATACTTTCAAAATGGACAGGCTTCTTTTCCCTTCACTGTCTGGCGCTCTGCAGGGATTACACATATTCGCAATCTCCTAAACCCCCTTCTTAAAACACTCACTTTTGCTGAAGCAATAACCAAATATAACATTAGCCCCCTTCACAGATTCTACTATTTCCAAACCTCTCATTACCTACAATCTGTTCTATCAAACCTACATAAACCGGACTTTCTTATCTCTTTAGACACGCTTTTACATTCTTGCACATAGCCTATCTCCACCATCTATGCCCGCATCCGCACAGAGATTGTACCCGTTTCTGACTTAGCTCACCGCCAAAAATGGTCTTCTCAAATACCTTCCATGTCCCCTGAAATGGTGATGGATAGCTTTCCTGCTTCTCTGAAGCTTCTCCCAGCAAGTATCTATCAAGAAATGTCATACAAGATTTTGCACAGGGCCTACATCTCTCCAAAAAGAAGCCATTTAATGGGCCTTTCCAACTCGGCGAAATGCACTAAATGTTCTGCACCAGTAGCGGACATTATGCACTGTTTTTGGCATTGCCCCCACATACAAACCTTTTGGAGTGAGCTGCAGGCATATAGTTCTTCTGAGCTGGGTATACACTTCAATTGTACTGCCTCTTCGGCCCTCTTCGGACATCTTCTTGATCAGCCGACCATTCCTTCTCCAGATAAAAAAAACCTGGTAGTACTTCTTTCAGCCGTAGGAAGAAAATCCATTCTCCAGCAATGGATCCATGACACTCCTCCTACCTTGCCGATGGCTACTTCTAGACTGATTTTCCTATTCACTATGGACTGGTTGGAAACATCTCTTAATAAAGAGATTCTGACTCCTGCATTGTTTCAATGTTGGGGGAAATTTATTCATAAATTGCCCGCCCCTACAAAACTGGCTATTCAACTAAGCTTTCATTGCACTAGATGGTACTGTCATCAATTATTAGACAATAGACCCCCAATTTCTCTCTCATGAGTTTCCAACATCTTTTGTCTCCTCCCTCTCTACTTCTTCTTCTTTTGACTTTCTATATATCCTCTCTGACTTCTCTTTAAACTCCATCTGCTGCATCCACTACTGCTTTGATGGCTTCTCCATGGATGGGTTGGCGGTTCCCCGGCTTTGGCAGGTATTGTTCCTTTTAGTTTCTTGTTTATGTTATGCACTCCCCATATGGGTGAACGCCTTTATATGTTTAATGTTTAATATTTGATTCTTAATTATCGAATCAGACCACTCACCGATCACCTCTTGTTCGCTATTATGCCCTATAACGATTTGGTTCCTATATCTTGTATTTCATGTTGCAAAATGGAAAATTTGAGGTATTCGGTAAGACTAAGCCTTTTGTATATTTCACGTCTATTTGGCTGCATGTCATTTTTTTTTCTATGTACGGCTCTGTCTTATTTTGTTCTGTATTGTACATCGATGTTTATTCTAAACCTCAATAAAATATATATTGGAAAAAAAAACATACGACTATTTATGCAAAAGTGTCTCAAGAACTATTGTCAAGGACTTTTTAGAAACAAAATACCTTGTACTTTTCTCATAAGTGCCCTGTCCCTGCCATCGATCATTCTCCAGCTGCGCACTGCGCAGCGATATAACAAATGACACATTATTAAACATATTTTTAAAGAGTCTGCGCCTGGCGCCTTAAGTACATTTAATAGTGGCACCAAGCTCCTATTGTCCTTGAAATGGCGCCGGGCACTTTAAGGGTTAACCCCTTACGTGCCATGGCTGCCATTAACCATGTGGCCGCCAGGGTCTCCGGCCACAAGGGATAACAGGAAGAGGGGACAGGAAAAAAAAGTATAACAGCAAGAGGGCACAGGGAAATAGGGATAACAGCAAGAGGGCCCAGGAAATATACGTTATGGTAAGAACTTACCGTTGATAACGTGATTTCTCTTATGTCCACAGGTATCCACAGGATAACATTGGGATATTGTCGAGCGACAGCGAAAATGGCACCAACACGGTCACAAGCTTTCTGGCCTCCCAGGATGCATTGGGGCCTCCACTATATAGTCCCGCCCACTGACTCAGTCAGATCAGTTCTTTCCACAGCGATTTTAAGCAGGAACATTAGGTAGAGACCTGTACAGGCGATAAGAACACACATGCACACCCTTCCATACAAGAAGGAAGAGGTTTAGTGATTGTCTAGATCCTCAAATCAGATGCGTCAGGGTGGGATCCCTGTGGATACCTGTGGACATAAGAGAAATCACGTTATCAACGGTAAGTTCTTACCATAACGTATATTTCTCTGGCTGGGTCCACAGGATTATCCACAGGATAACATTGGGATTCCCAAAGCCATTTTAGTGGTGGGGACGCTCCTGATTGCACAGGAGGACCTTTCGCCCGAAGTCTGCGTCATGAGAGGCAAAATTATCCAAGGCATATTGTCTGATGAATGTGTTTATGGAAGACCATGTGGCTGCCCTACATATCTGTTCTGCTGAAGCACCCTGCTGTGCTGCCCAAGAAGGACCTACCTTACGTGTAGAGTGCGCAGAGACATTAGCCGGAATAGGGAGATCTGCATGAGAATAAGCTTCTGATATTACCATTCGGAGCCATCTCGCCAGCGTCTGTTTACTAGCAGGCCAACCTCTCCTATGGAATCCGTAGAGGATGAAGAGAGAATCTGTTTTCCTGATGGCACTAGTACGATCTATGTAGATTCTTAAAGCCCGGACCACGTCCAGCGACGCTTCTCCGCAGATAGTCCCGATATCTGAAAAGCTGGGACTACAATTTCTTCATTCAGGTGAAATTTTTTGATACCACCTTTGGAAGATAGCTAGATCTCGTTCTGAGAACTGCTCTGTCTGGAAAAAAACTTAGGAAAGGAGACTTACATGATAATGCTCCTAAATCTGACACTCTTCTGGCTGACGCCATTGCCAGTAAAAAAAGAACTTTAACCGTTAACCACTTAAGATCTGCTCTCTCAAGTGGTTCAAACAAAGGACCCTGGAGAAATTTAAGAACTAAAATTCAAATCCCAGGGAGCTGCAGGAGGAACAAATGGAGGTTGAATATGTACTACTCCTTGGAAAAAATGTACGTACATCCTGTAAATCAGCAATCTTCTGCTGAAACCATACAGTCAACGCCGAGACTTGCACCCTCAAGGAAGCAACTTTCAACCCTTTATCCAATCCTGCCTGAAGGAAATCCAAAATCCTAGCTACTTTAAAAGATCTCGGATTGTAATCTTTTCCAGTACACCAGTGAATATAGGCTTGCCATATTCTATGATACACACGAGCCGAAGAAGGCTTTCTTGCTCTAAGCATAGTTTGGATTACTTGTTTCGAAAAACCTTTAGCCTCTAAGATAGAGGTTTCAACAGCCACGCCGTCAAAGATAGGCGATCCAGATGACTGTGACAACAAGGACCCTGCATTAACAGATCTGGACGTTGAGGGAGCAGTATCGGTGCTTCCACGGACATTCTCAACAGATCTGTGTACCAATGCCTTCTTGGCCAAGCTGGAGCTATTAGAATAATTGCTCCTTTTGCCTGTTTTATCTTTCTCACTACTCTGGGTAACAGAGATATTGGAGGGAACAGATATGCCAGCTGAAACCTCCATTCTACTGACAGTGCGTCTACCAGGACCGCTCCTGGGTCCCTTGTTCTTGATCCGTACCTCGGAACTTTGTTGTTTAGACGAGACGCCATAAGGTCTATCTCCGGTAGACCCCATCTGTTCACCAGTGTCTGAAACACTTCTGGGTGTAGTGACCATTCGGTTTCCTGAATGGTGTGCCGACTGAGAAAATCCGCTTCCCAATTTAGTACACCCGGGACAAATACTGCTGACAATGCCGGGAGATGGAGTTCCGCCCATTTTAGAATGGGAGTTACTTCCTCCATCAGACTCTTGCTGTGAGTTCCTCCTTGATGGTTGAGGTATGCTACTGCTGTCGCATTGTCTGAGCGGATCTGGACTGGTCTTTCTTGTAGATTGTCCTTTGCCTGAACTAGAGCCAAGTAAACGGCCCTTATCTCCAACAGATTTATCGGCAGGCGACTTTTCCTTGCAGTCCACTTTCCCTGGAACCATAGGCTTCCGAGTACCGCCCCCCAGCCCTGCAGGCTGGCATCTGTTGTCAGGACTTGCCACTCTTTTATCCAAAAGGGTCTCCCCTTGTTTAAATGGTCTGTCTGTAGCCACCACGCTAGAGACCTTTTTACATTTATTGGAATCTTTATCATCTGCTTCTTTATCGTCTGATGATTTCCGTTCCATTTGGTCAGAATAAGGTGCTGCAATGGTCTGGAGTGGAATTGCGCATATATGTCGAAGGTTGATACCATCAGACCCAACAGTCGCATTGCTGCATGGACTGACATTGTCTGGGCTTGCAACGCTTCCTGAGCCATGACCTGCACCTTGACTATCTTTTTCTCTGGTAAGAGAACTTTCTGTAGGTCTGAATCCAATATGGCCCCCAAATGAACCATCCGCTGTGACGGATTCAGGGACGACTTCTCCCAATTTATGAGCCACCCGTGTCTCTGTAAACAAACTATCGTCTGTTGAAGATGGCTCAACAGTAAATCTTGCGACTGTGCTAAGATTAACAGGTCGTCGAGGTATGGGAATATTTTTATCCCCTGCTTGCGCAGACAAGCTGCCATAACCACCATGATCTTGGTAAACACCCTGGGTGCTGTAGCTAGCCCGAAAGGCAGAGCTTGGAACTGGAAATGTTCCTGGAGGATGGCAAACCTGTGGTAACACTGATGTGACAGTGCTATAGGCACATGTTGGTAAGCATCCCGTACATCCAGAGATACCATGTAATCTCCCGGTTCCATAGCCAACATTATGGAGCGTAACGTCTCCATGTGGAACTTCGGGATCCATATGTATTTGTTCAACATTTTCAGATTTAGAATTGGTCGATATGACCCATTTGGTTTCTGGATTAGAAATAGATTGGAGTAATACCCCTGTCCCTTTTGTGATGGAGGTACTGGGACAATCACACCTGACTGCAGTAATTTTTGGACTGCTTCTTGCAGGGCACTGGCCTTCGACTCTATACGAGGCTATTTGTTTAGGCTCCTCTTTTGCTTTCGCTTTGCTTTGCCAACGAAAAGAGCGAAATTTTAAACCCTTGGACTTAGGGTTATAGGTAGCCGGAAATCTGACCTTTTTCGATTCAGCCTTTGATTCTAGGATATCCGATAAAGGTTTTCCAAATAATATATTACCCACAAAAGGCAATGCTTCCAATTCTTTCTTGGATTCCGCATCTGCCTTCCAGGTACGTAGCCAAATTGCTCGACGAGCGACTACTGTCAAGGCTGAAGCTTTAGAAGCAACTGTACCTACATCAATTGCTGCTTCTTCCACATACTGGGCAGATTGTCTTAAACGGCAAAAACGATCCTCTTGCTCCCTAGTAGGAGAAGGGATGCTATTCTCTAGTTCCTCTATCCATTCGCCCATTGCCTTTGCTACCCAGGCCGAAGCCATAGCAGGTCTTACTGCTCCTACTAGAGAAAAAATATTTTTCAAAAGTCTATCTACCCTTCTGTCTGTGACATCATTTAGTGAGGTAGATGACAGTGGTAAAGCAGATTTATGCACGAGTCGCAGAACATGTGCATCTACTTTTGGAGGAACTTCTCTTTTCGAACAATCCACAGCTGGAAATGGATAATAGGAATCCCATCTTTTAGGAATCTTATACTTTTTACTGGGCGCTGCCCAAGACTCATCCATCATTTCCGTCAGCTCATCTGACGCTGGGAATTCAGCTTTCACTGATTTTGTTTGTTTAAATACAGGTGCTTTAGATTTTAACACTGTCTTGGCTGGCTCTTCCAACGAGAGAACAGCTTTCACAGCATTAATAAGTTCAGCTACATCATCTGAACTAAAACACTGCGACTGATCATCATACGGAGTCGAATCTATTGTCTCATCGTCCGATGTATCATCCTGTGTAGTCTGCCATATTGACGTATCTGTCTTAGTCTTAACTGTCTCTTGGTTGCTTGTAGAGGCTACTGGAACCAAACCATAGGAAGGGAGCTGCATGTATGGGTTCATAGTGTAACCTAACCCCTGAGGTGGTGCTACTGTAGTTAACTTGTCCGCTATAGAAGATAGAGTCTTTGCGAACATATTTCATGGTGGCTCTGTTGGTGGTTGAACCAACTCCTGTCTTTTACTTCGCTGAAAAGCGAAACAGTTTGCACACAAACCCTCATAAGTGACCAATTGATTCATATCAATTACCCCTGACTTACAAGATAAGCATGTTAGGGCTATAGGAGTGCTTGATAAATTCTCCTCATCACTTTTGCCACTCACAGACATGGTAATAATCTGTTATTGACTACACAATTTTGTGACTGAAAAACACCCTATATGTCAATATATAGAGGTGAGATCAATCTGACCACAGTGCACCTGATTTGAGGGTCAGAACAGGACTGACATTCCACAGAAAAGTCAGCACACATACTAGCAGTCAGTCACATGTTAAAGCATTAGACATTGTCATATGAGAATACAACCTCCATAATAACTTATACATAAGTAGGAAAATTGTACTTCTGTTTTAACTGGCTCTTTTTTCAACATAACATGCAGAAAACACAGTAATATACAGGTCTCATATGCAATAGGTACTAAAAATTAACAATGCATACTAACAAGTAGAAGGAATTTTTAATACTGTATACCCTGCCTCCGGAGAGCGGGATACAGGGAGACTCACCACACTTCCATATCCAAGCAAATACGCTCGTAAGACGCTGAGTGGATTCAGACGCTACTGGTGTACACTGCAGCTCTTGGTAACTGATAACGGACACGGACGCTCACCAACGGACACGGACGCTGAGCAACTTCCACGTGTATGCAGACGCTAAGGCCTGCGACTCGGTCTGGCGGGTTTTTTCTCCAGTGTACACAACCGCAGCGTCTAAGCTGCGACCGAGTATCCTCGTGGTAGCGTCTGAGCCGGAAGTGAGGTTATTCAGTTCATGAAACGAGAGACACGCGGGAACTGGCCATGAACTCGGAGGAGGGACGGCCAGGAGAGCGTCTGTATCCCCCCGTTGACTTAAACTCCCAGGATCGCGGCCTCTACCTAGTCCTGGCGCCTATTATCCCCGGAGCGTAGCGCTGTCACACTCGAGATGTTCGGCGCATCAACACACTGTTTGTAGTCTCCACCAAATAAGTGTAGCTGTGTCCTGACCCCTCCAGTAAGAGGAAGTCCATAGACTCGCCGTCTCCCCATACTCCGGCCACAGACTGGTTACGTCTGCTGGACCTGCTAGAACATCCGACACAGACGCCCGTCGAGACAGCACTGATAGCCGAAGGTAAGCGTTGTTGCGACCCGGTGGGGAGTTGTTGGAGCGACTCTTTCTAATATGCGTTTAAGACGCTGTTAAGAGAAGTTGCTCTAAAAAAACATTATAGTAAGTCTATAAAAATAAAGTAATGAAAACTTGAGGCAGCAGCCCTGTGACCATGCGGCTTCCTGCCGCACCAAGCAAAAAACTGATCTGACTGAGTCAGTGGGCGGGACTATATAGTGGAGGCCCCAATGCATCCTGGGAGGCCAGAAAGCTTGTGACCGTGTTGGTGCCATTTTCGCTGTCGCTCGACAATATCCCAATGTTATCCTGTGGATAATCCTGTGGACCCAGCCAGAGAAAATAGGGATAACAGCGGGAGGATACAGGGAAATAGGGATAAAAGCAAGAGAGAACAGGAAAATAAGTATAACAGCAAGAGGGCACAGGAAAATAGGGATAACAGCTGGAGGATACAGGGAAATAGGGGTAACAGCAAGAGGACACAGGGAAATAGGGGTAACAGTGAGAGAGGACAGGAAAATAGGGATAACAGGAGAATAGGGATAACAGCAAGAGTGCACAGGAAAATAGGGATAACAGCGGGAGGATACAGGGAAATAGGGATAACAGCGGGGCGATACAGGAAAATAGGGATAACAGCAAGAGAGCATAGGAAAATAGGGATAACAGCTGGAGAATACAGGGAAATAGAAGTAACAGCAAGAGGGCACAGGAAAATACTGGTAATAGCGGGGGGATACAGGGAAATCAGGATAACAGCAAAAGGGTACAGGAAAATATGGATAACAGCGGGAGGATACAGGGAAATAGGGGTAACAGCAAGAGGGCACAGGAAAATAGGGATAACAGCTGGAGGATACAGGGAAATAGGGGTAACAGCAAGAGGACACGGAAATAGGGGTAACAGTGAGAGAGGACAGGAAAATAGGGGTAACAGCAAGAGGGCACAGGAAAATAGGGATAACAGTGGGAGGATACAGGGACATAGGGATAACAGCGGGGAGATACAGGGAAATAGGGATAACAGCAGGAGGATACAGGGAAATAGGGATAACAGCGGGGGGATACAGGGAAATAGGGATAACAGTGGGAGGATACAGGGAAATAGGGATAACAGCAGGAGGATACAGGGAAATAGGGATAACAGCAGGAGGATACAGGGAAATAGGGATAACAGCAGGAGGATACAGGGAAATAGGGATAACAGTGGGGGGATACAGGGAAATAGTGATAACAGTGGGAGGATACAGTGAAATAGGGATAACAGCAGGAGGATACAGGGAAATAGGGATAACAGTGGGAGGATACAGGGAAATAGGGATAACAGCAGGAGGATACAGGGAAATAGGGATAACAGTGGGGGGATATAGGGAAATAGGGATTACAGCGGTAGGATACAGGGAAATAGGGATAACAGCGGTAGGATACAGGGAAATAGGGATAACAGTGGGGGGATACAGGGAAATAGGGATAACAGCGGGAGGATACAGGAAAATAGGGATAATAGCGTGAGGATACAGGGAAATAGGGATAACAGTGGGGGGATACAGGGAAATAGGGATAACAGCGGGAGGATACAGGAAAATAGGGATAATAGCGTGAGGATACAGGGAAATAGGGATAACAGTGGGGGGATACAGGGAAATAGGGATAACAGCGGGAGGATACAGGAAAATAGGGATAATAGCGTGAGGATACAGGGAAATAGGGATAACAGTGGGGGGATACAGGGAAATAGGGATAACAGCGGGAGGATACAGGAAAATAGGGATAATAGCGTGAGGATACAGGGAAATAGGGATACCAGCCAGCTGAGCTCTCTGAGGAAGGTTGTGTCACCTATCTTTCCCTCATCTTCTGGCCCAGTCCCGCAGAGCCTGCTCTGGGCATAGGCCATAGGCAAACAGATGGCGGGTCCATGGTTCCAGGAGGGCACCCAGCAGGCACAGTGGCCCGCTTCCATGTCGCCCAGCACCCATTTGATTTGGACAGCAGACGTGGCCTCTCTGCGGCTCAGACAAGACCTCAGCGAAGCAGACGTGGCAACTGAGCGGCGCAGATGTGGCCTCTTAGCGGTGCAGACGTGTCCTCTCTGTGGTGCAGACGTGTCCTCTCTGTGGTGCAGATGTGTCCTCTCTGTGGTGCAGACGTGTCCTCCGTGGCACAGACGTGACCTCAGCAGTGGTGCTACAGTCAGAGCTGTGTGTGGCATTGATTGCAGTGCCACTGATGGGAGAGGTCACAATGGCAATTTGTTTCCAAATGTCAAAGCCTTTTGGTAGCAAAATACCTTATACATTGTGTTTCTATGCTGCATTCCATATATGTGAATAGTCCATGTATTTACACATGCGTTTCTACCACCGCGCGCAACGCACAAATATATAACATGTCAAAATACATTCCACAATATACCTCTACAGTTAAAAAATGGCGAAACACTCCATGAGTTTATCCTGTGTGCTGAGTCTCTGGCCCCAATCCCCCCTACCCCTGCCCCTCAGCCAACCATTGGGGTTAAAGGGCACTACCTAGGGGATTTTGACTCCGGCCTAGACAGTCACTGCTGGTTTGGGCCTACCCTTACCTCCCCCCACACTATAACCCAGGCACTGCACCTCTGTCATTTCTACCTGGCATCTGTCTGCCCTGTCAGACCTGCCCTCCAATCCTCTTCTAATGACCTATGAGTAGGGGAACCTACAGTGTCACCTAGGTCTACTCTTACCACCTTGTCCGCTACCTGTTCCACAGTGATGACGGACAGAGTACAGCCTCTGGATCCCAGACGGCATAAACCATGGGGTGGCTATGTGTCTTCCCCGATCTACTGGGCACAGGCAGGGAACCTGCTATGTCCAAGGCCACTTGCTGTAAGGACTTACCATTGGTCTGGTTGTCATCTGATATTCCAGTCTAGGACAAGCACTTCAGTGAATGTCTGGTCTATCCCCTTACACCCATATGGCTGCCCTGTACAGTAACCCTTCCCACAAGGTCACACTCTCTGCCCCCATCCTGTCAAGGCTCCTGCCAGCTTGGCGTCTCTTGCCTGCTAGGGATGGATCAGAGAGTTGAGACACCCGAAACTCCTGACCGTGGCCCTCAAGGGTCAGCCATAGGAAGGTCAGTGTGGTAACTCATTCACCATCAGAACTGGCAAACCACTAGGGACAGGAGCATCACTGGGCGCCCCCCACCACCACAGGATCAAACGAGCTGGAACCAACATCCTCTGTATTGCTTGGGGATGTGGGCATACTAGAGGCAAGAGGCACTCTGGGCAGATGTGCTGATCAAGCCGATGTGGTCTTTTCCTCTGGCTTGGGTTGTGCTGGTGTAGATGATGTACACTGCAGGCAGGGAACACAACTTCGGGTGATGTCGTCAGCATAAGGGATAATGATTCCACCTCCCAGAACATTTCCCAGGATTACATCAGTTAGGAGTCTGTGACCGGATGCGCCCTCGCTGCCCGCACCAGGCGATCACAGATTGGGTTTGGGTCACACGATACCTGGGCCAATAAGGTTGCCTGTTACTGACTCCACCCACTGTATAGTGGGTGGGTATTTTGCTGCCATCACAAGGCTCCTACAACGTGGCATTTTGTAACCATGTTTCTACTCGGATTCCTACCACCGGCACATATACCCCTTGCTGCTGCATATTCATAGACACCGCTGCCACACCTCCTGGTTGGCGTTGGCTGACCCCTGCTGGTCACTGATCATTGACCAGGCCCCTGCATCAGTAACTGGCAGAAGACGGAGCTTGGTGATGCTGGGCCCACTCCTGGACAGGCGGAGAACGGGTCTGCATTTGTCGCATTCCCGGTAGTCGTAAGTTGAAGGCAGTTGTCTTGAGGCAAGATGCTTATTTGCTCAAAAAGGTCTTAAAGAAGACTTGTCCCTTATTCAAGGGGATACCGCATACAAGATGTATACGGCAGTTCCACACTTCAAGATGTCACAGAAAAAGTTCACACTCGAAGGCTCCCAGGCCCTGTTTTTATCTCAATCCAACACACAATACCACATGGGGTACTTCCACCCTGGGTCTTTTTAACCTATCAGGATATCTCACAAAATATATATAAATACAGATGACATTTAAAAAAAGAGTTAAATAACTGGATTAAGCAATTTCCTGCTCTCTTTCATACAGGTGAAACTCAGAAAATTAGAATATCGTGCAAAAGTTCATTTATTTCAGTAATTCAACTTAAAAAGTGAAACTAATATATTATATAGACTCATTACATGCAAAGTGAGATTTTTCAAGCCTTTTCCTGCTGGGAAATGAAGTCAGCATCTCCATAAAGCTCGTCTGCTGAAGGAAGCATGAAGTGCTCTAAAATGTCCTGGTAGACGGCTGCGTTGACTCTGGACTTAATAAAGCACAGTGGACCAACACCAGCAGATGACATGGCTCCCCAAATCAACACAGACTGTGGAAACTTCACACTGGACTTCAAGCATCTTGGATTGTGTGCCTCTCCATTCTTCCTCCATACTCTGCGACCTTGGTTTCCAAATGAGATGCAAAATGGACCACTGAGCAACAGAACAGTTCTTTTTTTCTTTAGCCCAGGTAAGATGCTCCTGACATTATTTGTTGTTCAGGAGTGGCTTCACAAGAGGAATACGACATTGGAGACGCTGACTTAATTTTCCAACAGGACCTGGCACCTGCCCATACTGTCAAAAGTACCAAAACCTGGTTCAATGACCATGGAATTACTGTGCTGGATAGGCCAGCAAACTTGCCTGACCTGAACCCCATAGAGAATCTATGGGGCATTGCCAAGAGAAAGATGAGAGATATGAAACGGAACAATGAAGAAGAGCTGAAGGCCGCTATTGAAGCATCCGGGTCTTCCATAACATCTCAGCAGTGCCACCGGCTGATAGAATCCATGCCACGCCGCATTGAGACAGTAATTCATGCAAAAGGGGCCCAAACCAAGTACTGAGTACATATGCATGATTATACTTTTCAGAGGGCCAACATTTCTGTATTTAAAAAACTTTTTTTATTGATTTTATGTAATATTCTAATTTTCTGAGTTTTTGGATTTGGGGTTTTCTTAAGCTGCAAGCCACAATCATCAAAATTATAACAAATAAAGGCTTGAAATCTCTCACTTTGCATGTAATAAGTCTATATAATATATTAGTTTCACCTTTTAAGTTGAATTACTGAAATAAATTAACTTTTGCACGATATTCTAATTTTCTGAATTTCAACTGTATATTAACCAAACCAGTGGCTTTCCCAAGCAAAATCTTATTAACACGTTCCTGTCTCTTTCACAAATATAAAAATAACTCGAATTTCAATTGCATTTCCCCCCTCTCACATACCTATACTAAACCAGTTTTTGGGCCGGCTACAGGTGCCCCTGCATATCTTGGGGTGCCCTGTTGGCCATAGAGGTAACTCTCTCCACATAGTCTGCCTGCTTCTCACCACACTCCATAGGGCTGACTCTTCTCTTTTGGCTCATCACGCGTTAAACAAGCAAGCCAGGCTCCAGCACTCAGATTTCTAGCACGAGTCTGGGGTGCTTGGGGCATAGAACAGTTCATCCTCAGATGTTCAATATTCCCACAGCCATAGCACTTCTTCTCCAGTCATGGCTCCAGTGGTCTCTAATTACATGCAAGGACACTATGGGGCAGTTACTGGCCAAAAGCACCTGGGTTGGAAGATGATTGTTTTGGGGGAGCGATGAGCAGAAGAGGGTGCCCCCTAGTTGAAGTGTCTTTTGGGTTGGCTGCTGGTCGGGTGCTTCTGCTCATGCGGCCGAATTGCTACATATTTGTCGGCTAGCTGGGCCCCCATCTTTAAGCTGGGTAACTCTGGTCTAGCACCCACTCCTTCACCTCTGGGGTGCACCTGCAATAATACTGCCCGTGGCAAATCAGTTCGATCAGTGTATCCCATGTGGTGGCTTCAGATTCCTTCACCCACTTCACCACGTACTGTGGTAGTTGGGTGGCAAACTGTTCATGGGTGCTGTTAGGGTTCTTGGGCAAGTCCCGGAACTTTTTTTCAGTAGGACTCAAGCGTGATAAAAATATAGCTGTAGGAGAGCTCTTATGACTTCGTCATAATCACCACAGTCCTCGGGGGCCACTCCTCGATAGGCCTCCCGTGCCTCTCCATGCAGAGTGGGCACTAGTTGTCTGACCCACTCCTGTTTGGGTAAATGATGGAGTTTGCAAGTCCTTTCAAAAACTTATAAATGTCCATCAATGTCCCTGTTACTGTCACTGTCTGCTAACTTGGCAAACTGTATGCATTTTGATCTGGGTGCAGCAGCTGCAATGGTTCTCAGGGTACCACAGCGGTGGTGCCTGTAACGGACGCAGCCCCAGCAGGCTCGTGAGGAGTAATTTTTGCCAGCCTGTTTCTGGAATCAGTGCGTAAGTGTAAAGAGGCAGGACAGAACTGTGTTATCACCCCCCCCCCCCCATGTGACTACTCAGATAACCTGGGTGTTTGCTGTTGGAGATACAGCCAGTCTCAGATGTCAGCCCATACACCCCCCTCATTCTTCCCCACACAATGGATTCCAGGCCACACAATCAGATTATTTAAGTAAGGTTAATTTAGTGAACATCTAGTGTGGCCTAGGGGACATGCCTGGACATGTGAAAGTAGGTCTGATCTGAAACTGTTCTGCAGTCAGCCCCTTAATGTAACTCCCCCAATACAGAGCCAGGGGGTGTCGCCTCATGGTAGGAAAGACAGAGGTTTTACAATAGAAAACAGGGGCTATTGAGAGAGTGCACTGGAGTTCCTGGCCTGAGAGGAAGGATGTGTTTGGCTTCTGAAAGCTACTGGTAAGATAGCACTTCCAGTGTGCTGAGGCCTAGAACCATTGTTGGGATCTGCTGGTTTCAAAAGGCTACTGGACGTGCACTGAGGGAGAGATCTGCACAGAAGGTCAGAGAGTGGATGTACCTCTGAAGTGCAGACACTGACTAGGCATTGCGGTGCCGTCAGTGGTGAGAATCCGTGGCTCAGGACGCTGTGTGAGCTGGTATCCTAGACTAGGGAACACAGAACCACGGCCAGTGTTTAACAGCAGGAGATCGCAGGCATCTGTAATCCTAAACTACTGTGGGGACTTAGTAAGTAACATACTATCCTGGCTTGTAATTGTTAATGTTATTGTGTACTGTGTGTGTATATTTACAATAAAGGGCATTTGCCACTTTACTAAACTGTTGACCTGAGTGATCTGAGAATCCGTATCCTCACAATTGGTGGCAAGCAGTGGGGTCACTCAGTCCCAGTTTACCCTGGGTAAGGCTGCGAGAGGTGTCAGCGGAGTACACCTAAGAGCCTTGTAAACAGTTTGGCACACAGTAGCCAGGTATCTTGCTGAAAAGTTGTTGGTACGTTTGTAAAGTCAGCAGTATGGAGGCAGAAACAGAGGTATACAAAAACCTCAACAAGAGATTCCTGCATATGGTCTGTCGAGCGCGCGGTATTAAGGTGACCGTAACGGATGTAAAGGAATCCCTAATTGCGAAATTGGTTCTATGGGATCGAGAACACTCTGATAATGAGGAGGAGGACTCTGAGGAGTCGGATGACGAGGAACAAGTGAAGGAATGGTTGAGACCTGCAGCCGGGACATTCAATGCCAATAACCGCAGGGAGAGCGGAGGATTGGAGGTGGGATCCCGAGAGTTAGTACAACCTCATCTGAAAGCCCTTGGAGAGGGGAAGGTTGGAGAAAAGTTTGATAGGACCCTGGCGGTATTACAGGCCCGTCTAGAAGCGCTGGGAGATGTCACGACACCCGATGATCGGATGCGGGTAATGAAGGAGGTGCTGGGATTACCAGACAACAGTCCTACAGTGCGAACTCTTGCACCAGCAGCCACCATTCTACAGACTGCCCTGTCCCATCAGGATGTGCCCCAGGGCAGATGCCAGCAACGCTACATGGCATCTGAAGTTTCATACAGAGGAGATTCGCAGAGCCAGCGACTGGGTCAGAGGATGGATAACTCGAGCAGTTGGCTGATGGAATCCACACTGAGCTGGCATGAACAGACCAGGGAGCAGGTTATGTTGGACCACCCCAGGAGCCAATTATCTCCAGACCGAAGACAGTGGTGTCTGGATCATACAGTGCAGGTAAGTGCAGTGAATGCTACCCTGCACTACCCTATATAAGAAATATCTGAGGAAGGGCTGAGTTGCAGCATTCCTTAGCAAATGACTAACCAAAGGGAGAGAAGAAGACTCTTTTGTGGGTGCACTCTTGTATGTTTAAGAGGTCTCAGAAGAGACAATAAGTAAAGATTATAAATGAATTTTTAAATATCACTTTTATTAACAATAATTGATAAAATAGTAGAGTTTACTGTCAAAAATTGGAGGTAGGGGTGGGGGGAAGGGTGGGGGGGAGTTGGGGAAAAGAAAGGGGGAACACAGAACGAATTAATTACAGTGTAAATACTGAATATTGTTCTGGAATGCCTGGGTGCGATAATAACAGCTGGAGACCCTGAAAATTGAAGCGTTTTTATTCTCTCATGAGCGATGATGAGGAGACAGATGGGATGATTAAAGATGGAATGAGCAAGATGAATCTGCTGTCAGTGTTAGACGCTGAGCAAAACCGTCCAGGAATTTCTACTAAACTGAGTATTCCTCGAGAGTCTCCCACTCGAGTACTGACCCAGCCCTACACTGCTTAGCTTCCAAGATCGGAAGGATTCGGGCGTTACCAGTGTGGTATGATAGTAGAAAAAATATTAGATATCGAGGGCTCGAGAATCACTGATGAGAGTTCACGAAAATGGAGAAATAAGAGAAAAGAAAAGACAAGAGAATGGGTGGAGGAGGAAAATAGGGGATCTGCTGCCACCGTTAGACCGGGATAATTACCCCTGAATCAGTGGTGAGAGTCCTGAAGATAGTATAAAGTGAGGAAAAGGAAACGATACTGATAGGTAAAAAAAATTTTTTGAGATTGGTTGATAGACAATGGGCTGCTTGATTGCAGGATGCTGATAGTACCTATGATAAAGGTACTAGGTGTGATAAAAAGCAATTTGTACACAATTAGCAGTCAAATAAATTGATTAGACCCATACATCACCATCAATTTGCTACTATCAGATTATTACAATTATACCAAAATGGTATCAGGTGGAAAAAGAAGGAGAAAATGAACAACAATTTCTTATTTGTGTTCCGCTGTATGCAGAGCTGCAGAAATACTATATAATATGATTGCAAGATGCTGATAGTACCTATGATAAAGGTACTTGGTGTGATAAAGAGCAATTGTACACAATTAGCAGATAATTAAATTGATTGGAACCATGCATCACCATCAATTTGATGCTGACAGATTATTGCACATTGTACCAAAATGGTATCAGGTGAAAAGAGAAAGAGATAATGAACAACAGTTGATTATACAGAGCTGCAGCAATGCTATATAATACGCAGTATAGAGGATAGTGATAAATTGCTCAGCCAAATGATTAGATCAATATTAATGACTGAAAATAAAGGTTTAAACAGTATCCTATGTGGTATTAAGCCGCTAAATGCCGACTATCTGTAAAACGGGTACTTGCAAAAAACAGCTTGATGAATGCTATTAAAATATAAATATGCAAAAAGATGCTGATATTGAGCAGATATTACCCGGAATTGTATGGAACGATCAGTCACTAATATGAGCAGGATACTTTCTGAGTGCGGAATGTCCGTGTCAAAGTCCAGGCAAATTGAAGATGCAGGATACACTGGTTCCCAGGAGCTGAGCAGTTCGTTTATAGCCGCACTGCCGATCAAAGTACCTGATGTATTGTGGAGACGTGGTCAGGTTGGCTGAGGAGAAGAGAGACACAATGTTCCTGGTCCCATCGCGGCAGTATCTAGCGGCGGCGGGTTGATGCAGCGGCTGCTGGGGAAAGAGCGGCTCGTGGTTCAGGATGTCCGGAATCAGCTGTCACACCCAGGCAGTGGGGGTAGGGAACGGAAAACTAGTTTCACCCGTTCACCGGGCTTGATCACTTCCTGTTCCCAGAGGGGATAGTGCAGGCTTTATCTTGCAAGGGAGCTGGTCGTTGTCCAATCAAAAGGGAGGCGTGTCCTGTGTTTGTAAATTGCTGCACAGGTGGAACGGTTGTTCTGTTTAGTATTGGTTCCCTATTATGCTTGCAATTAGTGGCCCATTGCACAAAAGGAAAAAACAGAGAATATGTGTGAGAAATATACAAGGTTGTTAGATAAAAAATGAGCATCTTGCTTATTATATAAGTGGACATAGTGAAAAAATGGAAATAAAAATAAAAATAAATAAAAATAAAATGGGGAAAATTAGCAAAAAAGAATAAATGAATGAAAATAATAAAATTGAAGCTTTCACAAATTGTTTATGAAATATTTAGATGATAAGAATAGATTAAATTTAAGTATACTAAATGATAATTGCTGGAAAAATATGTTAGGACAGCATATCTTGTCTGGAGTTATAAACAAACACGTTGTAAACATTGCATGAGGATATTCATAAATATGTTAATTTGGATTAATAATGCAAGTGACGTCGATGGAAGTGGTGGGAATGATTGTGAGAAAGGATGGTATGGAAAGGATGGGGAGTGAGGTGGAAAGGAATGGGGGGGATGGAGTGGGGGGGGGGGAAAGGCGGGGGAGAGAGGGGGAAGGGGGGAGGGGGTTTAAGATTGTGGGGTGTTGGGATATGGTTGGGGTGTTGTGGTTTGCAGTGTGGTGGGAATGTGTGTGTGGTGTCGAAGGTGATGATCCTGTGTGGGCGAGAAGTATAATGATATGGTGAGATGAGGAAGGGGGGTGGAGATGTAAGGGATAGGAGTGGGTTGACAATGGGAGTGCTGTGTGGAAAGGTGTTAGTAGGTTGTGAAATATGTCGGAATTTGCTGGGTCACTGTAATGGGATGGATGTGAGGTGCATGTGAATGGACTGCGGATGTGATGGTGCCGAGTATGTGGTGGAGGTGGGCGTGAAAGTGCTGATGAAAGAAGGGTGAATGTGATGTGTTATGAATAGGGGTGTACTGGATGTGAGTGTACTGAGGGGTGTAAGGGAAGGAAGCGAGGACACTTGATGGGTGCTATATAGAAAGTAGGTTACAGAAATGCACTGTAATTGATGTATTCATTCAGACCCAATGGTTTGAGACAACCTAACCTGAAAGTCCATTCACTTTCCTTCTTAATAAGTTCTTTGCTTAAGTCACCACCGCGTATGCCTAGATGGACCCTATCTAGGCCAAAGGCGCGCATATCACTTGGTGAGTCATGATGTGCAGCATGGTAGTGTCTGGCTACTGATGTTAGTTTTTTGCCTTTTTGAAGATCTGACGATGAGTTGCGAATGGAGCCCATATGTTCTAAAATCCTAGTTTTGAATTTTCTAGTCGTCATGCCTACATATCGTTGATTGCAAGGACAGGTTAGACAATAGACTACTCCTTGTGTGTCGCAGTTGAAGAAGTGTTGTATGGAAATATCCTTGCCATGTCTGTCCTTGACACAGTCAGTTATCTGTATCTGTGGGCAAGCCTTACATTGCCCACATGGAAAGGATCCCTTAGGGAGTTTGGATTTGGTCATTTCACGTGAAAAATGGCTCTGAACCAACGTGTCTTTGATGTTCTTAGATCTCCTCCAACTGATTTGTAAAGTGGGATCCAATAAAGGTGATAACTCTGGATCCAGATGTAGGACAGGTAGATGTTTCTGAATGGCCTTTTTTAGTAGACGCCATTCGGGACAGAAGGTCCCTACAAATCGAATCTTGGTGTCAGCCTTTTGTTCTTGGAGTTTGTCCTGGAAGATCAGGGATTCCCTGTTGGTTTTTGAAATAGATTGTTGAGCTCTCTTCAGAGAGCGTTTACTGTATCCCCGAGCTTGTAACCTGGTCATAAGTTCTCTACTTTTCTGTTTGAACACCTTCTCCTCTGTGCAGTTGCGTCTAAGACGAAGAAATTCCCCTTTTGGGATGTTTTCAATAGTAGGTGGGAAATGTGAGCTTGTTTGGTGCAATATACTGTTTGTGGCTGTATCCTTACGAAAGAGTTCTGTAGCCAAAGTCCCACTTGTTGTCTTGTAGATATTCAAGTCCAAAAAAGATATCTTGTCTCTGCTGATTGAGTGAGTGAGAAAAATGTTCAAATCGTTTACATTGAGGATGTTAATGAAGTCCAACAGGAGTTTCTCATCTCCTTCCCAGATCACAAAGATATCATCAATATATCTCAGCCAATTGATGATATGTTTTGTGTAGATATGATTATCATCGTTGAAGACTATTGTTTGTTCCCACCAGCCGAGGAACAGGTTGGCGTATGTGGGTGCACAGGCTGCACCCATTGCTGTTCCCCGAATTTGCTGAAAAAATTGGTCACCAAAGGTGAAATAATTTTTATTGAGAACAAAACTCAACATTTCACATAGGAAATCATGAAATACATTTTTTTCTTCCATATCCAGGAAGAATTTGGTGGCTTGTATTCCTTGTGAGTGTGAAATACTGCTATACAGGGCTTCCACATCTAAGGTGACTAGGATACAGTTCTCATTTAGACATATGTCATGTATTTTCCTTAGGAGATCAGAAGTGTCCTTAAGGTAGGAGGGTAATGTCATGACATGGTCTCTGAGATGTAAATCCAGAAATTTGCTTGGGGTTTCCAAGAGTCCCCCATTCCCTGACACTATGGGTCTCCCAGGTGGTTTGTTGATATTCTTGTGTATTTTTGGCAATAAGTAAAAGGTAGGAACCCTGGGATTCGAGACCTCAAGGTATTTAGCCTCTTGTTGTGTGATAGCTCCAGTGGCAAATGCCTCTGTAATCATGTGCATGTATTGCTTGTGGAATTTTATTGTGGGATTAAGTGGCAATCTGATATAACAGGATGTGTCCAACAGTTGTCTCCGTGCTTCCTCTTCATACATTGCGATGGGCCATATGACAATGTTACCACCCTTATCCGAGGGTTTGATAACGGTGTCAGTCCATGTTTTAATCTCTTTAAGAGCTTGTCTCTCTCTGTATTTGAGATTTTTGGTGAGACATCTTTTGCGAGAATTGGTCTGGATCTCGTCAAATTCTTTGGAGACTAGATCCAAAAAGACCCTGATTTCTGGGCTGTTGGTGTCAGGAGGGAAAAAGGTGGACTTCAGTTTGCATGTGGGTCTTATTTTTCGTGAAGCAGGGATGTCCGAGGCTGATTCCATATGCAGCTCCTCCAGTATTTGGATAGCTGTATAATCTTCTTCGGTCAGTGGTGTTATTGATACACTAGGATCCTCCAAAGGTCCTGAATGGCTGGATAGTGAAGTCATAATACTTGAGTCAACAGAGGATTTAGCAAAAAAATTTTTTAATAATAATTTGCGGCCGAAGAGTCTGAGATCCTTCTCCCACAGAAACCTATCAAAGGGTGATGTGGGTGAAAAAGATAGACCCTTGCTAAGAACCTCTAATTGATCTTCCGTAATGATTTTGGTACTGAGGTTGATAATTTGTAATTTGTCGGTAGTTGTCACTTCCTGGTTGTCCGTACCGGATAGTGAGATGTTCTTGGGGTGGTCCAATCTCGCTTGTTTCTGTCTGTGTTTCGTCCCCCCCCTTCTTGTCGGCCTTGTGGCTTGCTTCTGCCTCTGGTATGTTGGCCTCTCCCTAAAAAAGGGTCCTCACTTTTGTTGTATCTATGGGTGTGGGTACTTCCTTCAGGATGTTCCGTGGCGGAGTCTTCACTGTATGATGATTCTAATTCCGAAGAGCTCGGATCTTCTCTAGGTGGTCCTCCTCTAGGACGTGGAGTGGGAGAATGCCAACGAAAGATTTTTCCTAGGGAGAAGTCGTTTTTGTCTCGTAGGAATTTGGTGCGTTTCCTTTCTATAATATTGGTTTCATATATATCCAGATCTTTCTTGTATTTTTCAAATGTGTTTTGGAAAGATAGGTCTTTCTCCCAGGTTTCTAAGTTTTGACCCAATTCTTCGATATTTTTTTCTACTTGATCTAATATCAGATTGTCATGTTTGATCAAGATTAGAATTAGTTCATTAGAACATTTTAATAGGCTGTTTTCCCATTCAGTTTTAAGGTTGTCTGTGGCCAAAGGGAAGGAGGGGAAGATACGTGGTCGTAAGCCTCTGGGTGATAATTTATTTTTGTGGTAGTTTTCTAATGTAGTGATATCCCAGGTGAGCCTAATCCTTTTTTGAAGGTTTTTCTGTAATTTTGATAAATCAGATTTCCAGTCTTTGGGAGTGCTGGGATTGTGGAAGGTATCTGAAAAAATATCTCCAAATTCCTCTACGTTTCTACGTTTGGATGTTAGTTCAGTTTTTAATGAAAATGCTGTCATTGCCTTGAATATAACAATATACAGTGGGGGGAAAAAATGAAAAGAGGAAAGGGAATGTTGTTATAACAGAAGCGACTACTATACAAAAGGAAAGAGATCCTATAGCAAGGTATATAAATCCGTGCAAGGTATGGAAAACTGAGTCTTGGCTCAGTGTACTGAATACATGAATGTATTGGGGGTATACCGCACTGGAGAATGGTAAGGTATCTAATAGATATTGTTAGAACCAAAATACATAATACAACGAGAAAATCTGAGTTTTCTAATGTTATCTTGAGTTTGGTGGTGCACCCTGAGTCAGTGGTAAGACATACAACAAAAGGGAGAGAAGAAGACTCTTTTGTGGGTGCACTCTTGTATGTTTAAGAGGTCTCAGAAGAGACAATAAGTAAAGATTATAAATGAATTTTTAAATATCACTTTTATTAACAATAATTGATAAAATAGTAGAGTTTACTGTCAAAAATTGGAGGTAGGGGTGGGGGGAAGGGTGGGGGGGAGTTGGGGAAAAGAAAGGGGGAACACAGAACGAATTAATTACAGTGTAAATACTGAATATTGTTCTGGAATGCCTGGGTGCGATAATAACAGCTGGAGACCCTGAAAATTGAAGCGTTTTTATTCTCTCATGAGCGATGATGAGGAGACAGATGGGATGATTAAAGATGGAATGAGCAAGATGAATCTGCTGTCAGTGTTAGACGCTGAGCAAAACCGTCCAGGAATTTCTACTAAACTGAGTATTCCTCGAGAGTCTCCCACTCGAGTACTGACCCAGCCCTACACTGCTTAGCTTCCAAGATCGGAAGGATTCGGGCGTTACCAGTGTGGTATGATAGTAGAAAAAATATTAGATATCGAGGGCTCGAGAATCACTGATGAGAGTTCACGAAAATGGAGAAATAAGAGAAAAGAAAAGACAAGAGAATGGGTGGAGGAGGAAAATAGGGGATCTGCTGCCACCGTTAGACCGGGATAATTACCCCTGAATCAGTGGTGAGAGTCCTGAAGATAGTATAAAGTGAGGAAAAGGAAACGATACTGATAGGTAAAAAAAATTTTTTGAGATTGGTTGATAGACAATGGGCTGCTTGATTGCAGGATGCTGATAGTACCTATGATAAAGGTACTAGGTGTGATAAAAAGCAATTTGTACACAATTAGCAGTCAAATAAATTGATTAGACCCATACATCACCATCAATTTGCTACTATCAGATTATTACAATTATACCAAAATGGTATCAGGTGGAAAAAGAAGGAGAAAATGAACAACAATTTCTTATTTGTGTTCCGCTGTATGCAGAGCTGCAGAAATACTATATAATATGATTGCAAGATGCTGATAGTACCTATGATAAAGGTACTTGGTGTGATAAAGAGCAATTGTACACAATTAGCAGATAATTAAATTGATTGGAACCATGCATCACCATCAATTTGATGCTGACAGATTATTGCACATTGTACCAAAATGGTATCAGGTGAAAAGAGAAAGAGATAATGAACAACAGTTGATTATACAGAGCTGCAGCAATGCTATATAATACGCAGTATAGAGGATAGTGATAAATTGCTCAGCCAAATGATTAGATCAATATTAATGACTGAAAATAAAGGTTTAAACAGTATCCTATGTGGTATTAAGCCGCTAAATGCCGACTATCTGTAAAACGGGTACTTGCAAAAAACAGCTTGATGAATGCTATTAAAATATAAATATGCAAAAAGATGCTGATATTGAGCAGATATTACCCGGAATTGTATGGAACGATCAGTCACTAATATGAGCAGGATACTTTCTGAGTGCGGAATGTCCGTGTCAAAGTCCAGGCAAATTGAAGATGCAGGATACACTGGTTCCCAGGAGCTGAGCAGTTCGTTTATAGCCGCACTGCCGATCAAAGTACCTGATGTATTGTGGAGACGTGGTCAGGTTGGCTGAAGAGAAGAGAGACACAATGTTCCTGGTCCCAAGTGATCAAGCCCGGTGAACGGGTGAAACTAGTTTTCCGTTCCCTACCCCCACTGCCTGGGTGTGACAGCTGATTCCGGACATCCTGAACCACGAGCCGCTCTTTCCCCAGCAGCCGCTGCATCAACCCGCCGCCGCTAGATACTGCCGCGATGGGACCAGGAACATTGTGTCTCTCTTCTCCTCAGCCAACCTGACCACGTCTCCACAATACATCAGGTACTTTGATCGGCAGTGCGGCTATAAACGAACTGCTCAGCTCCTGGGAACCAGTGTATCCTGCATCTTCAATTTGCCTGGACTTTGACACGGACATTCCGCACTCAGAAAGTATCCTGCTCATATTAGTGACTGATCGTTCCATACAATTCCGGGTAATATCTGCTCAATATCAGCATCTTTTTGCATATTTATATTTTAATAGCATTCATCAAGCTGTTTTTTGCAAGTACCCGTTTTACAGATAGTCGGCATTTAGCGGCTTAATACCACATAGGATACTGTTTAAACCTTTATTTTCAGTCATTAATATTGATCTAATCATTTGGCTGAGCAATTTATCACTATCCTCTATACTGCGTATTATATAGCATTGCTGCAGCTCTGTATAATCAACTGTTGTTCATTATCTCTTTCTCTTTTCACCTGATACCATTTTGGTACAATGTGCAATAATCTGTCAGCATCAAATTGATGGTGATGCATGGTTCCAATCAATTTAATTATCTGCTAATTGTGTACAATTGCTCTTTATCACACCAAGTACCTTTATCATAGGTACTATCAGCATCTTGCAATCATATTATATAGTATTTCTGCAGCTCTGCATACAGCGGAACACAAATAAGAAATTGTTGTTCATTTTCTCCTTCTTTTTCCACCTGATACCATTTTGGTATAATTGTAATAATCTGATAGTAGCAAATTGATGGTGATGTATGGGTCTAATCAATTTATTTGACTGCTAATTGTGTACAAATTGCTTTTTATCACACCTAGTACCTTTATCATAGGTACTATCAGCATCCTGCAATCAAGCAGCCCATTGTCTATCAACCAATCTCAAAAAAATTTTTTTACCTATCAGTATCGTTTCCTTTTCCTCACTTTATACTATCTTCAGGACTCTCACCACTGATTCAGGGGTAATTATCCCGGTCTAACGGTGGCAGCAGATCCCCTATTTTCCTCCTCCACCCATTCTCTTGTCTTTTCTTTTCTCTTATTTCTCCATTTTCGTGAACTCTCATCAGTGATTCTCGAGCCCTCGATATCTAATATTTTTTCTACTATCATACCACACTGGTAACGCCCGAATCCTTCCGATCTTGGAAGCTAAGCAGTGTAGGGCTGGGTCAGTACTCGAGTGGGAGACTCTCGAGGAATACTCAGTTTAGTAGAAATTCCTGGACGGTTTTGCTCAGCGTCTAACACTGACAGCAGATTCATCTTGCTCATTCCATCTTTAATCATCCCATCTGTCTCCTCATCATCGCTCATGAGAGAATAAAAACGCTTCAATTTTCAGGGTCTCCAGCTGTTATTATCGCACCCAGGCATTCCAGAACAATATTCAGTATTTACACTGTAATTAATTCGTTCTGTGTTCCCCCTTTCTTTTCCCCAACTCCCCCCCACCCTTCCCCCCACCCCTACCTCCAATTTTTGACAGTAAACTCTACTATTTTATCAATTATTGTTAATAAAAGTGATATTTAAAAATTCATTTATAATCTTTACTTATTGTCTCTTCTGAGACCTCTTAAACATACAAGAGTGCACCCACAAAAGAGTCTTCTTCTCTCCCTTTTGTTGTATGTCTTACCACTGACTCAGGGTGCACCACCAAACTCAAGATAACATTAGAAAACTCAGATTTTCTCGTTGTATTATGTATTTTGGTTCTAACAATATCTATTAGATACCTTACCATTCTCCAGTGCGGTATACCCCCAATACATTCATGTATTCAGTACACTGAGCCAAGACTCAGTTTTCCATACCTTGCACGGATTTATATACCTTGCTATAGGATCTCTTTCCTTTTGTATAGTAGTCGCTTCTGTTATAACAACATTCCCTTTCCTCTTTTCATTTTTTCCCCCCACTGTATATTGTTATATTCAAGGCAATGACAGCATTTTCATTAAAAACTGAACTAACATCCAAACGTAGAAACGTAGAGGAATTTGGAGATATTTTTTCAGATACCTTCCACAATCCCAGCACTCCCAAAGACTGGAAATCTGATTTATCAAAATTACAGAAAAACCTTCAAAAAAGGATTAGGCTCACCTGGGATATCACTACATTAGAAAACTACCACAAAAATAAATTATCACCCAGAGGCTTACGACCACGTATCTTCCCCTCCTTCCCTTTGGCCACAGACAACCTTAAAACTGAATGGGAAAACAGCCTATTAAAATGTTCTAATGAACTAATTCTAATCTTGATCAAACATGACAATCTGATATTAGATCAAGTAGAAAAAAATATCGAAGAATTGGGTCAAAACTTAGAAACCTGGGAGAAAGACCTATCTTTCCAAAACACATTTGAAAAATACAAGAAAGATCTGGATATATATGAAACCAATATTATAGAAAGGAAACGCACCAAATTCCTACGAGACAAAAACGACTTCTCCCTAGGAAAAATCTTTCGTTGGCATTCTCCCACTCCACGTCCTAGAGGAGGACCACCTAGAGAAGATCCGAGCTCTTCGGAATTAGAATCATCATACAGTGAAGACTCCGCCACGGAACATCCTGAAGGAAGTACCCACACCCATAGATACAACAAAAGTGAGGACCCTTTTTTAGGGAGAGGCCAACATACCAGAGGCAGAAGCAAGCCACAAGGCCGACAAGAAGGGGGGGGACGAAACACAGACAGAAACAAGCGAGATTGGACCACCCCAAGAACATCTCACTATCCGGTACGGACAACCAGGAAGTGACAACTACCGACAAATTACAAATTATCAACCTCAGTACCAAAATCATTACGGAAGATCAATTAGAGGTTCTTAGCAAGGGTCTATCTTTTTCACCCACATCACCCTTTGATAGGTTTCTGTGGGAGAAGGATCTCAGACTCTTCGGCCGCAAATTATTATTAAAAAATTTTTTTGCTAAATCCTCTGTTGACTCAAGTATTATGACTTCACTATCCAGCCATTCAGGACCTTTGGAGGATCCTAGTGTATCAATAACACCACTGACCGAAGAAGATTATACAGCTATCCAAATACTGGAGGAGCTGCATATGGAATCAGCCTCGGACATCCCTGCTTCACGAAAAATAAGACCCACATGCAAACTGAAGTCCACCTTTTTCCCTCCTGACACCAACAGCCCAGAAATCAGGGTCTTTTTGGATCTAGTCTCCAAAGAATTTGACGAGATCCAGACCAATTCTCGCAAAAGATGTCTCACCAAAAATCTCAAATACAGAGAGAGACAAGCTCTTAAAGAGATTAAAACATGGACTGACACCGTTATCAAACCCTCGGATAAGGGTGGTAACATTGTCATATGGCCCTTCGCAATGTATGAAGAGGAAGCACGGAGACAACTGTTGGACACATCCTGTTATATCAGATTGCCACTTAATCCCACAATAAAATTCCACAAGCAATACATGCACATGATTACAGAGGCATTTGCCACTGGAGCTATCACACAACAAGAGGCTAAATACCTTGAGGTCTCGAATCCCAGGGTTCCTACCTTTTACTTATTGCCAAAAATACACAAGAATATCAACAAACCACCTGGGAGACCCATAGTGTCAGGGAATGGGGGACTCTTGGAAACCCCAAGCAAATTTCTGGATTTACATCTCAGAGACCATGTCATGACATTACCCTCCTACCTTAAGGACACTTCTGATCTCCTAAGGAAAATACATGACATATGTCTAAATGAGAACTGTATCCTAGTCACCTTAGATGTGGAAGCCCTGTATAGCAGTATTTCACACTCACAAGGAATACAAGCCACCAAATTCTTCCTGGATATGGAAGAAAAAAATGTATTTCATGATTTCCTATGTGAAATGTTGAGTTTTGTTCTCAATAAAAATTATTTCACCTTTGGTGACCAATTTTTTCAGCAAATTCGGGGAACAGCAATGGGTGCAGCCTGTGCACCCACATACGCCAACCTGTTCCTCGGCTGGTGGGAACAAACAATAGTCTTCAACGATGATAATCATATCTACACAAAACATATCATCAATTGGCTGAGATATATTGATGATATCTTTGTGATCTGGGAAGGAGATGAGAAACTCCTGTTGGACTTCATTAACATCCTCAATGTAAACGATTTGAACATTTTTCTCACTCACTCAATCAGCAGAGACAAGATATCTTTTTTGGACTTGAATATCTACAAGACAACAAGTGGGACTTTGGCTACAGAACTCTTTCGTAAGGATACAGCCACAAACAGTATATTGCACCAAACAAGCTCACATTTCCCACCTACTATTGAAAACATCCCAAAAGGGGAATTTCTTCGTCTTAGACGCAACTGCACAGAGGAGAAGGTGTTCAAACAGAAAAGTAGAGAACTTATGACCAGGTTACAAGCTCGGGGATACAGTAAACGCTCTCTGAAGAGAGCTCAACAATCTATTTCAAAAACCAACAGGGAATCCCTGATCTTCCAGGACAAACTCCAAGAACAAAAGGCTGACACCAAGATTCGATTTGTAGGGACCTTCTGTCCCGAATGGCGTCTACTAAAAAAGGCCATTCAGAAACATCTACCTGTCCTACATCTGGATCCAGAGTTATCACCTTTATTGGATCCCACTTTACAAATCAGTTGGAGGAGATCTAAGAACATCAAAGACACGTTGGTTCAGAGCCATTTTTCACGTGAAATGACCAAATCCAAACTCCCTAAGGGATCCTTTCCATGTGGGCAATGTAAGGCTTGCCCACAGATACAGATAACTGACTGTGTCAAGGACAGACATGGCAAGGATATTTCCATACAACACTTCTTCAACTGCGACACACAAGGAGTAGTCTATTGTCTAACCTGTCCTTGCAATCAACGATATGTAGGCATGACGACTAGAAAATTCAAAACTAGGATTTTAGAACATATGGGCTCCATTCGCAACTCATCGTCAGATCTTCAAAAAGGCAAAAAACTAACATCAGTAGCCAGACACTACCATGCTGCACATCATGACTCACCAAGTGATATGCGCGCCTTTGGCCTAGATAGGGTCCATCTAGGCATACGCGGTGGTGACTTAAGCAAAGAACTTATTAAGAAGGAAAGTGAATGGACTTTCAGGTTAGGTTGTCTCAAACCATTGGGTCTGAATGAATACATCAATTACAGTGCATTTCTGTAACCTACTTTCTATATAGCACCCATCAAGTGTCCTCGCTTCCTTCCCTTACACCCCTCAGTACACTCACATCCAGTACACCCCTATTCATAACACATCACATTCACCCTTCTTTCATCAGCACTTTCACGCCCACCTCCACCACATACTCGGCACCATCACATCCGCAGTCCATTCACATGCACCTCACATCCATCCCATTACAGTGACCCAGCAAATTCCGACATATTTCACAACCTACTAACACCTTTCCACACAGCACTCCCATTGTCAACCCACTCCTATCCCTTACATCTCCACCCCCCTTCCTCATCTCACCATATCATTATACTTCTCGCCCACACAGGATCATCACCTTCGACACCACACACACATTCCCACCACACTGCAAACCACAACACCCCAACCATATCCCAACACCCCACAATCTTAAACCCCCTCCCCCCTTCCCCCTCTCTCCCCCGCCTTTCCCCCCCCCCCACTCCATCCCCCCCATTCCTTTCCACCTCACTCCCCATCCTTTCCATACCATCCTTTCTCACAATCATTCCCACCACTTCCATCGACGTCACTTGCATTATTAATCCAAATTAACATATTTATGAATATCCTCATGCAATGTTTACAACGTGTTTGTTTATAACTCCAGACAAGATATGCTGTCCTAACATATTTTTCCAGCAATTATCATTTAGTATACTTAAATTTAATCTATTCTTATCATCTAAATATTTCATAAACAATTTGTGAAAGCTTCAATTTTATTATTTTCATTCATTTATTCTTTTTTGCTAATTTTCCCCATTTTATTTTTATTTATTTTTATTTTTATTTCCATTTTTTCACTATGTCCACTTATATAATAAGCAAGATGCTCATTTTTTATCTAACAACCTTGTATATTTCTCACACATATTCTCTGTTTTTTCCTTTTGTGCAATGGGCCACTAATTGCAAGCATAATAGGGAACCAATACTAAACAGAACAACCGTTCCACCTGTGCAGCAATTTACAAACACAGGACACGCCTCCCTTTTGATTGGACAACGACCAGCTCCCTTGCAAGATAAAGCCTGCACTATCCCCTCTGGGAACAGGAAGTGATCAAGCCCGGTGAACGGGTGAAACTAGTTTTCCGTTCCCTACCCCCACTGCCTGGGTGTGACAGCTGATTCCGGACATCCTGAACCACGAGCCGCTCTTTCCCCAGCAGCCGCTGCATCAACCCGCCGCCGCTAGATACTGCCGCGATGGGACCAGGAACATTGTGTCTCTCTTCTCCTCAGCCAACCTGACCACGTCTCCACAATACATCAGGTACTTTGATCGGCAGTGCGGCTATAAACGAACTGCTCAGCTCCTGGGAACCAGTGTATCCTGCATCTTCAATTTGCCTGGACTTTGACACGGACATTCCGCACTCAGAAAGTATCCTGCTCATATTAGTGACTGATCGTTCCATACAATTCCGGGTAATATCTGCTCAATATCAGCATCTTTTTGCATATTTATATTTTAATAGCATTCATCAAGCTGTTTTTTGCAAGTACCCGTTTTACAGATAGTCGGCATTTAGCGACTTAATACCACATAGGATACTGTTTAAACCTTTATTTTCAGTCATTAATATTGATCTAATCATTTGGCTGAGCAATTTATCACTATCCTCTATACTGCGTATTATATAGCATTGCTGCAGCTCTGTATAATCAACTGTTGTTCATTATCTCTTTCTCTTTTCACCTGATACCATTTTGGTACAATGTGCAATAATCTGTCAGCATCAAATTGATGGTGATGCATGGTTCCAATCAATTTAATTATCTGCTAATTGTGTACAATTGCTCTTTATCACACCAAGTACCTTTATCATAGGTACTATCAGCATCTTGCAATCATATTATATAGTATTTCTGCAGCTCTGCATACAGCGGAACACAAATAAGAAATTGTTGTTCATTTTCTCCTTCTTTTTCCACCTGATACCATTTTGGTATAATTGTAATAATCTGATAGTAGCAAATTGATGGTGATGTATGGGTCTAATCAATTTATTTGACTGCTAATTGTGTACAAATTGCTTTTTATCACACCTAGTACCTTTATCATAGGTACTATCAGCATCCTGCAATCAAGCAGCCCATTGTCTATCAACCAATCTCAAAAAAAATTTTTTTACCTATCAGTATCGTTTCCTTTTCCTCACTTTATACTATCTTCAGGACTCTCACCACTGATTCAGGGGTAATTATCCCGGTCTAACGGTGGCAGCAGATCCCCTATTTTCCTCCTCCACCCATTCTCTTGTCTTTTCTTTTCTCTTATTTCTCCATTTTCGTGAACTCTCATCAGTGATTCTCGAGCCCTCGATATCTAATATTTTTTCTACTATCATACCACACTGGTAACGCCCGAATCCTTCCGATCTTGGAAGCTAAGCAGTGTAGGGCTGGGTCAGTACTCGAGTGGGAGACTCTCGAGGAATACTCAGTTTAGTAGAAATTCCTGGACGGTTTTGCTCAGCGTCTAACACTGACAGCAGATTCATCTTGCTCATTCCATCTTTAATCATCCCATCTGTCTCCTCATCATCGCTCATGAGAGAATAAAAACGCTTCAATTTTCAGGGTCTCCAGCTGTTATTATCGCACCCAGGCATTCCAGAACAATATTCAGTATTTACACTGTAATTAATTCGTTCTGTGTTCCCCCTTTCTTTTCCCCAACTCCCCCCCACCCTTCCCCCCACCCCTACCTCCAATTTTTGACAGTAAACTCTACTATTTTATCAATTATTGTTAATAAAAGTGATATTTAAAAATTCATTTATAATCTTTACTTATTGTCTCTTCTGAGACCTCTTAAACATACAAGAGTGCACCCACAAAAGAGTCTTCTTCTCTCCCTTTTGTTGTATGTCTTACCACTGACTCAGGGTGCACCACCAAACTCAAGATAACATTAGAAAACTCAGATTTTCTCGTTGTATTATGTATTTTGGTTCTAACAATATCTATTAGATACCTTACCATTCTCCAGTGCGGTATACCCCCAATACATTCAAATGACTAACCAGTCAGCTAAGGAGCCTATGGTGGGAGGGCTTGATACCCCACACACAGAGGACAAGACACAGAGTGAAGATCTGCTTGATATAACTACAGACCAAGCAGAGATGCTACTACCCAGCTTTCCCTTTTCAGAGATGGAAAATGAAGAAATGGTGAATGAATGCCAGTTCCAAGAAGATGTTGGTGTCAAGGGTACCAAGGAGCTGATAAGGGCCGAGGACTCACCGCTGCAGGTGAGGTCTAGCCTGCCAGTGGCACCTGAACCAGCTGTCCAGTTTGCTATGCTAGGGGAGGCCCAGCAATTATCAATTGAGGGCGTAGAAGACATTTCAGACCCAAGGGAGAGGATAGAGGCTTTTGAGGGGAAAGCACGTGGAGAAGAATTACAGATACTCACTGCTGCCCTGCAGCCAAATTCAGCCCAGTGGTTAAGTGCAGAAGAAGAGCCCCAGCCACTGACTATCCCTGCCAGGTTCCCTGATGCAAGGCTGGTGATGCAGATTGTGCTACCCTGAGATACCTCAGAAGTAGAGGGAGTACATACCCTCCAACACTACCTTTTTAATAGGTACAGTACCTTTTTTTTATGGTCTGTACCGATTTTTGGCTCTCCAAACTTCCATTGAAAGTATAGGATAAGGGGAGTGGCCACGCCCCTTTACCCGTGGCCACGCCCCTTTTTCTAATTTGTACCGATGTTTATGTATAAAATGTTGGAGGGTATGTTACGTCACTCAAAATGGGGGAGGGGGAGGCAAGCCACTATCCAGATGCACCAGAGGTGATGGAGGTGGAGTTCTCAGGGAATATAGTGTTGGGGAGGGAGAGTGAGGACCACAGAGACCAGATCTTATGTATGCAGATCACTCTCCTCTCTGATGCACCAAATATAAAGGGAGTGTTGTCACCCAAAAAGGAGGGTGGTGAGGGAAGCACCTCTGATGATAGGGGTTACCCACCACCAATCAGGAGGTTTAAACCCAGTGCCTGGGATACTGGAGGGGGTCTTAAAAACTGGGAACTGCTGAGCCCAGACCTTCCACCGCCAGATGGAAACGTAAGCCCACACTTGTTTGACCCAGGTGGTCCAGATGTGATGTCTGCCCATCCCAAATGGGTTACTCTTGTCACTGAATCGCAGCGGATGGGAAAAGTAGGGGAGGTTTGTAACGGATGCAGCCCCAGCGGGCTCGTGAGGAGTACTTTTTGCCCGCCTGTTTCTGGATTCAGTGCATAAGTACAAAGGGGCAGGACAGAACTGTGTTATCACCTATACAGCATGCTGCCTGGATTCCCAATAGAACTGTGTAACTGGACATCACATATTATTGTGAAACATAATCCCTCTGTTATATGTGTTTGTGCTTATCAGGGAATAATAGTGGTCATTCCGAGTTGTTCGCTAGCTGAATTTGTTCACTGTGCAGCGACGAGACAAAAAAATGGCACTTCTGCGTATGCGGCGCAATGCTCACACGCGACGTACTATTACAACGAACGATGTAGTTTCACACAGGGTCTAGCGAAGCTTTTCAGTCGCACTGCTGGCCGCAGAGTGATTGATATGAAGTGGGCGTTTCTGGGTGTCAACTGACCGTTTTCAGGGAGTGTTCGAAAAAACGCAGGCGTGCCAGGAAAAAACGCAGGCGTGGCTGGGTGAACGCAGGGCGTGTTTGTGACGTCAAAACAGGAACTGAACAGTCTGAAGTCATCGCAAGCGCTGAGTAGGTTTTGAGCTACTCTAAAACTGCACAAAAAAACTTTGCCGCCACTCCGCGATCCTTTCATTCGCACTTCTGCTAAGCTAAAATACACTCCCAGTGGGAGGCGGCATAGCGTTTGCACGGCTGCTAAAAACAGCTAGCGAGCGATCAACTCGGAATGACCACCAATATCTCTAGCCTAATGTTTTGTGCAGAATGCATATGACGATGTATATATAGTAATGTATTGGTTATTGTGTTATAGTTTGTAAAAATAAGAATTTACTCACCGGTAATTCTATTTCTCGTAGTCCGTAGTGGATGCTGGGGACTCCGTAAGGACCATGGGGAATAGCGGGCTCCGCAGGAGACTGGGCACTCTAAAGAAAGATTTAGTACTATCTGGTGTGCACTGGCTCCTCCCTCTATGCCCCTCCTCCAGACCTCAGTTAAGGAAACTGTGCCCGGAAGAGCTGACATTACAAGGAAAGGATTTTGGAATCCAGGATAAGACTCATGCCAGCCACACCAATCACACCGTACAACTTGTGATAAACTTACCCAGTTAACAGTATGAACAAACAACAGAGCATCAACCAATGGATGCCAACATAACATAACATAACCCTTTATTAAGCAATAACTATATACATGTATTGCAGAAAGTCCGCACTTGGGACGGGCGCCCAGCATCCACTACGGACTACGAGAAATAGAATTACCGGTGAGTAAATTCTTATTTTCTCTAACGTCCTAGTGGATGCTGGGGACTCCGTAAGGACCATGGGGATTATACCAAAGCTCCCAAACGGGCGGGAGAGTGCGGATGACTCTGCAGCACCGAATGGGCAAACACCAGGTCCTCCTCAGCCAGGGTATCAAACTTGTAGAACTTTGCAAATGTGTTTGAACCCGACCAAGTAGCAGCTCGGCAAAGCTGTAATGCCGAGACCCCTCGGGCAGCCGCCCAAGAAGAGCCCACCTTCCTTGTGGAATGGGCTTTCACTGATTTTGGATGTGGCAATCCAGCCGCAGAATGAGCCTGATGAATCGTGTTACAGATCCAGCGAGCAATGGTTTGCTTTGAAGCAGGAGCACCCAGCTTGTTGGATGCATACAGGATAAACAGCGAGTCAGTCTTCCTGACTCCAGCCGTCCTGGCAACATAGATCTTCAAAGCCCTGACTACATCAAGCAACTTGGAATCCTCCAAGTCACGAGTAGCCGCAGGCACCACAATGGGTTCAGATGAAAAGATGACACCACCTTTGGCAGAAACTGCGGACGAGTTCGCAATTCTGCCCTGTCCATATGGAAAACCAGATAGGGGCTTTTACATGACAAAGTCGCCAATTCTGACACACGCCTAGCTGAGGCTAGGGCCAACAGCATGACCACTTTCCACATGAGATACTTTAGCTCCACCGTCTTAAGTAGCTCAAACCAGTGGGATTTCAGGAAAGCCAATACCACGTTAAGATCCCAAGGTGCCGCTGGTGGCACAAAAGGAGGCTGAATATGCAGCACTCCCTTAACAAACGTCTGAACCTCAGGCAGTGAAGCCAGTTCCTTTTGAAAGAAAATGGATAGGGCCGAAATCTGGACCTTTATGGACCCTAATTTTAGGCCCATAGTCACGCCTGACTGTAGGAAGTGCAGGAATCGACCCAGTTCGAATTCCTCTGTAGGGGCCTTCCTGGCCTCACACCAAGCAACATATTTTCGACATGTACGGTGATAATGTTTTGCTGTCACGTCCTTCCTAGCCGTTATCAGCGTAGGAATAACTGCTTCCGGAATGCCCTTTTCTGCTAGGATCCGGTGTTCAACCGCCATGCCGTCAAACGCAGCCGCGGTAAGTCTTGGAACAGACAGGGCCCTTGTTGTAACAGGTCCTGTCTGAGAGGCAGAGGCCACGGGTCCTCTGTGAGCATTTCTTGCAATTCCGGGTACCAAGTCCTTCTTGACCAATCCGGAACAATGAGTATTGTTCTCACTCCTCTTTTTCTTACAATTCTCAGCACCTTTGGTATGAGAGGAAGAGGAGGAAACACATAGACCGACTGGAACACCCACGGTGTTACTAGTGCATCCACAGCTATCTCCTGAGGGTCCCTTGACCTGGCGCAATATCTTTTTAGCTTTTTGTTGAGACGGGACGCCATCATGTCCACCTGTGGCAGTTCCCATCGATTTGCAATCTGCGTGAAGACTTCTTGATGAAGTCCCCACTCTCCCGGGTGGAGGTCGTGTCTGCTGAGGAAGTCTGCTTCCCAGTTGTCCACTCCCGGAATGAACACTGCTGACAGTGCTAGCACGTGATTCTCTGCCCACCGAAGAATCCTGGTGGCTTCTGTCATTGCTACCCTGCTTCTTGTGCCGCCCTGGCGGTTTACATGGGCCTCTGCCGTGATGTTGTCTGACTGAATCAGCACTGGTTGGTTTCGAAGCAGAGGCTCCACTTGACTCAGGGCGTTGTATATGGCCCTTAGTTCCAGGATATTGATGTGCAGACAAGTCTCCTGACTTGACCACAACACATGGAAGTTTCTTCCTTGCGTGACTGCCCCCCACCCACAGAGGCTTGCATCCGTGGTCACCAGGACCCAGTCCTGTATGCCGAATATGCGGCCCTCGAGGAGGTGAGCACCTTGTAGCCACCACAGAAGAGACACCCTGGCCCTGGGGGACAGGGTGATCATCCGATGCATCTGAAGATGCGATCCGGACCACTTGTCCAGCAGATCCCACTGAAAGATCCTCGCATGGAACCTGCCGAAGGGAATGGCTTCGTATGACGCCACCATCTTTCCCAGGACTCGCGTGCAGCGATGCACCGACACCTGTTTTGGCTTTAGGAGGTCTCTGACAAGAGTCACGAGCTCCTGAGCCTTCTCCTCTGGGAGAAACACCTTCTTCTAGTCTGTGTCCAGAATCATGCCCAGGAAGGGCAGACGTGTCGCAGGAATCAGCTGCGACTTTGGAATGTTCAGAATCCAGCCGTGCTGACGCAACACTTCCTGAGAGTGTGCTATGCTGATCAGCAACTGCTCCCTGGACCTCGCCTTTATGAGGAGATCGTCCAAGTATGGGATAATTGCAACCCCTTGCTTCCGAAGGAGCACCATCATTTCCGCCATCACCTTGGTAAAAATTCTCGGTGCCGTGGACAGGCCAAACGGCAACGTCTGGAATTGGTAATGACAGTCCCGTACCACAAACCTGAGGTACTCCTGATGAGGCGGATAAATGGGGACATGCAAGTAAGCATCCTTGATGTCCAGAGACACCATAAAATCCCCTTCCTCCAGGCTTGCAATAGCCGCTCTGAGCGATTCCATTTTGAACTTGAATTTCTTCAGATAAATGTTCAGGGATTTTAAATTGAAAATGGGTCTGACCGAACCGTCCGGTTTCGGTACCACAAACATAGTGGAATAGTAGCCCCTTCCCCGTTAAAGGGGGGGGGGACCTCTACTTTCTGGAGAAAAAGTTTGTGAATTGCCTCCAACACTATCTCCCTTTCCATGGGGGAAGTTGGTAAGGCCGATTTTAGGTAACGGTGAGGGGGCATCACCTCGAATTCCAGCTGGTATCCCTGAGACACAATTTGTATAGCCCAAGGATCCACCTGTGAGTGAACCCACTGGTGGCTGAAATGTCGGAGACGCGCCCCCACAGCTCCTGGCTCCGCCTGTGGAGCCCCAGCGTCATGCGGTGGATTTAGTGGAAGCCGGGGAGGACTTTTGTTCCTGGGAACTAGCTGCATGGTGCAGCTTTTTTCCTCTACCCCTGCCTCTGGCAAGAAAGGATGCACCTCTGACCTTCTTGCTCCTCTGAGAACGAAAGGACTGCATTTGGTAATACGGTGCTTTCTTAGGTTGTGGAGGGACATAAGGCAAGAAATTTGACTTCCCAGCCGTAGCTGTGGAAACTAGGTCCGAGCGACCGTCCCCAAACAATTCCTCACCCTTATAAGGTAAAACCTCCATGTGTTTTTTAGAGTCGGTATCCCCTGTCCATTGCCGAGTCCATAAGACCCTTCTGGCAGAAATGGACATTGCGTTTACTCTAGAGCCCAGCAGGCAAATGTCCCTCTGGGCATCCCGCATATATAGGACCGCGTCCTTGATATGTGCCAGGGTCAGTAGAACAGTGTACCTGTCCAGGGTATCTATCTCCTCAGACAGAGTATCCGTCCATGCAGCTATCGCACTACACATCCAGGCCGAAGCAATTGCTGGCCTCAGCAGTGTACCAGAATGTGTATAAACAGACTTCAGGATAGCTTCCTGCTTTCTATCCGCAGGATCCTTTAGGGCGGCCGTATCCGGAGACGGCAGGGTCACCTTCTTAGACAAGCGTGTCAACGCCTTGTCTACCCTAGGGGAGGATTCCCAGCGTAACCTGTCCGTTGGCGGGAAAGGATACGCCATAAGTAATCTCTTGGAAACTATCACCTTCCTGTCAGGGGAATCCCACGCTTTTTCACATAATTCATTTAATTCATGTGAAGGGGGAAAAGTCACTTCATGCTTTTTCTCCCCATACATATAAATCCTCTTGTCAGGGACAGGATTTTCCTCAGAAATGTGTAATACAGGTTGAGTATCCCATATCCAAATATTCCGAAATACGGAATATTCCGAAATACGGACTTTTTTGAGTGAGAGTGAGATAGTGAAACCTTTGTTTTCTGATGGCTCAATGTACACAAACTTTGTTTATTACACAAAGTTATTAAAAAATATTGTATTAAATGACCTTCAGGCTGTGTGTATAAGGTGTATATGAAACATAAATGAATTGTGTGAATGTAGACACACTTTGTTTAATGCACAAAGTTATAAAAAACATTGGCTAAAATGACCTTCAAGCTGTGTATATAAGGTAACGTGTAAGAAGAACTAGAAAAGCGGTTGTTAGGTTGGGTGCACAATATCTATTTGTTGATTTAATTGTCAAATTTAAAACGTAACTTTTATTGTTTATATTAATAATAAGAAGGTCCTTGTCAGGGGACACATACAGCAAAATATAAGGGTTAAAAACATGACATTTACAAACATATATGTGATAGAGAAAGAAAAATTGTGTAAGACAGATACTTAAAAAGTGGGGTCACCATAGTAACTCATGCAACTTGTATAATTGTTTATTTCTGTGTGGAGCAAAAACCGCTAAGGACACAAACTAGATGTGGTTAACACGTCCCTGAATATACTAAATGTCGTGTGGGGAAGTTAAATGTAACCACCATTGAGTAAATATTGTATTGGGACTCTAAACCTGCCTATACGGTATGCCCTTGTCGCTGGGTATCTGTCACCTAAGCCAACTTGAATGTTGGTACTGCCACTAATACATGGATGCAGTAAGATATATTGAATGCCGCAATTAGGACTCCTTTCCTACCTCAAAACAGTGCAGGTGGGTTATTCTTTAATAGATAACAGAGACTATATTAGCCTAGGTGGTTAGGACATGAGGGGAAGTATACCACCAGTGCCCTATCTTGCACTAAGCTGTGTAGTAGAAAATCTAGTTTGATGCTGCAGTTATAGTTGTTTGTAAATATAGGCACAAAGGCCCTCATTCCGAGTTGATCGGTCGCAAGGCGAATTTAGCAGAGTTACACACGCTAAGCCGCCGCCTACTGGGAGTGAATCTTAGCTTCTTAAAATTGCGACCGATGTATTCGCAATAATGCGATTACTAACTACTTAGCAGTTTCAGAGTAGCTCCAGACTTACTCTGCCTGTGCGATCATTTCAGTGCTTGTCGTTCCTGGTTGACGTCACAAACACACCCAGCGTTCGCCCAGGCACTCCCACCGTTTCTCCGGCCACTCCTGCGTTTTTTCCGGAAACGGTAGCGTTTTCAGCCACACGCCCCTGAAACGCCGTGTTTCCGCCCAGTAACACCCATTTCCTGTCAATCACATTACGATCGCCGGAGCGAAGAAAAAGCCGTGAGTAAAAATACTTTCATCATAGTAAAGTTACTTGGCGCAGTCGCAGTGCGAACATTGCGCATGCGTACTAAGCGGATTTTCACTGCGATGCGATGAAAAATACCGAGCGAACAACTCGGAATGAGGGCCAAAATGTGTCTACTTGAGTCCACACTGTTGAGATATAGAGAAAGGAAAGTGGCAGGATGTCCTTGGACTGATGTTACATAAGAGCAACAATTGTTGCAATGCAGATTCGTGAGACAGGGTAAGGGTTTGTAATATGACACTTCACTGGTGTATCTAGTATTGTATCATTCTAGGTGATTAGTATCTTACTGTGTAAATCTATAGCACACTGTTGTCATTCTGGATCATACACATATGTATTTATTGCAAAGTCAACCGCTTATCTCCTATATATTTGCCTTAATCTGTGACTCTGTGCTCGTAACGCTGGGCGGAGTCACAGAGCTGGGCGGAGTCAACTGCATCTGCTGCAGGGAGCTACCCAGAGCCGGCCTTAGGCATAGGCAAACTAGGCAATTGCCTAGGGCATTTGGTATGCTTAGGGACACCAGCAGCTTCTGCTGATTAAAATGATATGCGGCATGCCTATATTCTGTGTGTAGCATTTCGTATGCAGATACAGCCGCAGCCGCGCACAGAATATAGGCATGCTGCATATCATTTTAATCAGCAGAAGCTGCCTGTGCATCCTAGCCACATAGTGATGCAAATATGATGCATTTTCATAAACAAAAGGCACCCGATGTTAGCAGAGCTGCCAGCTGACTCATGCCAGGCATCTCTTGCAGAACTAGAGGTGGTGCTAGGGGGCACCAGACAAAATCTTGCCTAGGGCATCATATTGGTTAGGGCCGGCTCTGGAGCTACCCCATACCCAGCGCCAGCAGCAGTCAGGTGCAAGACCCTACCTTACAGTATAGGAGGTGAGGATGGCCACTAGCTGCCGGCTGCTGTGCCTGTCCCCCCCCCCCAATCACCTGTGACAGCGGGCTGTGTGCTGTGCAGAGCGGGACCCGAAAAGGGGGCGGAGCTACGGCGTCACGAGGGGGCGGAGCTACACGGAATAGAGGGGCGGAGCTACACGGGCCCAGACAGCTGAACAGTGGTGGAATCAGCATTGCAGTGACGGCCAGCCAGACTTGGTAAGTGGAGGGTGAGAGAGAAATGTGTGTGCGTGTGTGTATATAGTGTGTGTGTGTGTGTATATAGTGGGGTGGGGTGTGTGTGTGTGTGTGTGTGTGTGTGTGTGTGTATATAGTGGGGGGGGGGGTGTGAGGTATGTCTGTGCGTGTGTGTATATAGTGTGTGTGTGTGTGTGTGTGTGTGTGTGTGTGTATATATAGTGTGTGTGTGTGTGTGTGTGTGTGTATATATGGTGGGGTGTGTGTGTTTGTATATATGTGTGAATTGTGTGTGTGTGAGGTATGTCTGTGTGTGCGCACTTTATGGACGCCACTGCTGGGGGGGCCATTACATGCAAGGACGCTACTAATATAGGGGGGGCATTACGTATAAGGACCCTACTACTATAGGGGGGGCATTACGTATAAGGACCCTACTACTATAGGGGGGGCATTACGTATAAGGACCCTACTACTATAGGGGGGGGGCATTACGTATAAGGACCCTACTACTATAGGGGGGGCATTACGTATAAGGACGCTACTACTATAGGGGGGGCATTACGTATAAGGACGCTACTACTATAGGGGGGCATTACGTATAAGGACGCTACTACTATAGGGGGGCATTACGTATAAGGACGCTACTACTATGGGGGGCATTACGTATAAGGACGCTACTACTATGGGGGGGCATTACGTATAAGGACGCTACTACTATAGGGGGGCATTACGTATAAGGACGCTACTACTATGGGGGGGCATTACGTATAAGGACGCTACTACTATAGGGGGGGCATTACGTATAAGGACGCTACTACTATGGGGGGCATTACGTATAAGGACGCTACTACTATAGGGGGGCATTACGTATAAGGACGCTATTACTATGGGGGGGCATTACGTATAAGGACGCTACTACTATAGGGGGGCATTACGTATAAGGACGCTACTACTATGGGGGGGCATTACGTATAAGGACGCTACTACTATAGGGGGGGCATTACGTATAAGGACGCTACTACTATAGGGGGGCATTACGTATAAGGACGCTACTACTATAGGGGGGCATTACGTATAAGGACGCTACTACTATAGGGGGGCATTACGTATAAGGACGCTACTACTATGGGGGGCATTACGTATAAGGACGCTACTACTATGGGGGGGCATTACGTATAAGGACGCTACTACTATAGGGGGGGCATTACGTATAAGGACACTACTACTATGGGGGGGCATTACGTATAAGGACGCTACTACTATAGGGGGGGCATTACGTATAAGGACGCTACTACTATGGGGGGCATTACGTATAAGGACGCTATTACTATAGGGGGGGCATTACGTATAAGGACGCTACTACTATAGGGGGGGCATTACGTATAAGGACGCTACTACTATGGGGGGGCATTACATATAAGGACGCTACTACTATGGGGGGCATTACGTATAAGGACGCTACTACTATAGGGGGGCATTACGTATAAGGACGCTACTACTATGGGGGGGCATTACGTATAAGGACGCTACTACTATAGGGGGGGCATTACGTATAAGGACGCTACTACTATGGGGGGGCATTACGTATAAGGACGCTACTACTATAGGGGGACATTACGTATAAGGAGGCTACTAATACTGGGGGGCATTATGTATAAGGACTCTATTACTTCTGGGGGGCATTATGTATAAGGACGGTGCTACTACTACTGGGAGGGCATTACATGTAAGGATGCTACTACTACTGGGGGGGCATTATGTATAAGGACGGTACTACTACTGGGGGCACATTATGTATAAGGATGCTACTACTACTGGGGGCACATTATGTATAAGGATGCTACTACTACAGGAGTGGCATTACATATAAGGACGCTACTATTACTGTTGGGGGGCATTACATATAACTGCTACTACTACTGGGGGGGGGCATTATGTATAAGGACACTACTACTATTGGGGGGGCATTATGTATTAGGACGCTACTACTACTGGGGGGGGCATTATGTATAAGGATGCTACTACTACTGGGGGGGCATTATGTATAAGGATGCTACTACTACTGGGGGGGCATTATGTATAAGGATGCTACTACTACTGGGGGGGCATTATGTATAAGGACGCTACTATTACTGTTGGGGAGCATTACATATAACTGGTACTACTACTGGGGGGGCATTATGTATAAGGACACTACTACTATTGGGGGGCATTACGTATAAGGACACTACTACTATTGGGGGGGCATTACGTATATGGACGCTACTACTACGGGTGGGGCATTACGTATAAGGACGCTACTACTACGGGTGGGGCATTACGTATAAGATGAATAAGATTGTGCTACATTGTGGCGTAATTTTAAATGGGGGTACTATTGTGTGGCCATGCCCCTTAGTTGTGAGACCACACCACTTTTCCCGATGCACAACAAAGGAATATGGGAGGGCGCAAAATTCATAGTTTGCAGGGGGGCACCGAACACCCTAGCACCGGCCCTGGCCACCAGTAGCAAAAGTACACCACGGCCACTGACACTATCTGCAGGGAGGGGAACAGCGCTGATATGGAGGGTACTTGCAGGCAGCGAGTCGCCGCCCGCAGCTCCTCTCCCACCTACACACCATACCTGCCGCCTGACACCCACACCCCAGGGAGAGGGCGCTAGCTCAGGCACCGCTAGATCAGCATCTGCAGCATACAGACAAGGGCTGCCATGCTCAGCGGCAAGCGGTGCGGAGCATGTGCAGCGGGACAGCGCCAGGACGGGACACGCACTAATCAACATTGCTGCTGTGCCGGAGCTCCCTCCGTCTGCAGCCTAAGGACGCGCGCCGCACCTCTCCAGGGAAACACCATGCCTGCCCGCCCACAGGGCTCCGGACGCTTACCTATGCTCCGCGATCACAGCAGCTGACGCTGCCAGGCAGGATGGAGGAATGACGCCCGTCAGACGGGGCGGACAGTGTGCGGCGGAACGGGGCCAGGAAGGAATGCTGACCACGACCCATTGCTGCTGGGTCTGAGCTCCCTCCCTCTGCAGTCACCATCTCACAGCAGCAGCCAGGAGGTTAGTGGCCACCACGACCCGCACATCCTTACCTCAAACATACCTCACACATACCTCACATATACCTCACATACCTCACACATGACAGCAAAGGTACACACACTGTGACATCACACCTGTAGCCCACCCCTATATCTGCTAAGTACTCCCCGTCACTATGCCCTGTCACCCTCATCCTGCTCTCTAACTGCCTGTCTGTGTACTGGCCTTCACCCCTCTCACACCATCACCAACCCTCACTAACTACCACAGAGACTATGTGCAGTGATATCTGCCCCTCCACCACCTGCAGCGCCCCTGGACCCCTCCCCATCCCCCGCAAACCCCCGCACCTGCCCCTCCACCACCCGTGGCACCCCCACCCACTGCGCCTTCGGACCCCCTACCCCACCCGCAGTGTCTTCCAAACCCCTCCCCCATCTGCAGCAGCCCCTCCCCCAGCCACACCCCGCATCTGGCTCTCCCCCGCCCGCTGCACCTTTGGATCCCCTACCCCACCCACGCAGCAGGCCCTTCCCAATCCGCATCGCCTACACCATTCGCAACAGCACCGCACCCGCCACTCCCCCACCCACGTTACCACCGCATCCACCCCTCCCCCACCCACCGCGCCCCCTGGACACCTCCCCCATCCACTGCACACCCGCACCCACCCCTTCCCCATCTGCAGCGCCTTCGGAACCCCTCCTCCATCCGCAACAGCCCTGCAGCTGCCATCCCCCACCTGCGACACCCCTGCTCCTACCCCACCCACAGCGCCTTCATACCCCCTCCCCCATCCGCGGTCCCCACTCCCCAAACCCCTTCCTGTTGCAAGGGACTACGCCCCCTTCACCATCGGACGCCCTATCATTGTGCAATATTCAAACACTAACAAAACTAAGAATGCAGGTAATACTCCATATATTGAACCCCAGAAAGGCGTGCAGGGGTTAAGGGGGCGTAGCCCCTTCCGACGGTGTGAAGAGCGCCCGTAGGGCGCGATGAAGCACCTAGTGTTATAAATAAGTGACATACTGTGAACTTGCAGATCATATACGTATATCCCTCTTAAAGAGCTAATTACTTGTATTATAGGGATATATACTGTGTGTACTGTATGGCCATACAGGTTGAGTATCCCATATCCAAATATTCCGAAATACGGAATATTCCGAAATACGGACTTTTTTGAGTGAGAGTGAGATAGTGAAACCTTTGTTTTCTGATGGCTCAATGTACACAAACTTTGTTTAATACACAAAGTTATTAAAAATATTGTATTAAATGACCTTCAGGCTGTGTGTATAAGGTGTATATGAAACATAAGTGAATTGTGTGAATGTACACACACTTTGTTTAATGCACAAAGTTATAAAAAATATTGGCTAAAATGACCTTCAGGCTGTGTGTATAAGGTGTATATGTAACATAAATGCATTCTGTGCTTATATTTAGGTCCCATCACCATGATATCTCATTATAGTATGCAATTATTCCAAAATACGGAATAATCCCATATCCAAAATACCTCTGGTCCCAAGCATTTTGGATAAGGGATACTCAACCTGTACATCCTTCATAGCTACAATCATGTAGCGGATGGCTTTAGTCATTTTAGGCTGCAACTTTGCCTCATCATCATCGACACTGGAGTCAGATTCCGTGTCGACATCTGTGTCAACTATCTGGGATAGTGTGCGCTTTTGAGACCCTGACGGCCTCTGCGCTGTAGGATCAGGCATGGGTTGAGACCCTGACTGTCCCCCGGTTACAGTTTTATCCAATCTGTTATGCAAGGAGTTTACATTATCATTTAACACCTTCCACATATCCATCCAATCAGGTCTCGGCACCGTCGGCGGCGACACCACACTCAGCTGCACTTGTTCTGCCTCCACGTATCCTTCCTCATCAAACATGTCGACACAGGCGTACCGACACACAGCACACACACAGGGAATGCTCTGACTGAGGACAGGACCCCACAAAGGCTTTTGGGGAGACAGAGAGAGAGTATGCCAGCACACACCCCAGCGCTATATAACCCAGGGATTACACTGTACCTTAGTGTTTACCCTGTAGCTGCTGTTAATATATATATATATATATATATATATACTGCGCCTAAATTTATGTGCTCCCCCTCTCTTTTTTACCCTTTAATGCACCTGTATACTGCAAGGGAGAGCCTGGGGAGCGTCCTTCCAGCGGAGCTGTGAAGGGAAAATGGCGCTGGTGTGCTGAGGAAGAAGGCCCCGCCCCCTCAGCGGTGGGCTTCTGTCCCGCTTTAATGTGTAAAAAATGGCGGGGGCTCGGGCATATATACAGTCCCAGACTGTATATATGTCTCTTTTTGCCGAAAAGGTACTTAATTGCTGCCCAGGGTGCCCCCCCCCCTGCGCCCTGCACCCTACAGTGACCGGAGTGTGCGGTGTGCTGTGGGAGCAATGGCGCACAGCTGCAGTGCTGTGCGCTACCTTAAGTGAAGACAGGAGTCTTCAGCCGCCGATTTCGATGTCTTCATGCTTCTGCTGCTTCTGTTCTTCTGGCTCTGCGAGGGGGACGGCGGCGCGGCTCCGGGAACGGACGATCAAGGTTAGGTACCTGTGTTCGATCCCTCTGCAGCTAATGGTGTCCAGTAGCCTAAGAAGCGCTACCTAGCTGCCGTGAGTAGGTTTGCTTCTCTCCCCTCAGTCCCTCATAGCAGAGAGTCTGTTGCCAGCAGAAGCTCTCTGAAAATAAAAACCTAACAAAATACTTTCTTTTCTAGCAAGCTCAGGAGAGCCCACTAGGAGCACCCAGCTCGGCCGGGCACAGATTCTAACTGAGGTCTGGAGGAGGGGTATAGAGGGAGGAGCCAGTGCACACCAGATAGTACTAAATCTTTCTTTAGAGTGCCCAGTCTCCTGCGGAGCCCGCTATTCCCCATGGTCCTTACAGAGTCCCCAGCATCCACTAGGACGTTAGAGAAATAATGTGCCCCCCATGTGACTGCTTAGATTACCTGGGTGTTTGCTGTTGGGTAGATACAGCCAGTCTCAGATGTCAGTCCATACACCCCTCCCCCCCCCCCCCTCATTCTTCCCCACACAATGGATTCCAGGCCACACAATCAGATTATTTAAGTAAGGTTAATTTAGTGAACATCTAGTGTGGCCTAGGGGACATGCCTGGACATGTGAAAGTAGGTCTGATCTGAAACTGTTCTGTAGTCAGCCCCTTAATGTAACTCCCCCAATACAGAGCCAGGGGGTGTCGCCTCATGGTAGGAAAGACAGAGGTTTTATAATAGAAAACAGGGGCTATTGAGAGAGTGCACTGGAGTTCCTGGCCTGAGAGGAAGGATGTGTTTGGCTTCTGAAAGCTACTGGTAAGATAGCGCTTCCAGTGTGCTGAGGCCTAGAACCATTGTTGGGATCCGCTGGTTTCAAAAGGCTACTGGACGTGCACTGAGGGAGAGATCTGCACAGAAGGTTAGAGAGTGGATGTACTTCTGAAGTGCAGACACTGACTAGGCACTGCGGTGCCGTCAGTGGCGAGAATTCGTGGTGCAGAACGCGGTGTGAGCTGGTATCTTAGACCAGGGGGGACACAACCACGGCCAGCGTGTAACAGCAGGAGATCGCACGCATCTGTAATCCTAAACTACTGTGGGGACTTAGTAAGTAACATACCATCCTGGCTTGTAATTGTTAATGTTATTGTGTACTGTGTGTGTATATTTACAATAAAGGGCATTTGCCACTTTACTAAACTGTTTACCTGAGTGATCAGAGAATCCGTATCTTCACAGTGCCTGCTCGTCATGCCACATTCGGATGATGAGCAATTATTCTTGCTCCGCTGCCCTTTCTCCCAGTTCTGCTAGTCGATCTGCTAGGGTATCCGTTCTGAAAACCAACAAACTGCCTTTTCACCTGTGAGTCTCTGTAAGTTTTACATAGAGACACAAGACTGCATCTCAAATTGCTATCAAGTTCCTATGTGAGAATGTCCCAAGGGCAATTTGTTTCCAAATGTCAAAGCCCTTTAGAAACAGAATATCTTATACATTTCTGTTTCTATAAGAAACACTCCATCCTATATAATTAAAGGCTAGGGCTGCTCCTCACCTCTGTTATGTGTGGCGGCGGCCACTAGAGGTCGCAACATGGACCTCATGACTCCTTTGTGTGCTACAAGCTGTCACAGCTGAAAGTGATCATGCAGGGAGATGTTACAGCCTGCTGCTAATTCATTCAAAATACTAATCTAACCGAGAGAGGGTGCTGAGGGGAGAGAGAGATAGTGGGGGCAGGAGTAGGTTTTTGGTGTGGCAGTTGCTATAACAGCCTTTTCATATTCAAAATCGACTGGGTTTTCTATCCATTCATTTCCACTTACTGTGTGTGTGTGTGTCAGAGGCGGAACTACCGCCAGTGCGACCAGTGCGTTGCACTGGGGCCCGCCTCTGTCCAGGGGCCCAAAGCATGTAATGAGTCAAACTGACTCATTACATGCCGCTGTGTGCTGCGGGCAACCGCTGCCCGCAGCACACAGCCGCCCGGACAGAGAGGAGAGGAGCAGCGGTACGGGGGAAGGAGGAGGAGGGAGGTGGAGGAGGGAGCCGCAGCAGCGCTTTGTTACTGGTGGAGGCGCTGCTGCTGCTGCCCCTCTGCTTCACTATAGGCTGTCTTCCGAGAACAGCCTATAGTGAAGCAGAGGGGCAGCAGCGCCTCCACCAATAACACAGCGCTGCTGCGGCTCCCTCCTCCACCTCCCTCCTCCTCCTTCTCTACTGCCCGGGAATCGTCTGACGCTGCACCGAGGAGCCTGAGCCAGCGGAGAGGGTAAGTATCTTTCTATCTTTCTTTCTTTCTTTCTTTCTTTCTTTCTTTCTTGGGACTGCCCGCCGCAATGTGTAAAAATGGGGAATCTGCCTGCCGCAATGTGTAAAAAGGGGGAATCTGCCTGCCGCTATGTGTAAAAATGGGGATTCTGCCTGCCGCTATGTGTAAAAATGGGGAATCTGCCTGCCGCAATGTGTAAAAAGGGGGAATCTGCCTGCCGCAATGTGTAAAAAGGGGGAATCTGCCTGCCGCTATGTGTAAAAATCGGGAATCTGCCTGCCGCTATGTGTAAAAATAGGGAATCTGCCTGCCGCTATGTGTAAAAATGGTGAATCTGCCTGCCGCAATGTGTAAAAAGGGGGAATCTGCCTGCCGCAATGTGTAAAAATGGGGAATCTGCCTACCGCAATGTGTAAAAAGGGGGAATCTGCCTGCCGCAATGTGTAAAAAATAAGATTTTACTTACCGGTAAATCTATTTCTCGTAGTCCGTAGTGGATGCTGGGGACTCCGTAAGGACCATGGGGAATAGACAGGCTCCGCAGGAGACATGGGCACTTTAAGAAAGAATTTAGGATCTGGTGTGCTCTGGCTCCTCCCTCTATGTCCCTCCTCCAGACCTCAGTTAGAGAAACTGTGCCCGGAAGAGCTGACAGTACAAGGAAAGGATTTGGGAATCCAGGGTAAGACTCATACCAGCCACACCAATCACACCGTACAACTTGTGATAACTTTACCCAGTTAACAGTATGAACAACAACAAAGCATCAGATCAACCCTGATGCAACTATAACATAACCCTTTTTTAGGCAATAACTATATACAAGCATTGCAGAAGAAGTCCGCACTTGGGACGGGTGCCCAGCATCCACTATGGACTACGAGAAATAGATTTACTGGTAAGTAAAATCTTATTTTCTCTAACGTCCTAGTGGATGCTGGGGACTCCGTAAAGACCATGGGGATTATACCAAAGCTCCCAAATGGGCGGGAGAGTGCGGATGACTCTGCAGCACCGAATGAGCAAACACAAGGTCCTCCTCAGCTAGGGTATCAAACTTGTAGAACTTTGCAAAAGTGTTTGAACCTGACCAAGTAGCCGCTCGGCAAAGCTGTAATGCCGAGACCCCTCGGGCAGCCGCCCAAGAAGAGCCCACCTTCCTAGTGGAATGGTCCTTAACTGATTTTGGCAGCGGCAATCCAGCCGCAGAATGAGCCTGCTGAATCATATTACAGATTCAGCGAGCAATAGTCTGCTTTGAAGCAGGAGCACCAAGCTTGTTGGAAGCATACAGGATAAACAAAGACTCTGTTTTCCTGACCCTAGCCGTTCTGGCTACATAAACCTTCAAAGCCCTGACCACATCAAGTAACTCGGAATTCTCCAAGTCAGTAGTAGCCACAGGCACCACAATAGGTTGGTTTATATGAAAGGATGAAACCACTTTCGGCAGAAATTGTGGGCGGGTCCGCAATTCTGCTCTATCCGCATGGAAAACCAGATAGGGGCTTTTATGTGACAAAGCCGCCAATTCTGACACATGCCTAGCCGAAGCCAAGGCTAGTAGCATGACCACCTTCCACGTGAGATATTTTAATTCCACCGTTTTGAGTGGTTCACCAGTGTGATTTCAGGAAACTCAACACCACGTTAAGATCCCAAGGTGCCACTGGAGGCACAAAAGGGGGCTGAATATGCAGCACTCCCTTTACAAACGTCTGAACTTCAGGCAGAGAAGCCAGTTCTTTTTGAAAGAAAATGGATAGGGCCGAAATCTGGACCTTAATGGAACCCAATTTTAGGCCCAAAGTCACTCCCGACTGTAGGAAGTGAAGGAAACGGCTCAGCTGGAATTCCTCCGTAGGGGCATTCCTGGCCTCACACCAAGCAACATATTTTCGCCATGTACGGTGATAATGTTGAGCCGTCACGTCCTTCCTAGCCTTTATCAGCGTAGGAATGACCTCATCCGGAATGCCTTTTTCTGCTAGGATCCGGCGTTCAACCGCCATGCCGTCAAACGCAGCCGCGGTAAGTCTTGGAAGAGACAGGGCCCTGTTGCAACAGATCCTGCCCTAGAGGCAGAGGCCACGGGTCCTCTGTGAGCATTTCTTGCAGATCTGGATACCAAGTCCTTCTTGGCCAATCCGGAACAATGAGTATTGTTCTCACTCCTCTTTTTCTTATGATTCTCAGCACCTTGGGTATGAGAGGAAGAGGAGGAAATACATAGACCGACTGGAACACCCACGGCGTCACCAGTGCATCCACAGCTATCGCCTGAGGGTCTCTTGACCTGGCGCAATACTTCTGTAGCTTTTTGTTGAGGCGGGATGCCATCATGTCTACCTGTGGCAGTTCCCACTGACTTGCAATCTGCGTGAAGACTTCTTGATGAAGTCCCCCCCTCTCCCGGGTGGAGGTCGTGTCTGCTGAGGAAGTCTGCTTCCCAGTTGTCCACTCCCGGAATGAACACTGCTGACAGTGCGCTTACGTGATTCTCCGCCCAGCGAAGAATTCTGGTGGCTTCTACCATCGCCACCCTGCTCCTTGTGCCGCCTTGGCGGTTTACATGAGCCACTGCTGTGAGGTTGTGTGACTGAATCAGAACCGGTTGGTCGCGAAGCAGGGACTCTGCTTGACGTAGGGCGTTGTATATGGCCCTTAGTTCCAGGATGTTGATGTGAAGGCAAGTCTTCTGACTTGATCACAGACCTTAGAAATGTCTTCCCTTTGTGACTGCCCCCCACCCTCGGAGGCTTGCATCCGTGGTCACCAGGACCCAGTCCTGAATGCCGAATCTGCGGCCCTCCAGAAGGTGTGCACTCTGTAGCCACCACAGGAGAGACACCCTGGCCATGGGGGATAGGGTGATTAACCGATGCATCTAAAGATGTGATCCGGACCATTTGTCCAGTAGATTCCATTGAAAGGTCCTCGCATGGAACCTGCCGAAGGGAATGGCCTCGTATGACGCAACCGTCCTTCCCAGGACTTGAGTGCAGTGATGCACTGACACCTGTTTTGGTTTTAATAGATTCCTGACCAGTGTCATGAGCTCCTGAGCTCTCTCTATCGGGAGATAAACCCTTTTCTGGTCTGTGTCTAGGATCATGCCTAGGACACAGACCAGACTGCGACTTTGGAATATATAGAATCCAGCCGTGTTGCTGTTACACTTCCAGAGAAAGTGATACGCTGTTCAGCAACTGCTCTCTTGATCTCGCTTTTATGAGGAGATCGTCCAAGTACGGGATAGTTGTGACCCCTTGCTTCCGCAGGAGCACCATCATTTCCGCCACTACCTTGGTGAATATTCTCGGGGCCGTGGAGAGACCAAACGGCAACGTCTGAGATTGGTAATGACAATCCTGTACCGCAAATCTGAGGTATGCCTGATGAGGTGGATAAATGGGGACATGAAGGCATGCCTCCGTTATGTCCAGAGACCCCATAAAATCTCCCCCTTTCAGGCTTGCGATGACCGCTCTTAGCGATTCCATCTTGAACTTGAACCTTTTCAGGTATATGTTCAGGGATTTTAAATTCAATATGGGTCTGACCGAACCGTCCGGTTTCGGGACTACAACATGGTCGAATAATAAACCCCTCCTTGTTGAAGGGGGGGAACCTTGACCACCACCTGTTGAAGATACAATTTGTGAATTGCAGTTAACACTATTTCCCTCTCGTGGGGGGAAGCCGGCAGGGCCGTCGGTGAGGGGGCATCTCCTCAAAGTCCAGCATGTATCCCTGAGACACAATATCTATTGCCCAGGGATCCAACAGGGAGTGAACCCACTTGTGGCTGAACCTACGAAGACATGCCCCCACCGGGCCTAGCTCCACCTGTGGAGCCCCAGCGACATGCGGTGGATTTTGTAGAGGCTGGGGAGGACTTCTGTTCCTGGGAACTAGCTGTGTTGTGCAGCTTCTTTCCTCTGCCCCTGCCTCTGGCAAGAAAGGACGCACCTCGGACTTTCTTGTTTCTTCATTCTAAAGGATGCATTTGATAATGTCGTGCATTCCTAGGCTGTGCAGGAATATAAGGCAAAATATCAGAATTACCAGCTATAGCTGTGGAGACCAGGTCCGAGATCCCTTCTCCACACAATCCTCAGCCTTCCATATGCCTCTTAAGTCGGCATCACCTGTCCATTGCATATTCTACAGGACACGTCAAGCAGAAATCGACATAGCATGGACTCTAGAACCCAGTAGACTAATGTCTCTTTGGGCATGTCTCTTAAGACAGTATCTTTAATATATATATCTCTATATATACATATATATACATACATACTAGGGTCTCAATTTCTGCTGATAAGGTACCTGTGCACGCTGCTACAGCGCTATAAACCCATGCCGACACCATCGCCGGTCTGAGTAGTGTACCAGAATGTGCACGTTATCTGCAGGATCCCTGAGGATAGCTGTTAAGTCAGGGCTACCTTTTGGGCCAACGTGACACCCCAGGGGAAGATCCCCATTGTATCCTGGCCCTAGTAGGGAAAGGATACTCCCTGAAAATTCTTTGTGGGAAACTGCAGTCTGTTGCCTGGAGATTCCCGCTCTTTTTCTTCATGAGAGGAGGGAAATTTACCTCAGCTTTCTTCCCCTTACACATGTGTACCCTTGTGTCAGGGACAGATGAGTCACCAGTGATATACAAATCATCTTTTATTACAATAATCATATATTGAATACTTTTCTGCCATTTTGGCTGTAACTTTGCATTATCGTAGTCGACACTGGAGTCAGACTCCGTGTCGATATCAGTGTCTATTATTTTGGATAGTGATCATTGCGAGACTCTGAAGGTCTCTGCGACATAGGGACAGACATGGGTAGATTTCCTGTCTGTTCTCTAATCTTTTGTGCAATAAATTCACCTTAGCACTTAATTACACATATCCAAACAGGTGTCGGCGTTGTCGACGGAGACACCCTCACACACACATTTGCTCCATCTCCTTCTTAGGGGAGCCTTTTACCTCAGACATGTCGACACACACGTACCGACACACCACACACTCAGGGAATGCTCATCTGAAGACAATTCTCCCATAAGGCCCTTTGGAGAGACAGAGAGAGAGTATGCCAGCACACACCCCAGCGCTATTAACACAGGAATAACACAGTAACTTAATGTTAACCCAGTAGCTGCTGTTTATATTGATTTTTGCACCTAATTATGTGCCCCCCCTCTCTTTTTACCCTCTTCTCTGCAGGGGAGAGGCTGGGGAGCTTCCTCTCAGCGGTGCTGTGGAGAAAAACATAGCGCTGGTGAGTGCTGAGGAAGAAGCCCCGCCCCCTCGACGGCGGGCTTCTGTCCCGCTTAAATATACATTTACTTGGCGGGGGCTCATACATATATACAGTGCCCAACTGTATATATGCTAACTTTTGCCAAAGAGGTCCCAATTGCTGCCCAGAGAACGGCCGATATATCGACCAGTGTGTACGGGCCTTAAGAAGCAGGACCTATCTTCAGAGAGTAGGGCTGCTTCTCTCCCCTCAGTCCCACGATGCAGGGAGTCTGTTGCCAGCAGAGCTCCCTGAAAATAAAAAACCTAACAAAGCATTTTGTCGCACCCGGGCCCACTGCTCGCTAGTTCCGCCACTGGTGTGTGTGTGTGTGTGTGTGTGTGTGTGTTATGTATATGTGTGTATATATATATATATATATATATATACACACATACACACATATACAGTATATGAGAAAAATAGGATGAGGGTGTTTAACGACCACTGGTGTCAGTATATTATTTCTGACGAATAGCGATAGGTTATAAGAAACCAAAAGAATATTCAAATAAAAAAGTTGATCAAAAGTATTTTATTACAGATGGTATATAAATAAAACCAAGACTATTGGTTAAGATATACTAAACATACAGAGAGCCTGATTAAAATATAAGCACAAAACAATAAAACATAGGAGTATATCTTATCTTAAAAGGCTGGAAGTCCCAATGAGGGAATACGAACGCGTTTCATCATAAAACGTACAACGAAACGTGTTAGTCTTCCCTCATTGCTCCCAAAAGTTGTAAAATGAGCACAAAATGCTCATTCCGATAAAGCCATTTGATTCAACCAGTTTCTGTATTTTAAAGTGTTTGGGGGCAAATAGTCATTTTCTCCCATACATCAGATTTTTGCTCCATCCAGAAAGATTGGACAGATAATCTTATAGTGTGCATCCAGTATTTTAACTACCAACAATTACATCACATTTAGTAAACAAGAGATTATAGTCAGATAAATCATGAAGACAGTAGGTACCCACCCAACCCATCACGCTTAACCTCCTGGAAGCAGCATGACACTATGTGACGTTGGTGGACAGCGCTAATGTACTCCAGAGAAGCAATACTCCATACTTTATTAGATAGAGCAGGTATGGCTAACTGCTTCAAATTCATAGTGATAAGACGCTTACGCTAGGTATACACTATACAATTATCTGGCAGATCTGGCTGGTTAAACTGATAATCTGGTAAAATGAGAGCAAATGACAATCCACCATTTGCTCCCTAACACTGCAAAATGGAGAAAAACAGTTGTTCATCCAAGTTGGTTAAAGTTGTGTTTAACCCAGTGGTTTCAAAACTTTTTTGAATCACAGCGCCCTAGAATATCAGAATTTTTTTCACGACACCCCTAGGCCAAAAATTTCTTATTGAGGAATTTAGAAAGAAATATTACATTAAGTAGATCGCGTTTATATGTCATCCTCAGGGTCAGTTGTGTGGTGAGGGACAAGATTTGCTTCTGTTTGGCCACATATTTTATGACTGGCAGCCACCAGCACTGGTTTTGCCTATTATATTGACCATGAATAATTTGAATTGGTCCTGGACTACCAACCCAGGGCACCCCTGCAAGTGTCCCGAGGCACCCCAGGGAGCCACGGCAGAGTTTGGGAACCTCTGGTTTAACCATTTTGTATAAATAGGTTGTGTTTGTTTTGCAGTGTTTGGGAGCAAATGGTAAATTGTAATTTGCTCTGTCTCCTCCATTATCAGATTTTCATTCCAACCAGCCAGACCTGTCAGATTATCTGCCAGATAATTGTATAGTGAGTACCAAGCTTTAAACTCATTACAAACACATCCAAGACGTGGATCGTGTGGTTTGGATACCCCACACAATGGTTTACAAAGGGGGATATGTACCAGGTCTTTAGGAGATGTAGCAGGAATCGTTCTACAGATCAGAACCGTGTCCCAGAATTCCAAGCTGCACAGATGCTCCCACCATATACGTAGGAAGGTTCTTGTGTGCCCACACTGTTGCCAAAGGTCAGATGACATTGGGTATATAGACTATGTTTACAACGCGAATTGATTTATATACGTTTTCCCTAAGACCGGTTTTAGCCATACGTTGACTGAGAAACTACTCTTCTCCCAGACAGATTTCCAGCTTTCTCCCAGGCCACTTATAATGGTTTCCGGTCATCAGTGGGTGGACTGGCTGAGCAGGAGCACAGAATGGAAATGACACCTCTGGGGCCTGGGTTATAAGGGCAAAGGCGTACAGCAGCGGTCTAAATGTGGGCAACCTATAGAATAGATAAAGCAAGTCATTTATAAATCCCGATAAGCAGGCGTGGCAGGCATACCATTTCTCACAGAGATAAGAAAACCGGGTGATGCCCACCGCAACCCAGGCTGTAGGTATGGCGTAACACATGCTAGAGGGAAAAGGCGACACCAAGGGTGGGAAAGGCGATAAGTCCAACTCCGTATGTCCCAAATATTTAATGTGAACCATAGGCAGGGGGCAACATGGACAGAGGCTGGTGTGAGGGAAACCAGCCGAGGAACCCAACCCACCGATACCCAATTGGTGCAAGCACTCTTAGTTTCCACCAGCTCTTTTACACCCCAAGGCCACGTGTCATAGCAGAACACGGCTCAGTAGCATGATAAGGAGTAGGCTTAAACCTTCACTGTGGATTTAGCAAGACCAGCTTCATGGTTCCTTCCCATGCCACAAAAGTGAACCTGAACAGAAGTAGGAGGTTGGTACAGCAGTTAGTAGCATTTTGTATATAGTCACTTTTTAGGTTCTATATACCATGGGCAGACCAGGACAGGGAGCAGGAGGGCATTGCTGAGGTACTTACATATACCTCATATCAGTATGCAGCTGTAGAAAATGTTTCCTGCTGCCACTTACCCCAGAGGTAGAAAGTCCTCCAACACAATCACTCAATGAAATGTTCTGTGGGTGGGAAGTGGAAACAGAACGGAGCGTTTTGCAGGTCCGGCTTGAGCCCTTCGGCGCGATTTTCTTTGACGTTCATATCACAGACCCATTGAATTGGTGGCCAGACTAGGGAGACAGGGCACCATGCCCAATTATTTATATAGTACACTCACTACAGAGCATATCTGGCCAATCACATCAGTCCCTGCACCCATGGAACTGAAGGACACAGATGAGGGTTACTTTTTGTACGGAGTATTTACCCTCCCAGTATTTGGTGGGAGGAAACCCCATGCAACCTTGGGGAGAACATAGACTCTGCACAGTTGAGGCTGTGGTGGGAATAAAACACAAGACCTTAGTGCTGTGAGGCAGCAATGCTAGCCATTACACCAACTGTGCTGCCGCAGTTTCTACCACTACTACTGTGAGAAATAAAGACCCTCTTCAAGTACCCCCCTAACCCTATTTCTCCCAGTAGTAGTCAGGGGAGCACCACCAACCTACATACATCTGGGGCTGTATCCCTGGAGGTGGCCCCAATAAATGACATGGGTAGTTTATGGTTTGCTTAATGTCTACTTTTTCCCTCTGTACCTCAACTCTGGCTCACCGTACCCGGGGGTGAAGGTACCTTGTGCGGTACCATATCCCCCAGGTTTGTACCTGATAAATGTGGTGCAGGAACGCATGTGGAGTCAGTAGTGCAGAAGGTGGAGGAGAGGAGCCATTCATTGTTACCCAGCACAACAGCCAAGGTCCTGACAGATAGTGGCAATTCAGATTAAACACTCCTATTGGAATATGTACTCCCATTATGGGGTTGTACACATGGTTCTACACAAGGTAGAAGAAGGTCTCATTACACCAATGATTAGACCCTAGTAGATATAGGCCTGGACAAAGCACTCCGCAACCTAGGATGGAGAGAGGACGGCGGATGCAATTTGCTGGGGGTGGGGGTCCCAGAGATTACTTTATATGGAATAGTTTTAAGAGACCAAAACATCAATTATCATAGAAATATTTTATTTTGCAGCCATGGGTAGAAAGGAACCACAACCCCACAGAGCCTCAATATCCAGTCACTGATACATGCAAATCGTCCTATGAAATATAAATATAGCAGGCAGTTACTGCAGACATTTGTACAAGCAGCGCGTTTCCAGAGCAGGCTGTACACTCATCAGGAGGTTTCCTGCACCTTCCTGTACACCTGCCTGCACACCTGGTCCTCGCAGGTCAGCTCCTGTTGGAGAAAAGCAGAGGAGATTAGCAGTGTATGGCATAAAGGTATAAGTCAGTGTTAGAGGTTACACATCTGCATGCAGTAGAGGCAGCCATTGTGTGCTCCCTGCTGTCTACAGATCACATGTACCCTACAACGTGGATCTAACATGAGGATACATAGATACTACCTGCCATGTTACAGGCTGTGTTTGGTTTGTACTTTTTCTCCAACCTTTAAATAAGTCTGCCCTTACAGTATACGCTGAAGTCACAGTAGTGATGGTATTCCAGAGCCAGCCCTAGGCATAGGCAAACTAGGGCATTTGCAATGCCATGGGGCACAAGTAGCTTCTGCTGATTAAAATGATATGCCTATATTCTGTGTGCGACTGCATCTGCATACAAAATGCCGTGTTAGTGTATTCCTGGAAATCACTGTAACGTAGCATTTTGTATGCAGATACAGCCCAGTTGGACACAGTATATAGGCATGCCACAGAATTTTAATCAGCAGAATCTGCTTGTGCACCCTTGCCATTTTAATGCAAATAAGATTTGTTTTCATCAGAAAAGGTGCCTTATGTTAGCAGAGCTGCCAGCTGACTCACGCCAGGCATCTCCTGCTGAATGGCGTACGGAGGCTAGATGTACGAGGACAAATCTGTATCCAAGCAGAGGCCGAGGTCAGCGTTAGCGCCATGTGAGTGCTGTGTGCGGGTGGGTTGGTTGTGCAGTAGTGTTAGGAATATGTGTAAGGGGCATATTGTGTGTCATGTGTATAAATGCATTAATGTGCAGCATGTGTAAGGGGCACTGTGTGTGTCATTATGTGTACAAGTGCACCAATAATGTGCGGCATATGTGCAAGGGGCATTACCGTGTGATAGGTGTATAAATACATGACTGTGTGGCATTAGGTGTTTAAGGTGCGTGTGTGGCGTGATGTATAGAAATGGCACTACTTTGGTCTAATGTGAATAAAGAGCAATATGGGGTAATGTGAATAAGGAGAAATTCAGTGTAATGTGAATAAGGGGCACTACTGTGAGGAGTAACGTATAAGGTAAAGCAGTACTACTGTGTGATGTAATGTGAAAGGACACTATCGCATGATAAAATATAAATAAAGTTGTAGTACTGTGTGGAATTACTGGGTAGGGGTATGGCCACACAATAGTACCACCCCCCCATCCCAATTCAAATAAGCATACACCCCTTTTTCAGCTGTGCATCGAACGGTCGCACTGTTCCTATTTAAAATATAGGGGCTAGGAGCACCAAAATGAGGACTGCTACGAGTGAGGGTGCTGGAAAGGGGGGCAGAAGCAGAACTAGCGGCAGTGCTAGGGGGCCACAGCCAAAGGTTGATTAGGGCCGGCTCTGTTATTCCTGCGCTTTCTTGGAGTGAGAACAGACTCCAGGGGGCTATATTTACTAAAGTACGGGTTTATAGAAGTGGCAAGATTGCCCATAGCAACCAGACTACTTATTTATCTAGCACATGGGTTCTCAAACTCGGTCCTCAGGACCCCACACAGTGCATGTTTTGCAGGTAACCCAGCAGGTGCACAGGTGTATTAATTACTCACTGACACATTTTAAAAGGCCCACAGGTGGAGCCAATTATTTCGCTTGTGATTCTGTGAGGAGACCTGCAAAACATGCACTGTGTGGGGTCCTGAGGACCGAGTTTACAGACCTATGATCTAGCACCTCCTATACAGGGACAGGACTTGAGTAATTAGTTATAGTTGTGTTCTGTAGTATTACACCCATGTACCTACACATAGGATGGTCATGCCAGGATTTCCCAAACTGTCCTCCAGGCCTTGGAAAAGTCCAGGGTTTAAGACCAGTCACGTTCGTGCAGAAAACAGATTAGTTTCACCTGAGCTTAAGCATAGAAATACTTAATACCTGGACTGTTAGGGTGACTGAAGCACAGGGTTTGGGAACCCCCGAGTTACGCTGTATGATGCCAATTACATAACAGGAGGCCAAAGACGTACCAAGTGCAAATCATCGCCGTCAATCCAATGGGCCCACCCCCGATTCTTCTTCTCACCCTTCTGAACGCAAGATAGACGCCCATTTTCCAGGGTAACCAGGCTCTGAAACGATAAATATTTTAATTGTTGAGGAAAAGGAAAATAAATAAAAACACACACACCACACAAATATTTCTGCATCAGCGACCCAGACGCCCGGGGAGCACAGTCCCAGAGCTGCCATCAGCCGCCCGGGGAGCACAGTCCCAGAGCCGCCATCAGACGCCCGGGGAGCACAGTCCCAGAGCCGCCATCAGACGCCCGGGGAGCACCTAAGGCCAACATATAATCTACAGCCCCATCAATACAGCATTGCAGTCATTATATGCTTGGGATAGGCATATAAATACCCTTACAAAGAATTAAGGTTCAAAAAGGGTCGAGATTGTATGTATGTATGTATGTATGTATGTATGTATGTATGTATGTATGTATGTATGTATGTATGTATGTATGTATGTATGTATGTATGTTAGGTGGGCCAAGTGGTTCTTATCTGCCGTCAAATTCTAGGTTTCTATATACAGGGCAGTAGAATCACAATGTTCCTTCTGTGCTAGCGTTAGGCTGCCACCACCTGGTACATACCGGTATTACCTGATCCATGCAGCTGAGAGATCCGCTACACTATAGAGCAGGGGTGAGCAATTATTTCAGCTGGGGGGCCACTTAACACTTCCAGCGAATATTCGAGGGCCACACACAAAATACTCAAAAAGTCCCCGTTTTTACACATTAAGGCAGACAGTATCCCTTTTTACACATTACAACAGACAGCGTCCCAATTTTTACACATTACGGCAGACAGTCCCTACCCCCCTTTCCACCCCCTCCCCTAAACCCATATTGCAGTTTTTAACTCCGCTGCCTCCCCACCCCTAAACCTATATGGCAGGTGCTGGCTGGACAGGGGGTTTACCAGTTTGTCACAGTGGCAGACGATCCCCACTGTCCAATGATCCGCGCTGCTGCCGCCGCCTGGAATCACTGCTGATGTGGCCTCTCCTGCTCGCTGGCCGCCGCTTCTTCTCACTCAGCCGCTGCTCCTGCTCACTGCAATGCCCACCCCCCGTGCCGCCCAGCGCGCATGGTAACAGAGGAAATCACGGTCAGCTAACCCTGTGACGTGAACGGGATTTCCTCAGCGGCGCCGCGTCTGAGAGCAGTGCAATGACAAGCGGCCTGTCGGTGTTTGTGCATCTGAAACAGTCGGGACGCTTGTCATTGCACTCTGGTGGGGCACAGCGGGCCAGGCACGATCGGTCCGCATGTTGCCCACCCCTACTATAGAGTCACAGCACACACTTATAGCAGATTCTGACTTTGTGGTTTCCCTTGAACTCCCCAGAGCCACAGATATATTGGCTATACACAGTGCGATAGTGACTATATACAATTTTGCTTGTACTAGAAGCTAGATTGTACACTTTATAGTGAAAATTAACTTGCCTGCAGACAATTTTTTCTTAAGTAACTAACCCGCCAGTGTCTACACTATTTTTGCTTGCAACATGGACTATAAAAAATAAATATTGCATGTAAAATTGCACCGTGTGTAGGCCCCTTAAGATTTGCACCACACACACACACACACACACACACAATCGTACCTTGCATTTCCGGTTATCCACGCCCTTGGTGTCCTCATCAAACTCCTCCCCCAGCGTGAACTGGACCTGGTAGTTGCGCAGGCTGCTCAGTGTCCGGATTACAAACGAGTCCCCGTTCTGTTCAATGATTTTCTGAGGCTTCAGCAGCTTTGCCAAGTTCCGGGTGATGATATCAATACCTGCAGTGGAAAGGGAGAGCCAGGTTACACAGGGGACACCTCCACACAGTAACTTCCAACATCCTTATAACGCACAATAGAGGACACCATATAACAGTTACATTCCAGCTCAGAACACGCGTCCCACAAGTAACATATTGGTACCAACGGAGAACGCGAGACGCTGATGGGAAGACAGAACAGTTACCTGGCTGCCAGGTGATACCCATGTCTCTCCTCTATGCATAAAGCATTACACATCACTGGACATTTCAGAGTTAGAGGATTCCACACCTATGCCCTTATTTATCAATGAGTGATAAATCACACCAGCCAATCCGCTCCTAACTTCCATGTCACAGGCTGGGTTTGAAAAATGACAGTAGCGGATTGGCTGGTGCAATTTGTCACTCGCACTGAAACTTATCGCTCATTGATAAATAAGGGCATTAGTCCTCAATTAACCCAACTGGCAGTCCAGGATTTAAGGATATCCATGCTTCCACACAGGAAACTTAGTCTCTTTATCAATTTGATTTAACCATATGTGTGCTCAACCAGAGATATCCTTACAACCTGAACTGCTCAGGTGTTTTTGAGAACAGAGTTTAGGAGCCACTGACTTAGAGTATGGAACCCAGCAATAACGGCCGGCACAGAGTACACCCATGATGTGTGGCCATAGATGCCCCGAGCACATACGCAAGAGAACAGAGCATACAATAAATGGTGCACCAACATACACAGCACCGAGCGGCAGAGAGACAGGGCAGAGCGCACTATAAGGAATAGTCCATTCAGTCACGTGCAGAGAAGGAGACATGGCAGGTGATGGGTCAGGCTGGGTGTAAGGAGCCACTAGTGCAGTCACAGCTACAGGGATATAGGACGCAGACACCCCACATGAGCTGTATCAAACTCCAATGGAGGAAGACTGACAGATGGTGCATGGGGACACTATAGATCAGCAGTAACAATACTGTACATACAGGGCTCACATTTTAGGTTTGGGGCACAGACAGAAGCAGCAGTCCTGGCACCCTCCACTACACCACCCAGGAGATACAGCCTGCCCCCTGCTGGCATTACTCCCCCCCTCCCCAGGGCACCTTACCCAGACTCTGCATATAGCGGTCACAGTTCTCATTGCTGACCATGTTCCAGGTGCCAGTGAAGGTTGGGGGAACCATGTTCAGCCTCTAGGAGAGCAAATCCCTAATTACAGAGAAGCAGCAGCCGGTCCTGAAACACAATCCCCTCTGCCCCCAGCCTGACAGTTTTATACTCATTTGGGAGGAGTGTGTCCTGTCCCAGCAGCTGGGAGGTCTGATGGCTGTGATTAACCCCTTCCCCTCAGCTGGTGTGGTGACCTATGCAGTGTCCATGTATATAACCAGGCTTATCATATCCCTTCCCTCATACCGGACGCTCGTGGGTTACATGGGTTCTGTGGACGATTAAACCAGGTGACACGCAGCCTCAGCACCTATGTAATTCATAGTATGGTGAGCTTACATATAATGCACCGTTAGGAACAGCTTGGCGTGACTTTTATCCTCTATACCACAGGTTCTCAAACTCGGTCCTCAGGACCCCACACAGTGCATGTTTTGCAGGTCTCCTCACAGAATCGCAAGTGAAATAATTTGCTCCACCTGTGGACCTTTTAAAATGTGTCAGTGAATAATGAATACACCTGTGCACTTGCTGGGTTACCTGCAAAACATGCACTGTGTGGGGTCCTGAGGACCGAGTTTGAGAACCACTGCTCTATACCAGAGATTCTCAAACTCGGTCCTCAGGAACCCACACAGTGCATGTTTTGCAGGTAACCCAGTAGGAGCACAGGTGTATACTATTCATTACTCACTAGCACATTTTAAAAGGTCCACAGGTGGAGCTAATTATTTTACTTCAATTCTGTGAGGAGACCTGCAAAATATGTACTGTGTGGGGTCCTGAGGACCGAGTTTGAGAACCTGTGCTCTATACTTCTGCATTTGCACTTTAGGTTTGTACATGATTTTCTATAACATTTTGGGACATTTTAGGTTCTCAGGACCCCAAACAGTTCATGTTTTCCAGATCTCCTCACAGAATCACAAGTGAAATAATTAGCTCCACCTGTGTAACGTGTCAGTGACTACACCTGGGCCCCTGCTAGGTTACTAGGAAATCGGGAGCTGTTTGGGGTCCTGAGGAGCAGTCAATTATATGGAAGTCTACCATAAAAGGCATCAAAATACTTCATGATAACCTGAGGTAAATAAGCCTTATAATTAAGCTCACCACACTGTCCCTTTAACCCATACTCGCCTACCTTACTGCCCCCTCCTACGGGAGAAGGCAGCGTTGTAGGTACATGGGGGCGTGGCTGGTGGCATGATGGGGCGTCAGAGGGCGTGGTCAGAGCCAATGGGGGCTGTCGGGGGCGTGTCGATGGGGAAGTGGGTAGTCCGGGTGCGTGACATCACGATCACGTCATCGTTGCTCCGCCCCCCGCTATGCAGTGCAGATAAAATTGGTACTGTATAGCGGGGGGCGGAGCTACGATGACGCAATTTAGCGCAAACTGCATCATCGGATCCCCTCGGCCGCCCACTTGTTCTCTGCTGTTGGTGGCTGAGGGAGGAGTGGTGGGCCTGACAGGGAAAACGGGATGTTGCCCACCCTTCAGCGGGGCCGGGAGGGCCACACAGTTTTCGGGAGCCTCCCAACCTTTCCAGGAGGGTAGGCAAGTATGCTGTAACCCAGTCCGTGGTGACTTTGTTTTTACTATGTCCCACACTTCCTAGGATTGTTTTTTAAATGAACTACTTGCTCGTTGCCAGAGGTTTTATGCACGTTGCCAGGGGTTTCAGCTCTGGGTATCATGCTCATTACCAGGCATTTCATGCTCTGGGATCCATGCTCGTTGCCAAGGGTAATGCTTGTTGCCAAGGGGAATGCTCATTGCCAAGGGGAATGCTCGTTGCCAAGGGGGGGTGTCTATTTTTGAAATCATCTCTCCCTCCTCCCTCGTACTCCAATCGGGAAGGGCGGAGTTTTGAGGAATGATGCGGATGCGTCGTGATGTCATGATGCAACAGCGTCATTCCGCAAAACTCCACCCCCAGAGCGGTGTATAAAGGAGGAGGAGCAGTGACATGCCCCGGAAATCTTCCGGGATAGCCAGTCTCCCCAGTGCAGCTGGCCCCGGAGATTTTCTGGGCATGCCACTTAAGGGCTTTAACCATGACGTTCATGGATAACACAGATTCTGTGGCTGAGCAAAACCAGGTGAAATGCAGGTTTGAAGTCAGCCAGCCACAGAACCTGCGTAATTCATTAGTGTCCCGGTTTAACCCTCAGTCAGGCGCAGCAATGCTGTTCTCGCTCCCCTCTCCGCACCAAGGGGGCGCAGGGGCCTGTCCCTCCTAGTACCTCCCCATCTCTAGGTGCTGTTGGAAACCCCCTTAGTCAGTTTTCCCGCCACCTGCGTGGAGTGCAGTAGTGCCCCTCCTGGCCTCTCAGGCACACTGCACCCAAACTCCTCCCACTGTTGAAGGTTTGTTTTTCATTTTATTTCCATCTATTGTTTATTTTGCTCATTTTATGAAAGAAAATTACAAAGGTTGTGGATATTTTGCGTAAATATGTAGGTTTGTCCAGGGCGGCCTCTCAGGCACACTGCGCCCAGACTTATACTCTTGTTCCTGTTTTCTCTTCTTTGCTTCAGATTTTCTGCTGAAATGGCCGTAAAACCTGCGATTTCTCTCTTTGTACGTCCTAATGAAGGTCACTGATCACTTTAAGAACATTAGAATTTAGTTAATTAGGTGCTAATGACGATTTTCTAACAGGCGCCTGTCAGGCGCACTACACATGAACCTGGGAGTCCCAGAGGTGCGCCTGGCGGAGGGTTAAGGGGATAGTATGGTAAGCCTACTTATAAACCATAACATATGTGCACCAGGTGGCGCAATTATAGAGGGTACAGCGGCTGCGGGACCCGGAGCATACTTGCCTACGGTCCCGGAAGTTGTGGAAGACTCACGATTTTTTGGGTAGTCCCCTTCACCCCCAGAAGAGTAGGTGGCTCTCCTGTATAACGGTCACTTCCTAGTGAAGCAGGCAGGATGGGGAGATTAACAGGGGAATCCTGGTACTGTATGGAGTGGGCGGAGCCAAATGCGTGATCGCCTGCCCCCGCACCATGAAGTCTGCAGAACATACTTACCTACTCTCCCGGAAGTTGCAGGAGGCTCCCAATTGTTGGTGAAGCCCCCCACACCCCCAGAAGAGTAGTCAGATCTCCCGCATCCTGCCCGCACCCTAGGAAAGTGAGCAGGATGCAGTGATAATCACCAGCATTCCGTATCCGTGGGGAGGGGGAGGGACTAAAACTATGCGAATCGCATCATTTTATACTCGTTCCCTTCCCGCAGACTGACAACATTTTCCTGAGGTGGGGCTTGATGATGTCAGAAGTTCCCAGCAGAGTCTCCTCTCTGGGCTTCTCCTGGAGAGGAGTCATCTAAAGTAGGTAAGTATGGCCGGGAGGTGGCAGAGAACGGGGCCGCAGGGGGACGCACTGCGTTGCTGGGCCTCCTCCACATTTTGCTATGATCCCCAGTGATGTACTGTTTCCCCCCCTGTAAATAATGGAATATGCTCACTCATTACAGATATGAGGGGGTAGCATACCTCCCAACATGACCCTCTCCAGGAGGGACACAATGCTCTGCTTCTGGACTTTACTCTTAATGTATGATTGCTGGCACCTGTGTTGAACAGGTGAATGGATAAGAAAGGTGTTCACCACAGGTGATGGCAATCATAAATTAAGAGAAAAGTCCAGGAGCAGAGCATTGTGTCCCTCCTGGAGAGGGTCATGTTGGGAGGTATGGGGTAGGTACATCTGAGAGGGACTCCGTGTCGGACTGAGAAACTTTAGAACACCTCTCTGAGCGCTGACGGACCAAAGCCTATCAGATGCGTGCTTAAACAGTGCTAATACTTGCCATAGTGAGATGTGCCGTTCTGTTGGGTAAGTACTTTGCTGCCCTCTGACCCACCATTAATAAAGTGCGCTATCGTCCATTATTTGGGGGTGGACGTGGCTGCCAGGGATCTGCAATCCGCTCACCAGCTGCATTACCGTGCTGTACGCTGCATCAGTGGCAGGGCTAGTTAATGTTTCACACGCGGCACTATATGAGCAATGACAGGCCTAGGGCTGTTATTTGTCTGACCTTACATACAGACAGGCCGCTGGCACCGTTTGGGAAATGTGCGGTGACATGTCACAGTGACACTCCCAAGTGTGATGAGGCTGGCGTGATAGGCGAGGATTTGTCTCAATAGACTGTTCATGTTGTGCGGAAAGTATACTGTTTGTTCCACTTTTAGTGTATAAAGAATGAAAACACTTTTTAACACTTAAACCTCTCACTAGTGTGATGCCTTGGTGCGATTGGTTTGTGCTGGCCTGGGGGGTCCCATGCCCTGGACTTGAACCTTAGGAATGCTAGGAACCCACCAGATGAGGTTACCTGGTCGCGATTGGTCGGCCCATTTTCTTGGCCACAGTTATGATAAGCACCTCCGTTTTACTCTGTTATATTGCAGAGTTTATTATAATTAGTCTGCTTAGCAGTTTTTAGTACTTGGGGGGTCCCGTGCTGTGGACTTGAACCTTAGGAATGCTAGGAACCCACCAGATGAGGTTACCTGGTCGCGATTGGTCGGCCCATATTTTTGGACACAATTATGATAAGCACCTCAGTTTTACTCTATGTTATATTGCAGAGTTTATTATAATTATTCTGCTTAGCAGTTTTTAGTACTTAGAAAAAAGAGAAAATGCAGGTGCATACTATATTTAATTTCTATCCTTTACATTACCAGACTAGAGTACACAGTGTTTGGAAACCAGAAAAGGTTTAATAATAGTTTCATAGGTTAAGTAACAAAAGGGTTAAACATATTTGCTTTACTGGAACAATTCATGTTTTCTTGTCTGGTATAGTTCTCAAATTATTTTGTTCTCCGGCTTTAAACTGTGCTTCCCGCTGACTGTTTTGTATGTTATGCATTAGTGACATCAAACGTCCATTGTTCCTGATGCAGCCTGCCGTCCCGCTATTACAGGAAACCTCTCGCGGGGCACACAGATGAATCGCCCTGTAGTAGCGTTACAAAGCAATGGGCAGATTACAGCTGGTTGGCTGTTTCTGGTGTTATAGCATTACAGGACTTTGCAGTATGACACGTTGGACCTATGGTGAGTGATGGAACCGTAACTTTATATTGTATTTTCAACCGGGTGACGTCTCTTCTGTTGATTCTCATTTGCACACAAAGTCTTCTGTATCCCTCACAGGATTACTGAGAAACATACACCGGATCTGGCTTGCTGTGATTGGTTTATGATTTGTGCTCCACCCGCTACTGTTTGTCCTTTGGTTTGTTACTCAACGGATGTAAATACTACTGAGAGTATTACACCTTGTCTATTAAAACTTTAACAGAAGAGAAAATGTGAAATAATAGAAATTTTGGAAAAATAAAAAAGGTCACTATTATCAATGTTTGCAACGCGTTTCGCTGATCCACATTCCATTTTCTTGGGCATCCATTGTTATCCTTTGCCTGACACGTGCAATTAGATTTTGGCTATATCTCCTTTTAAAAGGACTTTGGCTCTCTTACCACTGCCAGAGGATGTGGGCCGTAGATCAGCGAAACGCGTTGCAAACACTGGGAACCGCTAGAATGTTTTGTTCCCTACATAAAAAAATGTATATTCTAAAAGTATTGCCTATTATATTTTAAGTGTAGGCTGTAACATAATATTTTTTTTTCTATTTATATTTTATGCTTCACAACTGTGATTATAGTTATCTGCTAGGCTGCAGGTTTTAGTTCCCATTCTTCTCTGTGGTAATTGCTTCGGTGTCGCTGGTCACATTCCCTCCACAAGGTACAGATGTGTCCTTTACACTGTGACTTCAGTCACACCCAATAGCCCCTCCGGGCACACCAAATTGTGACTCTGCAAGTGTATAAAAGCAATTCATGTGCCGTTAGTCACAGCCCAGCATCTCTGGCTAATCCGACTCCCCGCTCCGCATGTCCCACCCTGGCTAATCCGACACCCCGCTCCGCGTGTCCCACCCTGGCTAATCCGACACCCCGCTCCGCGTGTCCCACCCTGGCTAATCCGACACCCCGCTCCGCGTGTCCCACCCTGGCTAATCCGACACCCCGCTCCGCGTGTCCCACCCTGGCTAATCCGACACCCCGCTCTGCGTGTCCCACTCTGGCTAATCTGACTCCCTGCTCCTAGTGTCCCACCCTGGCTAATCCGACACCCCGCTCTGCGTGTCCCACTCTGGCTAATCTGACTCCCTGCTCCTAGTGTCCCACCCTGGCTAATCCGACAACCCACTCCGCGTGTCCCACCCTGGCTAATCCGACTCCCCGCTCCGCGTGTCCCACCCTGGCTAATCCGACACCCCGCTCCGCGTGTCCCACTCTGGCTAATCACACACCCCGCTCAGTGTGTCCCACTCTGGCTAATCTGACTCCCTGCTCCGTGTGTCCCACCCTGGCTAATCTGACTCCCCGCTCCGTGTGTCCCACCCTGGCTAATCCGACACCCCGCTCCATGTGTCTCACCCTGGCTAATCCGACACCCCGCTCCGCGTGTCTCACCCTGGCTAATCCGACTCCCCGCTCTGCGTGTCCCACTCTGGCTAATCACACACCCCGCTCAGTGTGTCCCACTCTGGCTAATCTGACTCCCTGCTCCGTGTCCCCCACCCTGGCTAATCCGACAGCCCGCTCCGCGTGTCCCACCCTGGCTAATCCGACTCCCCGCTCCGCGTGTCCCACCCTGGCTAATCCGACACCCCGCTCCGCGTGTCCCACCCTGGCTAATCCGACACCCCGCTCCGCGTGTCCCACCCTGGCTAATCCGACACCCCGATCCGCGTGTCCCACTCTGGCTAATCCGACACCCCGCTCCGCGTGTCCCACCCTGGCTAATCCGACTCCCCGCTCCGCGTGTCCCACCCTGGCTAATCCGACACCCCGCTCCGCGTGTCCCACCCTGGCTAATCCGACACCCCGCTCCGCGTGTCCCACCCTGGCTAATCCGACTCCCCGCTCCGCGTGTCCCACCCTGGCTAATCCGACACCCCGCTCCGCGCGTCCCACCCTGGCTAATCCGACACCCCGCTCTGCGTGTCCCACTCTGGCTAATCACACACCCCGCTCCGTGTGTCCCACTCTGGCTAATCACACACCCCGCTCCGTGTGTCCCACTCTGGCTAATCACACACCCCGCTCCGTGTGTCCCACCCTGGCTAATCTGACTCCCCGCTCCGTGTGTCCCACCCTGGCTAATCTGACTCCCCGCTCCGTGTGTCCCACCCTGGCTAATCTGACTCCCCGCTCCGTGTGTCCCACCCTGGCTAATCTGACTCCCCGCTCCGTGTGTCCCACCCTGGCTAATCTGACTCCCCGCTCCGTGTGTCCCACCCTGGCTAATCACACACCTGACTCCTTGTGTCCCACCTTGGCTAATCCGACAGCCCGCTCCGTGTGTCCCACCCTGGCTAATCTGACATTGCTAATACTACACTGCTACATGGTAGAGCATGGCTGCATTTGTTATACCTGTAGACTGTTTCCCTCTGTCCCCAGTCTATTTATGGAGCATAGAAAACACTTCTCAGGACACTGTCCTTTTAATTCCTGAACTTCGGAACCAACAATAAGGTAATAGTTTAACTGCCTGTGACAGGTCAATATCTGCACACAGACTCTGAGCCGGCCTACACTGTCTGGTCACATTGACAGGTCACAGACGGGTGAGGAGATAAATGTTCAAATATTACCGAATAGTCAGCATGTGTTACATAACTACCCTACGTCTAGCCCCAGGATTCATCATAGTCCTCATCTGTATCATCATCGCAGTCCCCACCTGTATCATCATCATCGCAGTCCCCACCTGTATCATCACAGTCCTTACCTGTATCATCATCATCACAGTCCCCACCTGTATCATCACAGTCCCCACCTGTATCATCATCATCGCAGTCCCCACCTGTATCATCATCATCGCAGTCCCCACCTGTACCATCATCATCATCATCATCATCATCGCAGTGCCCACCTGTATCATCATCGCAGTCCCCACCTGTATCATCATCATCATCATCATCGCAGTCCCCACCTGTATCATCATCGCAGTCCCCACCTGTACCATCATCATCGCAGTCCCCACCTGTATCATCATCATCATCGCAGTCCCCACCTGTATCATCATCATCATCGCAGTCCCCACCTGTACCATCATCATCGCAGTCCCCACCTGTATCATCATCATCATCGCAGTCCCCACCTGTATCATCATCATCGCAGTCCCCACCTGTATCATCACAGTCCTTACCTGTATCATCATCATCACAGTCCCCACCTGTATCATCACAGTCCCCACCTGTATCATCATCATCGCAGTCCCCATCTGTATCATCATCATCGCAGTCCCCACCTGTATCATCATCATCAGTCCCCACCTGTATCATCATCATCGCAGTCCCCACCTGTATCATCATCATCACAGTCCCCACCTGTATCATCATCATCGCAGTCCCCACCTGAATCATCACAGTCCCCACCTGTATCATCATCATCATCATCATCATCACAGTCCCCACCTGCATCATCATCATCATCACAGTCCCCACCTGTATCATCATAGTTCCCACCTGTACTATTAGTCCATTATTGTGTAGGTGCGTGTTCTGTACTTACAGGGCTCATGATCACGGGTGTTTGGAAACAACCTTTCCGACAAATTTACCTGTGGCTTCAGAGGGCAGCCTTCCCTCCTCATGCAGAAATCCCTTGAGCGTTCCAGGAGAGCAGGAGCCTACACCCACGGGAGGCAGCCTACTCCCCCTCATTCAGAAATCCCCATAGCATTCCAGGAGAGCAGGAGCCTACACCCACGGTAGGCAGCCTACCCCCCTCATTCAGAAATCCCCTGAGCGTTCCAGGAGAGCAGGAGCCTACACCCACGGAAGCAGCCTACCCCCTCATTCAGAAATCCCCTGAGCACTCCAGGAGAGCAGGAGCCTACACCCACGGAAAGCAGCCTACCCCCTCATTCAGAAATCCCCTGCGCGTTCCAGGAGTGCAGGAGCCTACACCCATGGGAGGCACCTACCCCCCTCATTCAGAAATCCCTTGAGCGTTCCAGGAGAGCAGGAGCCTACACCCACGGGAAGCAGCCTACCCCCCTCATTCAGAAATCCCCTGAGCGTTCCAGGAGAGCAGGAGCCTACATCCATTGTAGTGCTGGGATGACCCTTATGAAGATTGTCTCACCTCGCAGCATTCCTGCTTCCCCTGTGTGTATAAGACAGAGATGACCACGTTCTGTGTATGTCACTCACACTTTATTCTCTCTGTGAATAGACGTCTGTCACATTCCTATATACCTCTACAGCAGCAGCTTCCAGCATTATGGTATACAGCAGAGCCATTGCGCACAGTAATAAGCCTGCATGTGTAAGTGCGGAGGGGTCACTCAGCTGACCGGTACGGATCTATCCTCGTGTGAGAGCGGCAGCCAGTTTTACTAAAGCTCTATAAGCCGGCGTCACTGACCATGAGAATTATTGCTAGCAGGGGCTTCATCCAGAGCTGCACTAGTCATGTCCTCTGCCACAAATGGGGGTACCTTACTATGTGGCTAGGAGTCTAGGTATACAAAGGAAAAACAGTATCAACACAATATCATTGTCAAAGTAAGAAACTAAAAACATTCACCCCCCGCTGCCCATGCCACTAAACCCCCCCCACTTATACGGTTACAGTGCAACGACACAGGAGAATCGCAAGGTGCAGAAGTATTCTTGGTTGGAGATGGTCACTTCGTCTTTGATACTTTACTCTCATCCTTTCTAACCATCACCTTTAGCTGCGACATAAGAGACTTGAGTAAGTGTACTGGAACCAGACATATGGGAGGGGGAGCCTCACATCTGTATGGAGTCCAAGGAAGAACTTGCACAGCCGGCCTATGTGCCGGATTGAATCCCCCCCACTCTGAACGTGTGCGGATTGTTACATTTTCATATATCCTGAGGGTTCTTGTTTCGCTTTAGAGGTTCTAGGATGAGCCCCGAGTTCTTTAGCTCACTCTGCTCATTGTACAGGTCGTGTTTTTGAATGTAGTCCAGCACCGGATCTGGAACAAGGTATCGGACGCTGAGCCCCCTCCTCAAGGCTCTCCGGACCTTGGTAGAGGAGATGTCATTGGTAATCCACTCCTCCACCAGATGAATGTTGTCCTTGTATTTCCACAGGACGTCCGAATCATAGATGAACTTACGGGCATCGCTTCCCAACCGTGTGATGCAGACCAGGCCAAAGGATGACACGATCTCTGCCACATCTTCTGGCTTCCAGAGGTTGGGTGTACCCAGGGATTCCAACAGGTCTGCCCCACAGAGAAGCTTCACCCGAGGGGCGGCTGGAGAAAAGAAGAGAGGAAATGGAGTGATGGATACGGGCGGTCTTAGGTGACCCTTACGTCGCACAATGCTGGTTACTGTCAGCATAAACTCCTGCATAGAACAAGTTCCGATGTCGTCACTCCTTGTGTAATGTGATCAGACATAGGACGCTATGCAAAACTAGAAGCCAATATACGCAAACATAGGGAATAGTCTCCAAACTGAGCTCTCTGTGTCGCCTCCATCTGACCCGAAACTGCGCCCACCGGGTTCTCACACGCGACCTGCCTACATATAATCTGCATTTGCCTGAACGTCCCCTGTCTGACTATGGGCAAAACGTGTGGCTGTGTCATCACTGGCAGCGAATCAGAATGAAGGAGCATCACACAGATTCCCTGCCAGACACTTTATATAAGACAGGTTCTTATGTATGGAGGAAGGGGTAGAAATGAGTGTAGTCGGGGGGGAGGTGTTGCTGTGAAGAGGAAAGGGGTGGGGGGAATGTGTTGCTGTGGGAACGAGTGCAGGGGGGTGTTGCTGTGAGTAGGGAAGGGGCGGGGGGAATGGGTTTCTGTAGGGACGAATGCAGCGGTGGGAGATGTGGGTGTGAGGAGGGAAGGCGTGGCGGGTAATGTGTTGCTGTAGGGACGGGTGCAGGGGGTGTTGCTGTGAGGAGGGAAGGGCGGGATGAATGTGTTGCTGTGGGCAGGGGTGTGGCGGTGAGAGGTGTTGCTGTGAGGGGGGAAGGGGTGGGGAGAATGTGTTGCTGTGGGAACGAGTGCAGGGGGGTGTTGCTGTGAGTAGGGAAGGGGCGGGGGAATGGGTTTCTGTGGGGACGAATGCAGCGGTGGGAGATGTGGGTGTGAGGAGGGAAGGCGTGGCGGGGAATGTGTTGCTGTAGGGACGGGTGCAGGGGGTGTTGCTGTGAGGAGGGAAGGGCGGGATGAATGTGTTGCTGTGGGCAGGGGTGTGGTGGTGAGAGGTGTTGCTGTGAGGGGGGAAGGGGTGGGGAGAATGTGTTGCTGTGGGGACAGGTGCAGGGAGGTGTTGCTGTGAAGAGGAAAGGGGCGGGGGGAATGTGTTGCTGTGGGAACGAGTGCAGGGGGGTGTTGCTGTGAGTAGGGAAGGGGCGGGGGGGGGAATCGGTTTCTGTGGGGACGAATGCAGCGGTGGGAGATGTGGGTGTGAGGAGGGAAGGCGTGGCGGGGAATGTGTTGCTGTAGGGACGGGTGCAGGGGGTGTTGCTGTGAGGAGGGAAGGGCGGGATGAATGTGTTGCTGTGGGCAGGGGTGTGGTGGTGAGAGGTGTTGCTGTGAGGAGGGAAGGGCGGGATGAATGTGTTGCTGTGGGCAGGGGTTTGGCAGTGGGAGGTGTTGCTGTGAGGAGGGAAGGGGTGGGGTGAATGTGTTGCTGTGGGCAGGGGTGTGGCACTAGGAGGGGTTGCTGTGAGGAGTGAGTGAAGTGGTGGGGAAAATGTATTGCTGTGGGCAGGGGTGTGGTGGTCGGAGGTGTTGCTATGAGGAGAGAAGGGATGGGGGGAATGTGTTGCTGTGGACAGGGGTGTAGCGGTGGGAGGTGTTGCTGTGAGGCGGGAAGGGGCGGGATAAATGTGTTGCTGTGGGCAGAGGTGTGGCGGTGGTAGGTGTTGCTGTGAGGAGGGAAGGGCTGGGGGAATGTGTTGCTGTGGGCAGGGGTGTGGCGGTGGTAGGTGATGCTGTGAGGAGGGAAGGGGCGGGATGAATGTGTTGCTGTGGGCAGGGGTGTGGCGGTGGTAGGTGATGCTGTGAGGAGGGAAGGGGCGGGATGAATGTGTTGCTGTGGGCAGAGGTGTGGCGGTGGGATGTGTTGCTGTGAGGAGGGAAGGGCGGGGGAATGTGTTGCTGTGGGCAGGGGTGTGGCGGTGGGAGGTGTTGCTGTAAAGCGGGAAGGGGCGGGGGAATGTGTTGCTGTGGGCAGGGGTGTGGCGGTGGGAAGATTTGCTATGAAGAGGGAATGGGTGGGGGGGGAATGTGTTGCTGTGGGGACGGGTGAAGGGGGGTGTTGCTGTGAGGAGGGAAGGGGTGGGGGGGAATGTGTTGCTGTGGGGACGGGTGAAGGGGGGTGTTGCTGTGAGGAGGGAAGGGGTGGGGGGAATGTGTGGCTGTGGGGACGGGTGAAGGGGGGTGTTGCTGTGAGGAGGGAAGGGGTGGGGGGGAATGTGTTGCTGTGGGGACGGGTGAAGGGGGGTGTTGCTGTGAGGAGGGAAGGGGTGGGGGGAATGTGTTGCTGTGGGGATGTGTGCAGGTGTTGCTATGAGGACATGATAATTGGAGGTTCTTATCGCCGCTATTCACGTGCCCCCAAATGTACTAAAAGTCACATGCAGATGTGTATAGAAGGGCAATGTTTGTAACAGCCATCATCCTTCTTCTATATCGGGAGCTAGGGCCGCTCAGCGCAGTCAGCTGACCAGGCATGTGCAGCGGCCATGTCTGCAAAATAGTAACCCATAAGCTTCTATAGAGTTATGCCATCTGGAGATGGTGTTACTCTATCAGGGCCAAGCTGGGTAAATCTGCAGCTATCAGAAATGGAGGGACTGCAACAGGTATCAGATATATGCTGCGATCCCGCCACCGTACAATCGGGGGATCCATAACATTAGCAGGTATCCCCTGAAAACGGGATTTGACAAATAGGCCCATAAATATGCTAAAAGGAAGAGGCGGGCCATGGCCTGCATCCTATGCAATGTGACCCCACCCACTTGCAGGTGACACAACGCCTCTTTGAGGTTCTGCACAGACTTCTTCCCCTATGGGAACCTAGCAAGAATACGTTCTGCTTATTTTACATGTTTAAGCAAGTTAGGTTTTATCATCTATCTCCAAATGCAGCGCCCAGGCCAGATAAGGCTGTTTGCACCTCTACTAGATTACTACAGATACTACAGGTGGGAGGACTGAAGCTTTGTTTCTTTATATGGTCACCTTATACTATACAGCAGGGGGTAGTGTAACATACCATGGAATCAAGGAGGACTGTATGACACCAGGATCATAGAATAAGCTGGGCTACAGAACATGGCTAAGAAGTGAGAAACCCTGTAACATACACGGACCATCATGGTAACTACATACATGGACCATTAATCACCACCTGAAGGGCCTACACGAGAGAACCTGGAACACCACTTGAAGGGCCTACAAAATAGAACCTGGAACACCACCTGAAGGGCCTACAAGATAGAACCTGGAACACCACCTGAAGGGCCTACAAGAGAGCACCTGGAACACCACCTGAAGGGCCTACAAGATTCAACCTGGAACACCACCTGAAGGGCCTACAAAATACAACCTGGAACACCACCTGAAGGGCCTACAAGAGAGCACCTGGAACACCACCTGAAGGGCCTACAAAATACAACCTGGACCACCACCTGAAAGACCTACAAGAGAGCACCTGGAACACCACCTGAAGGGCCTACAAGAGAGAACCTGGAACACCACCTGAAGGGCCTACAAGAGAGCACCTGGAACACCACCTGAAGGGCCTACAAGAGTGAACCTGGAACACCGTTCCCCTGATGTAATACCTTTACTCTCCGGACAGCTATAGTCGGTGACATCTTGGCAGCTGTTCCCTCTCTTTCTCTTGTGCCCCTTCTTGTACCCCGTCTGCCTCTGGCCCGAGCAATTATTGGCACGTACCAGCTGCTGCTGGTGATGTCTGGAGGGGACACAAACCCAGAAAGGTTTCTCATCTGCCTTTGATCGTACTAGAAGGACACACATCCCTACCGAGTCTCCCCATTACCTTAATGCCAGCACGGTCTCCGTCCAGTTCTTCTGCATACACTCCCAGGTATCCACCTCTATCCAGTCACAAGTCTCAGTAGCCAGCTGTGCCATAGCCAGACGGTGAGACCCCTCCACAAGACCTGTCTTCTTGTAGCTGTCACTCACCGGTGATATGATGCCTTTCACCACCTTGTATCTTCCTGTTGCAGAAAGTACATTTTCAGAAGGTGTATATATAATGCCCACTTCTACCTCCATCCCTGATCATATGAGCAGTGTAGGAGCCCAGACGCCTACGGGCTAGGCTGTCCTTTATTTGTAAAAGCTTATATATGAAAGGGGTACGCTTGTAGTATTAGAGCAGAATGACGGTAATGTCTGCACATGCGCAGGTGAGGGCAGATTGGATGGACAATGCTTTACTGCATAAAGCGACCCGTTACTGGACTACAGCTAGGCGCTATACAGAGATCCCGGGAAGCACGTACCAGTTCCATGCAGATAGTCACGGGCCAGCTCAAACAGACGCAGGTGCATCACAGTGATGGGGTTAAACGATCCCGTGGCCAGCAGAACCACCTCCGTCAGGTCATCCGACTTCTCCATGGCTTCTCCCGGCAGCCAGGAATTCAAGTGGACGGTGTCAGGGTTCCTTACACAAGCTGGAAAAGAGACAAAGATCTTGCGTTTATTCTATTGCCATCTGGATGATCTACATAAAAAGATCAGATATAACAAATGTCTATTCCAGCGGTTCTCAGCTCCAGTCGCCAGGTGCCACCAACCGGCCACGTTCTGTGGATGTCTTTAAGCAAGCACAAGGGACTTACACTATTTTGCTGGGTCAGTAATTATCCCACCTGCTTCCTCTAAGCTTGGGGGTGGATTATTGTTCTGGTAACAATATACCACCAGGAGATCAGCCTCAGACCAACATATGGAAGAGGCAGATCTGAGAGGAGGAATACACAGCTCAGTGGCACCCAGTGGGAGTGATGGGTGACAACGAAGAGTACAAGTCTTATGAGAGACAGAACATTGCATAAGAATGAAATCAGGAAACAGATTATCTCATCAGAGATTGCTGCAAAACTTCCTCATTGGAGGCAGCGACTATGCACCCGAGATTTACATACATTATCTCTATGCTGGTTTCCTTGTATTCCCCTTATATCTGTCTATACAGCAGAGGTGTGATGGATGTAATAATACTTGTGTATAGGCTGCTGCACTATCACACTTAATGTTCATTTCATAATACAAATATACAGAAATGTTTTCATACGCAAACGCAGGGGTGGGGGGTTTCCGGTTGTCCAGAAACCCCCTCCTCTTGGTCAGCGGCTCAGATTATGACTACAATAGCTATAGTATATAATATGACTACTAGAGCATCCGCCACATACTGCAGTGTAAGGGACAAAGCTGAGCTGCTGCACATGCCCACTTTGCTGTATATGTGGATCTGCGCCCTCAATCAGTGCACTGGACCAGAAAGTATCAGCCAGGAAGAAGAGACAGGAGCCTTACCACGAGGTGGGGGAATGCTTAGAAACTGCAGTACTGGCTCTATTATCTTTGTGTATTTATTTGTTTATTTATTATGGTATTATTAACCTTTTCTGACCACTTATTTATATTAGTTAAATGTGTTTGATACAGCCTCTACTATAGACCGGGATCCGGTCTGAAGATCGACAGTGTCTAGGTCGACAATGTTTAGGTCGACCACTATAGGTCGACAATCACTAGGTCGACATGGATGGAAGGTAGACAGGGTTTCTAGGTCGACATGTGCTAAGTTGACAGGTCTAAAGGTCGACATGAGTTTTTCACCTTTTTTTTTCTTGTTTTAAATTTTTTCATACTTAACGATCCACGTGGACTACGATTGGAACGGTAAAGTGTGCGAGCGGAGCGAAGGCACCATGCCCGAAGCATGGCAAGCGAAGCGAGCCATGCGAGGGGACGCGGTGCACTAATTTGGGATCCCGGTCACTCTACGAAGAAAACGACACCCAAAAAAAAATAAAAATCCTCATGTCGACCTTTAGATCTGTCGACCTAGCACATGTCGAACTAGAAACCCTGGCGACCTTCCATCCATGTCGACCTAGTGACTGTCGACCTATAGTGGTCGACCTAAACATTGTCGACCTAGACACTGTCGATTTGATGAACCACACCCTATAGACCATGGGTCTTCAACCTGTGGCCCTCCAGTTGCTGTGGAACTACACATCCCAGCATGCCCTGCCACAGTTTTGCTATTAAGGCATGCTAAAACTGAGGCAGGGCATGCTGGGATGTGTAGTTCCACAGCAGCTGGAGGACCGCAGGTTGAAGACCTATGCTATAGACCATCTATAGTGTTAAATATTAATACCATATTCCATGCAGTAACCAGTGTATAAAAAGACCAATATATACATTAATGTCCAGGTTCTGTACTAGGTTCTTCTACTGCTCCCACAGACTCCCACGCCTGCTCCAATGATCCGCAGAGTGGGAGACTGGATTGCATTTGGAAACCCCCCCTCTAGAAATCCAGCGTTTGCCCCTGGTCTTTTATTACAAATATAAATGCCCCAGTAAGGCATCAGATAGACACTGTTAATACGTACGATTGTACAGTAACCTTTGTAGCTGGCATGACACAATAGTTACAGCTTGGCATGACACAATATTTGTGTTGTAATACAGTCTGCTTGGGGCGGTTACACAAGGCACTGTACAAATCTGACACAAACACACACTGACCCCTGTACACAACACTCCCGGCCGGGAAACGGGGCAGAGGTAGGAAGCAGTACCAGCAATGTGCCGTAATAGGACTAATAACGCAGTATCTGTGCTGCTTTATGTGGAACCTTTCCCATAATGCACTGAGTCAACACCACCATCTATTGGGAATAGTCACCTGTGATGAGCGATGCGGAGCCAGACATTGGGCAGGGAACGCGGCGAGCGGTGGAGGCTAAATACCAGAAAATATAAGAAATACAAGAAAATAAACTACAACTAACATCGATTGGAGAAAAAATAAAAATGCTCTAAGGATATAACAGAACTTCCGCCCTCACGTGATGTCACATCCGGGTCCTTTCAGTGAAGAGGATACAGACTCTACCCTGCCAGCTCACTATCATCTGCCATAAAGCAAGATGTCCCCGTAATACATCTATAGTGTTCATTCTAGCACCCTGCACCTTTCAAATCCTGTGCAGTTCCTCTTTCCTGCCTGGGGTGTCGCTCTCTGCTCTGGTGCTTCTCAGTACACACAGGTCTGTATCACAGCACTGAGCAACAGATCAGAGTGTGCTGAGAAGCGGCACAGCAGAGAGCGACACCCCAGGCAGGAAAGAGGAACTGCATGGATTTTGAAAAGGTGCAGGGTGCTAGAATGAACACTGCATATAAGGGTCTATTCGGATCTGGACGCAGCCGTGCGTTCGCATGCAGCGGCCGCATCAGGGGGTCTGTGCATGTGCACTGGCCACAGTGCCTGTGCGCGACCTTTCAACGTACAGCGGATGCGACCGCAAGGTGATTGACCGTGGCGGCCATCGTGGGTCCGGACTATTTTCAGGGTTTGAAGTCACACGCTGCCGCTCATAGAAAAAAAAATTGTCGCTGGACCGTCTGCTGCAAGGGTTGTCCTCAAATCAATGTGTTTGCAATTAAATTGCGAACGCATCACGAGGCAGCGTCACACACATGCCTTGCAGATCTTGCTGCGGATGCAAGAGCTGCATCCATCTCTGAATAACCGCCATACCCTGAATCCCCTCAGTCACCCCCACGTCACTGGTCGTCTGTGGTCACATTTACATCCATTTACAGGGGGCACTAATGAGCCTTACAGTACATACTCTATATGCCGTGCTGGACAAGAGCAGCTGAAACTCTTATTTCACTGTAACCACTTGCCTGGCATGGTGGCATCAGATGCGACCTGTTAGAAAGCGCACTGTGCGGCTGCAGGAAGAGAATCTTCCTGCAGGTGCCACTCTTAGAGGGTCCTCCGGTTCCTCTGCTTCCTGCCTCCCTCTCACCAGTGCCTGCCGTGACGCCGATGGGAAGGCCAGCAAGGTTACAACCGAACTGAGGTCCCGGGGAAACAGCCACTCATAGGCTGATAGACACCGCATATAAGATCGCGCTACCTAAGAAGGTGCGGCGAGATCACTTTTAAAACCTTTCCGGGTAATTAACCACTGACGGCTGTGTGGAATGCAAGCGCCCTTTGTGGAGAGATTTCTATGGAATTGTCTTATATGAAATAAACTGTGGTGAATTTTAGTATTAAATCTGGATTATATTAGGGGTTATAATAACCTGCAGAATGATGGCACTCCGATATAAACAGCGCTGGGTTCTATTATACAAACAAGGACGTGACCTATTATTACACTCTGAGACGTGTTCTGTGCAGTGTTCATATCGGTCATTAAGCCTCTTCTGAAGTTTTTAAACAATATATTTTATAATGACTGTATTATTCAAGACGGCAATCTGTGGTGCTTCTGTTATATGAAGGACTAAGAGCTTTTCATACTGAAGGACTGAATTATTCGAGTCCCCTTTTATAAGAAAATATTTCCGTGCCGGACGTTTGTTCATTGTTTGGAAACCATGTTATGCTGAATAGCGCACTACTAAAGGGTTAATATTTATTCACGGTGAATCCTGAACCAGGGAAGGCAGCGCTGTCTAACTTTAATTGCTCTGGTTTTAGATACACCCCCCACACAGTGTCCAGCATACACCCCCTTCATACCCATACGGAGCCCAGCATACACCCTCCATATCCACAAAGTGTCCAGAACACCCCCGCCCCATAGCCACACAGTGCCCAGCATACACCCCCTCCATACCCATACAGTGCTCTGCATACACCCCCATACCCATACAGACATTCCCCATATCTACACAGTGTCTAGCATACACCCCCTCCATACCCATACAGTGCCCAGCATACACCCTCCATAGCCAAAGTGTCCAGAACACCCCCGCCCCATAGCCACACAGTGCCCAGCATACACCCCCTCCATACCCATACAGTGCTCTGCATACACCCCCATACCCATACAGACATTCCCCATATCTACACAGTGTCTAGCATACAACCCCCACATACCCATACAGTGCCCAGCATACACCCCCCACAGCCTCACAGTGTCTAGCATACACCCCCCACATACCCATACAGTGCCCAGCATACACCCTCCATAGCCACAAAGTGTCCAGAACACCCCCGCCCCATAGCCACACAGTGCCCAGAATACACCCCCTCCATACCCATACAGTGCCCTGCATACACCCCCATACCCATACAGACATTCCCCATATCTACACAGTGTCTAGCATACAACCCCCACATACCCATACAGTGCCCAGCATACACCCCCCACAGCCTCACAGTGTCTAGCATACACCCCCCACATACCCATACAGTGCCCAGCATACACCCCCCACAGCCACACAGTGTCTAGCATACACCCCCCACATACCCATACAGTGCCCAGCATACACCCCCCACAGCCTCACAGTGTCTAGCATACACCCCCCACATACCCATACAGTGCCCAGCATACACCCTCCATAGCCACAAAGTGTCCAGAACACCCCCGCCCCATAGCCACACAGTGCCCAGAATACACCCCCTCCATACCCATACAGTGCCCTGCATACACCCCCATACCCATACAGACATTCCCCATATCTACACAGTGTCTAGCATACAACCCCCACATACCCATACAGTGCCCAGCATACACCCCCCACAGCCTCACAGTGTCTAGCATACACCCCCCACATACCCATACAGTGCCCAGCATACACCCTCCATAGCCACAAAGTGTCCAGAACACCCCCGCCCCATAGCCACACAGTGCCCAGAATACACCCCCTCCATACCCATACAGTGCCCTGCATACACCCCCATACCCATACAGACATTCCCCATATCTACACAGTGTCTAGCATACAACCCCCACATACCCATACAGTGCCCAGCATACACCCCCCACAGCCTCACAGTGTCTAGCATACACCCCCCACATACCCATACAGTGCCCAGCATACACCCCCCACAGCCACAGTGTCTAGCATACACCCCCCACATACCCATACAGAGCCCAGTATACACCCCCATAGCTACACAGTGCCAAGAATACACCTCCCATACCCACACAGTGTCCAGCATACACCCCCCATACCCACAGTGTCTAGTATACACCCCCTCCATACCCATACAGTGCCCTGCATACACCCCCATACCCATACAGACATTCCCCATATCTACACAGTGTCTAGCATACAACCCCCACATACCCATACAGTGCCCAGCATACACCCCCCACAGCCTCACAGTGTCTAGCATACACCCCCCACATACCCATACAGTGCCCAGCATACACCCCCCACAGCCACAGTGTCTAGCATACACCCCCCACATACCCATACAGAGCCCAGTATACACCCCCATAGCTACACAGTGCCAAGAATACACCTCCCATACCCACACAGTGTCCAGCATACACCCCCCATACCCACAGTGTCTAGTATACACCCCCACATACCCATACAGTGCCCAGCATACATCCCCTCTTGCTACAGTGTCTAGCATGCACCCCCTCCATACCCATACAGAGCCCAGTATACACCCCCATAGCTACACAGTGTTCAGCATACACCCCATCCATACCCATACAGAGCCCAGCATACACCCCCATAGCTAGTGACCAGAAAACACCCCCAATAGCCACACAGTGTCCAGCATACACACTACCATACCTATTCAGAGCCCAGCATTTACCCCTTCTGCCCCCATACCCAGTGTCCAGCATACACCCCCCATACCATACAGAGCCCAGCATACACCCCCATAGCTACACAGTGTCCAGCATACACCCCCATACCCATACAGTGTCCAGCCTACACAGTGTCCAGCCTACACCCCCATACCCATATACAGTGTCCAGCATACACCCCCATAGCTACACAGTGCCCAGCATACACCCCCCACAGCTACACAGTGCCCAGCATACACCCCCCACAGCGACAGTGCCCAGCATACACCCCCCACAGCTACACAGTGTCCAGCATACACCCCCATACCCATACAGTGTCCAGCCTACACTCCCATAGCTACACAGTGTCCAGCATACACCCCCATACCCATACAGTGTCCAGCATACACACCCATAGCTACACAGTGCCCAGCATACACCCCCCCCCACAGCTACACAGTGCCCAGCATACACCCGCCACAGCGACAGTGCCCAGCATACACCCCCCACAGCTACACAGTGCCCAGCATACACCCCCCACAGCTACACAGTGCCCAGCATACATCCCCCATAGCTACAGTGTCCAGCATGCAACCCCCATAGCCACACAGAACCCAGCATACACCCCCATAGCTACACAGTGCCCAGAATACACTCCCCATAGCCACAGTGTCCAGCATAAACCTCTCCATACCCATACAGAGCCCAGCATAAACCCTATAGCTACACAGTGGCCAGCATACCCCCCATACCTATACAGAGCCCAGCATTTACCCCCTTCTGCCCCCACACCCAGTGTCCAGCATACACCCTTCCCGTACCCATAGAGAGCCCAAAATACACCTCATAGCTACACAGTGCCCAGAATACACCCCCCATAGCCATAGTTACTGTTGCACAGCTTCTACTATTGCCCCTGACTAGCAGCAGAGAGCAGCGATACCTGAGGAGAGTACTGTCCTCACTGCAGGGGGGGGGGGGGGGGGGGGGGAAGGTTCCCCTCCGTCACATGCTCTCCCCCTGGTGGCTGTCAGGAGCAAATTAGCACACACTCAAATATGCACAACAGTATTCCAGTGCAGAACAGTGATTCACGCCTGGTGTGCACCAACATACAGGAACCGCTCAAGTCCCAGCAATATAAGGTGACAGTCCATGTGGGCCGTTTCCCATTATGGGTATTTAGCAGTCCATGGATTATGAGGTCCAGACTTGCAGTTCTTGTGCTGTGGATCTGTGGCTGGAGAGATGGCAGATGGCCTGTGTTGGTGAGTCTGGGCCGGATGCAGTCACTGTAGCATCGTTGGAAGGTGCAAATGAGCGGATTAAAGGTTGAGTAGCTGCAGATGCTACAGTGACTCTCTGGACCCCAAAAATCAGGACTGTATCTTGCCCAGACACCAGCACGGGCCCTCTGCCATCTCTCTCTAGAGTCTAACATGTAAATAAGTGCAGAAACCATCGGGTATTATACTACACAAACAGCGCTGCCAAACCGCAGGATGACCATGAAGTGGCGTACGGAATAACTGTACACGGGCCCTCCGCACATCACTACCGACGGCTGAGATTTTACTCCGCTGAGCACCAGATTCTTCGACTGGAAGCTTATTATATGTCCGCCCCACGTCCATTACCTCTCGATGGGCCTGACACAGCCGCACACGGTGCCGATGTTCACGTACAGGAGCGATTTCCTGCAATTGCGCAGAAAATAGGATTTTAATTACCTACCGGTAAATACTTTTCTTGTAGTCCATAGAGGATGCTGGGGTCCACATGTGTACCACGGGGTATAGACGGGTCCCTTGGGAGCCATGGGCACTTTAAGAGTTTAATAGTGTGGGATGGCTCCTCCCTCTATGCCCCTCCTCCTAGGAAGGAACAAAAAATGAACCGAGATAGAACTGATTATGAGAAAGGGGAGGTATATCAGTATAATAGGATAAGTAAGAACTATAATACCCCACAAAGGAAATTTGTAAGCTTCCGTGGGCAACAAGCCACACCCGACAGACTAAATAAAAGGGATTTCAGGGAAAGACCCCAGTTTCAAAAACAAAGGACATATAAACAAGAGGCCAGATTTGAAACTAGAAATAGATACGAACATCTACCCCAGGCAATGGAAGAAGATGGAGGTACACCAAGGTGGAGGAACAAAAATAGGAACAGATATAGGAGATCAGAAACTGATGATGATCAAGATTCCCCGTACAATAGGTCTTTTTTAGAGAAGGGCCAAGGGGCTACATGGGAAAACACCAAGGGAGCACTAAAAAGAACCCGAGACAAAGACCAAGGGGCTCAAGAGGAGATAGGAGAAAATCCCACAAAAAATCCGTGTATCCGCTAGATGAAACTCAGGAAAGGAAAAAAGGGGTTTTCAACCTATCCACCAGAAAATTAACGGAGGATGAGTTGAAACTCTTAGAAAAGGGTCTTAATTTTGCCCCCGCAAGTAAGCCAAATTTGTTCACCCTCTTTGTCGAAATAAATAAATATGTGCGAACATTAAGCCGTAAAAGGTACTTTGCCTTAAAAGCATTGAAAAGATCTAATATATGTGGTACTCCAATTATGTTGGATGCCGAGGATCAAGAGATCTTGGACATTTTGGAAGAACTCCAAGATGCCCCAGAAGATCAGGAATATTCAGCTGTAAAGATCTATGATACAAGGAGGGTGGACAAATTTAAAGAAAGATCTGAGTTTTACCCACTTCAATATAAGGGCCCCTATATTGAGAGCTTCTATAGCAGTACATTGGAGAACTTCAAAAAACTCTGTGAAAAAGCAGAAAAGGGAAGTTTCAAAGATAATCTGCAAAGGGGAGAAAGAAAAGCTCTGAAAACTTTATACTCAGATGAAAGTATAATAATCAAGCCAGCTGATAAGGGCGGCGGGATTGTGATCTTGGACGTAGAGGATTATATATCCGAAGCCATTAAACAACTGGGCAATAGGACCTTCTATGTCGAGTTGGGCCACAATCCCTCCGCCCTCTATCAAAGGCAGCTTAAAGATCTGTTGGATGATGCCCTTAGTAGTGGTGCAATTTCAAACGAGACGTTTAAATTTCTTTATAGTACACATCCCATCACACCCACATTTTACTTTTTACCTAAAATACACAAGTCACTTACCTCACCCCCGGGTCGTCCCATAATTTCTGGTGTTGGGTCACTCACAAATAATTTATCTTTTTTCGTTGATTATTATTTACAAAGCCACGTGGGGAGCCTTAGGTCCTATATTAAGGACACCAAACACTTCCTAAATCTGATTAATACGGTCAAATGGAAAGAGGGCTATTCTCTTATAACATGTGATGTGGAAGCTTTATACTCCAATATCCCCCATGATTTGGGATTGGAGGCGGTAAAATATTACCTTGATACAGATGAGGAGATGCCTGACCTCCTGCGTGGTTTCATCTTAAATTCAATAGATTTTATTTTAAAGCACAATTATTTTCTGTTTCACAATAAAATATATTTACAGACACGGGGAACTGCGATGGGGACGAGATTCGCGCCGAGCTTCGCCAACCTGTACATGGGGAGGTTTGAGGAGGAACATGTGTGGGGGGGCGGGTTCGGTGCGAGTCTCGTCCTCTATGGCAGATTTATAGATGATTTATTTATTATTTGGGATGGTGATGCACTTTCGATAGACACTTTTTTTCAGAAGATAAATCAGAATGAATATGGTTTGAAGTTCACATGCAATCAAAGTAAAACAAGGTTGAGTTTTTTGGATATTGCACTATCGGTAGAGGGGGGCAAATTCTAACGGAGACTTACATTAAACCGGTAGATCAGAGTAGATATTTAATTTATAGAAGCTCTCATGCTAAAGTATGGAAAATTAATATCCCAAAGGGGCAGCTAATTAGGATTAAACGTAATTGCTCCAATCAGGAGTCATTCGAGAGGCAAGCTGATCTTTTGTGTGGGTCCTTTTTGGAGCAGGGTTACCCAAAAGAAATTCTACAGAAGGCTCTAAGGGAAGTGGAAATGTTGGGGAGAGAGGATTTGCTTGCTATGGATTTACAGCATACATCAAAAAAGGGAAATAAGGAAGATAGATCATCTCTGTTTATATCAAAATATAATAACTATTCATCTGACATAAAAAAGATAATTAAAAAGAACTCAGAACTTTTGAAGCTAGATGCAGTACTAAGTAAGACCGTGGATCTTAATGGAAAGGTGGTGTTCAGGAAATCAGACAATCTAAAACAAAGGTTAACAAGGAGTCATTTTAACCCAAAGAAGAACGAGGGGGGACAGACAGGAAGGAATTGGATACCTATAAGACCGATAGGCTTTCATAAATGTGGCACTGATAAATGTACTACTTGTTCACACACAAATAGGAAAGTAACTGAATTTAGTTCAAATAAAAATGGAGAAAAATTTCAGATAAAAAGCTTTATTAACTGCAGATCAAAATTTGTTATATATGTTGTGCAGTGTGGTTGTGGGAAACAATACGTGGGACGTACGACACGTATGCTCCATACGAGATTTATGGAGCATTGGAGGAATATAAACAAGAATGTCAGAACACATCCCCTCTCCAACCACATTGCACAATGTAGTGTATGTATATCTAGCAATGTTAAAATAATAGGTATTGAACAAGTGAAGAGTACTGCACGTGGGGGGGATAGGTTCAATACTCTTTGTCGAAGGGAGGCTTACTGGATTTTCAGATTGGGGACCATGTGTCCTGATGGTCTGAACGACACGGTTGAATTGAACCACATCAGTTAAACCGTGGGTAACTGGAGTATGGTGGTCTGGGGGAACTCTTCTAAAGTTGGTAGGGTAAGGGACTAGTATAGTGATGGAAGATATGTTGTCCAATTAATTAATTTTATTGGTTGATATTTATTTTCATATTAAAATTCTGGATGTGGCCATTGAATGGGTTAAAAATAAAATAAGGGATAGGTTAGATAGAAAAAATTAAAATAATAATAAATATAAAAATATATATTTCTCTATATAAGATTTTGGATTTAACAGGTTCATGTAGTCAATAGATTGAAATTAACCATTGCCCCTTTTTAGATAGTCTAAATATGTGGATCTATGTAGGTTTTGATTTGATCTGCATATTTATCTATATATCTAGACAGGTAATATGATGTGTGAATTTGGAATTTACGTTACAAAAATAAGATGTAATATGAGCCATATAGAACATGGCGTGTATATGTCTCATAGTAAAGTATTGTGTTTTTCTAAATGTAATTTTAGTTAAATGTTGCTCTGCTCCTAGATAAAGGGCTGTTGTATATTATAATGTACATATGTTACCAATGAGTTTTGAGCCCGCTGAACCCGCTGGGGCTCTATATAATTATTACGTATCAAAATAACTGAGAAATTAGCTGTGTGATACTGAAGGAGTATGAATAGCTGTCATTGACGGGCTGAGATCGGATTAAGTTACACACAGCTGGGTAATATCAAGCTCAGAAACACTGATGTGAACAATAAGAGAACGAGGTGTGGAACGCATGTAAGACGCGCCGGTGCACTGGAGAAATCGCGGGGATAAAAAGGAGCAGGGCGGCAGATGCAAAATATCAGACTGAGGAAGCTGCCGATGCCAGGAGGCAGTGAAACGCGTCTCTGTATTTGTAACTGCCAGTGACAACCTACTCTACCACTCACGCCGAGCATCAGGAGGAATTTGGACGTATCTCCGGATAAGGCTCAATTTGAACGGTTAATTAGCACCAGAGCCGGGAGGACTACAAGAACGGAAACCTGAGGCGGAGTGGTAACTAAAACTTAACATGGCCATGTTTTATAAAAACTGTGACTATATCCATTAATCTCACTGCTTCAAGAGTTTACATGATTAAATTGCTGCTAACCTGATCAGCGTCATTTAAAGTGAGAAAAAAAGCTGCTAAATACTATACGTATTATGTGTGATTGAAAGCAAGCCCTATTCTATATATCATACATTATTTAATGTTATAACATCTACCTCAAGATTAAAATCATCAAAGAAAGGAAACAGCAGTAAACCAAGTGAAAATAAGTAACCAGACAATGGACTCAGTTGTTGCAGCTTTGTAGCAATTAAGTGAAACACTGGGACTCATTGAAACTATTGTATCTTTTTCTGCACTAAGAGGGCTAGCTAAACCAATCTGTGGAGCAGAGCATTTTTTTATATATTATTAATTGATGTCAATGTGGTTTTAGTTTTTTTATATGCAAATTTGTTGTTAAGGCAAGGGAAAGATTTTTTAATAATTTATATCCTTGGTACTATAATAGTACTAGTGGAGAATTATCATTGAGATAAAAGTTAATTAATAAATTTATTGTAATAAGGAATCTGCAAGCGCTGTCTGTATTTCTTTTGTTTTAGTTTTCTTGTCCATTGGAAGGGGGTTGGGAAGTCCCTCTGTGTATGGTGAGCTGCGTGCAGATTTGGGACATATACATGTTAGTAATTGAATAAAACTAATTTCTCTAACGTCCTAAGTGGATGCTGGGGACTCCGTCAGGACCATGGGGTTTAGCGGCTCCGCAGGAGACAGGGCACAATAATAAAAGCTTTAGGATCAGGTGGTGTGCACTGGCTCCTCCCCCTATGACCCTCCTCCAAGCCTCAGTTAGATTTTTGTGCCCGGCCGAGAAGGGTGCAATCTAGGTGGCTCTCCTGAGCTGCTTAGAATAAAAGTTTAAGTTAGGTTTTTTATTTTCAGTGAGTCCTGCTGGCAACAGGCTCACTGATACGAGGGACTTAGGGGAGAGAAGTAAACTCACCTGCGTGCAGGATGGATTTGCTTCTTAGGCTACTGGACACCATTAGCTCCAGAGGGAGTCGGAACACAGGTCTCACCCTGGGGTTCGTCCCGGAGCCGTGCCGCCGACCCCCCTTGCAGATGCCGAAGTTGAAGAGGTCCAGAAACAGGCGGCAGAAGACTTTCAGTCTTCATAAGGTAGCGCACAGCACTGCAGCTGTGCGCCATTGTTGTCAGCACACTTCATACAGCGGTCACTGAGGGTGCAGGGCGCTGGGGGGGGCGCCCTGGGCAGCAATGTATTATACCTTTTTTATGGCTAAAATACATCACATATAGCCCTTGAGGCTATATGGATGTATTTAACCCCTGCCAGATCTCACAAACTCCGGGAGAAGAGCCCGCCGTTTTAGGGGGCGGGGCCTATTCTCCTCAGCACACGGCGCCATTTTCCTGCTCAGCTCTGCTGTGAGGAAGGCTCCCAGGCTCTCCCCTGCACTGCACTACAGAAACAGGGTTAAAACAGAGAGGGGGGGCACTTATTTGGCGATATGATTACATATGTGAAAATGCTATAAGGGAAAACACTTGTATAAGGGGTTGTCCCTGTATAATTATAGCGTTTTTGGTGTGTGCTGGCAGACTCTCCCTCTGTCTCCCCAAAGGGCTAGTGGGGTCCTGTCCTCTATCAGAGCATTCCCTGTGTGTGTGCTGTGTGTCGGTACGTGTGTGTCGACATGTAGGAGGACGATGTTGGTGAGGAGGCGGAGCAAATTGCCTGTATTGGTGATGTCACTCTCTAGGGAGTCGACACCGGAATGGATGGCTTATTTAGGAATTACGTGATAATGTCAACACGATGCAAGGTCGGTTGACGACATGAGATGGCCGGCAAACAAATTAGTACCTGTCCAGGCGTCTCAGACACCGTCAGGGGCTTGTAAAAACGCCCATTTACCTCAGTTGGTCGACACAAGGCAGCCCATTCCCAGGAACAGAAGTCCTCCACAGCTTCTGCCAAGTCCGCAGCATGACGCTGGGGCCATACAAGCGGACTCAGGTGCGGTGGGGGGTCATCTCAAGAGTTTCAGCACGCAGTGGGCTCACTCGCAAGTGGACTCCTGGATCCTACACGTAGTATCCCAGGTGTACATTGGAAATTCGAGACGTCTTCCCCTCACAAGTTCCTGAAGTCTGCTTTACCAACGTCTCCCTCCGACAGGGAGGCAGTATTGGAAAAAAATTCACAGGCTGTATTCCCAGCAGGTGATAATCAAAGTACCCCTCCTACAACAAGGGAAGGGGTATTATTCCACACTATATTGTGGTACTGAAGCCAAACGGCTCGGTGACATCTAAAAGATTTGAACAATTACATACAAGGGTTCAAATCAAGATGGAGTCACTCAGAGCTTTGATAGCGAACCAGGACGATATGGTGTCACTGGATATCAGGGACGCTTACCTACATGTCCAAATTTTGCCCTTCTCACCAAGGGTATCTCAGGTTCGTGGTACAGAACTGTCACTATCAGTTCAGACGCTGCCGTTTGGATTGTCCACGGCACCCCGGGTCTTTACCATGGTAATGGCCGAAATGATGATTCTTCCTAAAAGAAATATGGACGCTTTCCTGATAAGGGCAAGGTCCAGAGAACAGTTGGCGGTCGGACTAGCACTATCTCAAGTAGTTCTACGACAGCACGAGTGGATTCTAAATATTCCAAAATCGCAGCTTTTTCCGACGACACGTCTAATGTTCCTAGGAATGATTCTGGACACAGTCCAGAAAAGGATGTTTTCTCCCAGAGAAGAAGACCAGGGAGTTATCCGAGCTAGTCAGGAACCTCCTAAAACCAGGAAAAGTATCAGTGCATCATTGCACAAAGGTCCTGTGAAAAATGGTGGTTTCTTACAAAGCGATCCCATTCGGTAGATTTCACGCAAGAACCTTTCAGTGGAATCTGCTGGGAAAATGGTCCGGATCGCATCTTCAGATGCATCAGCGGATAACCCTGTCTCCAAAGACAAGGGTGTTTTCTTCTGCGGTGGCTGCAGAGTGCTCATCTATGAAAGGGCCGCAGATTCGACATTCAGGACTGGGTCCTGGTAACCACGGATGCCAGCCTGAGTGGCTGGGGAGCAGTCACACAAGGAAAAAATTTCCAGGGAGTGTGATCAAGTCTGGAGACTTCTCTCCACATAAATATACTGGAGCTAAGGGCAATTTACAAGGCTCTAAGCTTAGCAAGACCTCTGCTTCAAGGTCAGCCGGTATTGATCCAGTGGGACAACATCACGGCAGTCGCCCACGTAAACAGACAGGGCGGCACATGAAGCAGGAGGGAAATGGCAGAAACTGCAAGGATTCTTCGCTGGGCGAAAAATCATGTGATAACACTCTCAGCAGTGTTAATTCCGGGAGTGGAAAACTGGGAAGCAAACTTCCTCAGCAGGCATAACCTCCACCCGGGAGAGAGGGGACTTCAGCGGGAAGTCTTCCACATGATTGTAAACCGTTGGGAAAAACCAAAGGTGGACATGATGGCGTCCCGCCTGAACAAAAAACTAGACAAATATTGCGCCAGGTCAAGGGACCCTCAGGCAATAGCGGTGGACGCTCTGGTAACACTGTGGGTGTACCAGTCAGGGTATGTGTTCCCTCCTATGCATCTCATACCAAAAGTACTGAGAATCATAAGAAGGAGATGAGTAAGAACGATACTCGTGGTTCCGGATGGGTCAAGAAGGACTTGGGACCCGGAACTTCAAGAGATGCTCACGGAAGAACCGTGGCCTCTACCTTTAAGAAAGGACCTGCTCCAGCAGGGGCCTTGTCTGTTCCAAGACTTACCGCGGCTGCGTTTGACGGCATGGCAGTTGAACGCCGGATCCTGAAAGGGCATTCCAGATGAAGTCATCCCTACCCTGGTCGAAGCCAGGAAGGATGTAACCGCAAAACATTTTCACCGCATTTGGCGAAAATATGTTGCGTGGTGTGAGGCCAAGAAGGTCCCTACAGAGGAATTCCAACTGGGTCGTTTCCTACATTTCCTGAAAACAGGACTGTCTATGGGCCTAAAATTAGGGTCCATTAAGGTTCAAATTTCGACCCTGTCAAATTTCTTCCAGAAAGAACTGACTTCAGTGCCTGAAGTTCAGACGTTTGTAAAAGGGGTACTGCATATACAGCCTCCTTTTGTGCCCCCAGTGGCACCTTGGGATCTCAATGTTGTTTTGAGTTTCCTAAAGTCACATTGGTTTGATCCACTCACCACTGTGGAATTAAAATATTTCACATGGAAGGTGAAGATTCTATTAGCCCTGGCTTCAGCCAGGCGTGTGTCAGAATGGGCGGCTTTATCATATAAAAGCCCTTACTTAATTTTTCATTCTGACAGGGCAGAATTGAGGACTCGTCCTCAATTTCTCCTTAAGGTGTTTTCTGTTTTTCACATGAACCAACCTATTGTGGTACCTGCGGCTACTAGGGACTTGGAGGACTCCAAGTTACTTGACGTTGTCAGGGCCCTGAAAATATATGTTTCCAGGACGACTGGAGTCAGAAAATCTGACTCGCTGTTTAGCCTGTATGCACCCAACAAGATGGGTGTTCCTGCTTCTAAGCAGACGATTGCTCGCTGGATTTGTAGTACAATTCAGCTTGCACATTCTGTGGCAGGCTTGCCACAGCCAAAATCAGTAAAAGCCCGTTCCACAAGGAAGTGGGCTCATCTTGGGCGGCTGCCCGAGGGGTCTCGGCTTTACAACTTTGCCGAGCTGCTACTTGGTCAGGGGCACACCCTGACTGAGGAGGACCTGGAGTTCTCTCATTCGGTGCTGCAGAGTCATCCGCACTCTCCCGCCCGTTTGGGAGCTTTGGTATAATCCCCATGGTCCTGACGGAGTCCCCAGCATCCACTTAGGACGTTAGAGAAAATAAGAATTTACTTACCGATAATTCTATTTCTCATAGTCCGTAGTGGATGCTGGGCACCCATCCCAAGTGCGGATTGTCTGCAATACTTGTACATAGTTATTGTTACAAAAATCGGGTTATTCTTGTTGTGAGCCATCTTTTCAGAGGCTCCTTCGTTGTTATCATACTGTTAACTGGGTTCAGATCACAGGTTGTACGGTGTGATTGGTGTGGCTGGTATGAGTCTTACCCGGGATTCAATATCCTTCCTTATTATGCACGCTCGTCCGGGCACAGTATCCTAACTGAGGCTTGGAGGAGGGTCATAGGGGGAGGAGCCAGTGCACACCACCTGATCCTAAAGCTTTTATTATTGTGCCCTGTCTCCTGCGGAGCCGCTAAACCCCATGGTCCTGACGGAGTCCCCAGCATCCACTACGGACTACGAGAAATAGAATTATCGGTAAGTAAATTCTTATTTGTATTGGCGCCAGGGGGGCTACTTGAGTGTAGGTGTTTTTCCATTGCCCCTCCTACCAGACTCAGTATAGAAACTGTGTCCAAGGAGACAGAAATACTTCAAGAGAAGGAAATGCACAGATAATGGTGAGATTCATACCAGCTCACACATAACAGAAAACCAAGCTACCAGCTTGAAACAAATCAGGAACGGCTGAGCAACAATACTTAACCAAGTAACAAATGCAGGAAAACTAAGCGCTGGGCTGGCGCCCAGCATCCTCTACGGACTACGGGAAAAGGATTTAACGGTAGGTAATTAAAATCCTAGAGGATGCTGGAGTCCACATTAGTACCATGGGGATGTAGCAAAGCTCCCAGAACGGGAGGGAGAGCACGGAGGCTCCTGCAGAACTGATTGACCAAACTTCAGGTCCTCAGAGGCCAAAGTATCGAACTTGTAGAACTTAGCAAACGTGTTCGACCCAGACCAAGTAGCTGCTCGGCAAAGTTGTAAAGCAGAGACACCCCGGGCAGCTGCCCAGGAAGAACCCACTTTATGAGTAGAGTGGGCCTTAACAGATCTTGGACACTGCAGTCCTGCCGTAGAATAAGCATGCTGGATAGTGAACCTGATCCAGCGAGATATTCTCTGCTTAGAAGCAGGACACCTAACAATGGGGGTGATTCTGAGTTGTTCGCTCGCTAGCTGCTTTTAGCAGCATTGCACACGCTAGGCCGCCGCCCTCTGGGAGTGTATCTTAGCATAGCAGAATTGCGAACGAAAGATTAGCAGAATTGCGAATAGAAATTTCTTAGCAGTTTCAGAGTAGCTCGAGACTTACTCCTACACTGCGATCAGTTCAGTCCTTTTCGTTCCTGGTTTGACGTCACAAACACACCCAGCGTTCGCCCAGCTGCTCCCCCGTTTCTCCAGAAATTCCCGCGTCTTTCCCTGACACGCCTGCGTTTTTCCGCACACTCCCAGAAAACGGCCAGTTTCCACCCAGAAACACCCACTTCCTGTCAATCACACTACGATCAGCAGAACGATGAAAAAATAAGATTTTACTCACCGGTAAATCTATTTCTCGTAGTCCGTAGTGGATGCTGGGTACTCCGTAAGGACCATGGGGAATAGACGGGCTCCGCAGGAGACTGGGCACTCTAAAGAAAGATTTAGGTCTACCTGGTGTGCACTGGCTCCTCCCCCTATGACCCTCCTCCAAGCCTCAGTTAGGACACTGTGCCCGGAAGAGCTGACACAATAAGGAAGGATTTTGAATCCCGGGTAAGACTCATACCAGCCACACCAATCACACCGTATAACTCGTGATAGGAACCCCGGTTAACAGTATGATAACAATGGAGCCTCTGAACAGATGGCTCGCAATAACAGCCCGATTTTTGTAACAATAACTATTTACAAGTATTGCAGACAATCCGCACTTGGGATGGGCGCCCAGCATCCACTACGGACTACGAGAAATAGATTTACCGGTGAGTAAAATCTTATTTTCTCTGACGTCCTAGTGGATGCTGGGTACTCCGTAAGGACCATGGGGATTATACCAAAGCTCCCAAACGGGCGGGAGAGTGCGGATGACTCTGCGGCACCGAATGAGAGAACTCCAGGTCCTCCTCAGCCAGGGTATCAAATTTATAAAATTTTGCAAACGTGTTTGCCCCTGACCAAGTAGCAGCTCGGCAAAGTTGTAAAGCCGAGACCCCTCGGGCAGCCGCCCAAGATGAGCCCACCTTCCTCGTGGAATGGGCTTTTACAGATTTAGGATGCGGCAGTCCAGCCGCAGAATGCGCAAGCTGAATTGTGCTACAAATCCAGCGAGCCATAGTCTGCTTAGAAGCAGGAGCACCCAGCTTGTTGGGTGCATATAAAATAAACAGCGAGTCAGTTTTCCTGACTCCAGCCGTCCTGGAAATATAAATTTTCAGGGCCCTGACTACGTCCAGAAACTTGGAATCCTCCAAGTCCCTAGCAGCCGCAGGCACCACAATAGGTTGGTTCAAGTGAAAAGCTGATACCACCTTCGGGAGAAACTGAGGACGAGTCCTCAACTCTGCCCTATCCATATGGAAAATCAGATAGGGGCTTTTACAGGACAAAGCCGCCAATTCTGACACACGTCTGGCCGAAGCCAGAGCCAACAACATAACCACTTTCCACGTGAGATATTTTAAATCCACAGTCTTAAGTGGCTCAAACCAATGTGATTTCAGAAACTCCCAAAACCACATTGAGATCCCAAGGTGCCACAGGGGGCACAAAAGGAGGCTGAATATGCAGAACTCCCTTGACAAAAGTCTGAACTTCAGGCAGTGAAGCCAGTTCTTTCTGGAAGAAAATCGACAGGGCCGAGATTTGGACCTTAATGGACCCCAATTTGAGGCCCAACGTCACACCTGCTTGCAGGAAATGCAGGAATCGACCCAGTTGAAATTCCTCCGTTGGGGCCTTCTTGGCCTCACACCAAGCAACATATTTTCGCCAAATACGGTGATAATGTTTTGCGGTGACATCCTTCCTGGCCTTGATCAGGGTAGGGATGACTTCCTCCGGAATGCCTTTTTCCTTTAGGATCCGGCGTTCAACCGCCATGCCGTCAAACGCAGCCACGGTAAGTCTTGGAACAGACAGGGTCCCTGCTGCAGCAGGTCTTGTCTGAGCGGCAGAGGCCAAGGGTCCTCTGCAAGCATCTCTTGAAGCTCCGGGTACCAAGCCCTTCTTGGCCAATCCGGAGCCACGAGAATAGTTCTCACTCCTCGCTTTCTTATTATTCTCAGTACTTTGGGTATGAGAGGTAGAGGAGGAAACACATAAACCGACTGGTACACCCACGGTGTCACTAGAGCGTCCACAGCGATCGCCTGAGGGTCCCTTGACCTGGCGCAATATCTTTTTAGCTTTTTGTTGAGGCGGGACGCCATCATGTCCACCTGTGGTTTTTCCCAACGGTTTACCAGCATCTGGAAGACTTCTGGATGAAGTCCCCATTCTCCTGGGTGGAGGTCGTGCCTGCTGAGAAAGTCTGCTTCCCAGTTGTCCACTCCCGGAATGAACACTGCTGTCAGTGCTAACACATGATTCTCTGCCCATCGGAGAATCCTTGTGACTTCTGCCATTGCCCTCCTGCTTCTTGTGCCGCCCTGTCTGTTTACATGGGCGACCGCCGTGATGTTGTCTGATTGGATCAGTACCGGCCGGTTCTGAAGCAGGGGTCTTGCTTGGCTTAGGGCATTGTAAATGGCCCTCAGCTCCAGAATATCTGAAGCGAAATCTCCTGATTTGACCACAGTCCTTGGAAATTTCCTCCCTGTGTGACTGCACCCCAGCCTCGAAGGCTGGCATCCGTGGTCACCAGGACCCAGTCCTGTATTCCGAATCTGCGGCCCTCTAGTAGATGAGCCCTCTGCAGCCACCACAGCAGCGATACCCTGGTCCTTGCCGACAGGGTTATTCGCTGTTGCATCTGGAGATGGGACCCGGACCATTTGTCCAACAGGTCCCACTGGAAAGTCCTTGCGTGGAACCTTCCGAAAGGAATCGCCTCGTACGAAGCTACCGTTATTCCCAGGACTCGTGTGCATTGATGTACCGACACCTGTCCCGGTTTTAGGATGTCTCTGACTAGAGATGACAACTCCTCGGCTTTTTCCATTGGAAGAAACACTTTTTTCTGGTCTGTTTCCAGAATCATTCCCAGGAACAGAAAACGTGTTGTCGGGACCAGCTGTGACTTTGGAATTGAGAATCCAGTCCTGCTGTTGCAGCACTTCCGGAGAAAGTGCTACCCCCTTACCAACTGTTCCTTGGACCTCGCCTGTATCAGGAGATCGTCCAAGTACGGGATAATTAAAACTCCCTTCTTGCGAAGGAGTATCATCATTTCGGTCATTACCCATGGTAAAGACCCTCGGTGCCGTGGATAATCCAAACGGCAGCGTCTGGAACGGATAGTGACAGTCCGGTACCACAATCTTGAGGTACTCCTGGTGAGGAGGGTAAATGGGGACATGCAGGTAAGTATCCTTGATGTCCAGAGAGACCCTGTAATCCCCCTCATCCAGGATCGCAATAATCGCCCTGAGCGATTCCATCTTGAACTTGAATCTTTTGTTATATGTGTTCAAGGATTTTAAATTTAAGATGGGTCTCACCGAACCGTCCGGTTTCGGTACCACAAACATTGTGGAAAAGTAACCCTTTTCCTGTTGAAGGAGGGGTACCTTGATAATCACTTGCTGTGAATACAGTTTTTTTTGGGATAGCCACCAACACTGCCTCCCTGGCAGAGGGAGTTGCCGGTAAGGCAGATTTTAGGAAACGGCGGGGGGGATACGTCTCGAATTCCAGCCTGTACCTCTGAGATACTGTTTGAAGAACCCAGGGATCCACCTGTGAGAGAGCCCACTGTGCGCTGAAATTTCTGAGACGGGCCCCCACCGTACCCGGGTCCGCCTGAGCAGCCCCAGCGTCATGCTGTGGACTTACCGGACGCAGGGGAGGACTTCTGCTCCCGGGAAACTAGCTGTGTGCTGCAGCTTTTTCCCTCTACCTTTTCCTCTTGGCAGAAAAGAGGAGCCTCTAGCCCTCTACTTTTCTGGGGCCGAAGGGACTGTACCTGATAATATAGTGCTTACTTTTGCTGTGGGGTATCTTGTGGCAAAAGTTTTGATTTCCCAGCCGTAGCTGTGGAAACGAGGTCTGAAAGACCATCCCCAAACAGTTCCACCCCCTTCTAGGGCAAACTTCCATGTGCCGTTTTGAATCGGCATCGCCCGACCATTGCCGAGTCCATAACCCCCGTCTGGCGGCAATGGTTTTACATAGCGCTTATTAGTGATGCCAGTCGGCAAATATTCTGTGCATCACGCATGTATAAGACAGCGTCTTTTATATGCTCTATTTTCAGCAAAATATTGTCCCTGTCTATAGTATAAATATTATCCGACAGGGAATCTGACCACGCAGCTGCCGCACTGCACATCCATGCCGAGGCAATAGTAGGTCTCAATATAATGCCCGTGTGTGTGTATATAGCTTTTAAGGGTAGTTTTCTGCTTTCTATCAGCAGGTCCTTCAGGGCGGCCGTATCCGTGACGGTAGTGCCACCTTTTTTAATAAGCGTGTAACCGCTTTATCTACCCTAGGGGTTATTTCCCAACGTGACCTATCCTCTGGCGGAAAAGGGTACGCTGCTTAGAAATTATCAATTTCTTATCGGGGGAAGTCCACGCTTCCTCACACACCTCATATCAATTCCTCAGATGCAGGAAAACTACTGGTAGTTTTCGGTCACCAAACATAATACCCTTTTTTTTTTTTGTGTGGTATCTGGGGTATTATCAGAAATGTGTAATAAATTTTTCATTGCCTCAATCATGTAACGGGTGGCCCTATTGGAAGGTACACTAGTCTCATCGTCGTGGACACTGGAGTCGGTATCCGTGTCAACATGTGTGTCTGCCATCTGAGGTAGCGGGCGTTTTAGAGCCCCTGATGACATGTGAGACGCTTGGACAGGCACAAGCTGAGCAGCCGGCTGTCCTATGTCGTCAAACCTTTTATGTAAGGAGTTGACACTGTCACGTAATTCCTTCCATAAGTCTATCCACACCGGTGTCGACCCCGCAGGGGGTGACATCCCATTCACAGGCATTTTGCTCCACCTCCACATCATTATCCTCATCATACATGTCGACACAGCAGTACCGACTCACAGCACACACACAGGGAATGCTCTGACAGAGGACAGGACCCCACAAAGCCCTTTGGGGAGACAGAGGGAGAGTATGCCAGCACACACCAGAGCGCTATATATCACAGGGATATCACCTATAGAGAGTGTTTTCCCTTATAGCTGCATAATATATATATACTGCGCCTAATTTGTGCCCCCCCTCTCTTTTTAACCCTTTTCTGTAGTGCAGGACTGCAGGGGAGAGCCAGGGAGCGATCCCTCCAGCAGAGCTGTGAGGGAAAATGGCGCCAGTGTGCTGAGGGAGATGGCTCCGCCCCTTTTTCGGCGGGCTTTCTCCCGCTATTGTAAAAGTTCTGGCAGGGGTTAATAAACACCTATATAGCCCCTGGGGCTATATATGGTGTCAGTTCGCCAGCCAAGGTGTTAATATTGCTGCTCAGGGCGCCCCCCCCCCAGCGCCCTGCACCCATCAGTGACCGCAGTGTGTGGTGTGCATGAGGAGCAATGGCGCACAGCTGCAGTGCTGTGCGCTACCTTGGAGAAGACAGAAGTCTTCAGCCGCCGATTTTCCGGACCACCTTCTTGCTTCTGGCTCTGTAAAGGGGACGGCGGCGCGGCTCCAGGAACGGACGACGAGGTCGGGTCCTGTGTTCGATCCCTCTGGAGCTAATGGTGTCCAGTAGCCTAAGAAGCCCAAGCTACCACCACTTAGGTAGGTTCGCTTCTTCTCCCCTTAGTCCCTCGGTGCAGTGAGCCTGTTGCCAGCAGGTCTCACTGAAAATAAAAAACCTAACATATACTTTCTTCCTAGGAGCTCAGGAGAGCCCCTAGTGTGCATCCAGCTCAGCCGGGCACAGAAATCTAACTGAGGCTTGGAGGAGGGTCATAGGGGGAGGAGCCAGTGCACACCAGGTAGACCTAAATCTTTCTTTAGAGTGCCCAGTCTCCTGCGGAGCCCGTCTATTCCCCATGGTCCTTACGGAGTACCCAGCATCCACTAGGACTTCAGAGAAAACCTTGTTAGGCCGTGAGTAAAATACCAAACTTTTGTGCAAATTTACTTGGCGCAGGCACACTGAGAACATTGCGCATGTGCAGTTTGCGACTAATCGCTCTGTAGCGCAAAAAAAATAATGAGCGAACAACTCGGAATGACCCCCCTTGTTAGGATCATAAAGGACAAACAGTGCGTCCGACTTTCTGTGACGAGAAGCTCTCTTCACATAAATCTTCAAAGCCCTCACAACATCCAAGGACTTTGAGGTGATTGAGGAGTCAGTAGCCACTGGCACCACAATAGGTTGGTTGATATGAAAAGCCGACACAACCTTCGGAAGAAATTGCTGACGCGTCCTGAGCTCAGCTCTATCTTCATGGAAAATCAAGTAGGGGCTCTTGCAGGACAAAGCCCCCAATTCTGACACACGTCTAGCAGATGCTAATGCCAATAGTGTGACCGCTTTCCAAGTAAGAAACTTGACATCAACCTCCTGTAAAGGCTTGAACCAATCCGATTGCAGGAACTGTAGCACCACATTAAGATCCCAAGGTGTCGTAGGAGGCACAAAGGGAGGCTGGATGTGCAGAACCCCTTTCAAGGAAGTCTGAACCTCAGGGAGGGCAGCCAATTGTTTCTGGAAGAAAATGGACAAGGCCGAAATCTGGACTTTTATGGAGCCCAAACGCAGGCCCATATCCACACCTGCTTGCAGAAAGAGGAGAAATCATCCTAGTTGAAACTCCACCGTAGGAAACTTCTTGGATTCACACCAAGACACGTACTTTTTCCAAATTCGATGGTAGTGTTTAGACGTTACTCCTTTCCTAGCCTGTATCAGGGTAGGAATAACCTTGTTCGGAATGCCCTTTCGAGCTAAGATCTGGCGTTCAACCTCCATGCTGTCAAACATAGCCGTGGTAAGTTTTGATAAGCGAACGGCCCCTGTTGCAGAAGGTCCTAGCGAAGAGGAGGAGGCCTCGGATCTTCCAGAAGTAACTCCAGAAGATCCGCGTACCAAGCCCTTCTTGGCCAGTCTGGAGCAATGAAGATCGCCGGAACTCTTGTTCTTTTTATTAGTTTGAGAATCCTTCGGATGAGTGGAAGTGGAGGGAACACATACACGGACTTGAATACCCACGGAGTCACCAGGGCGTCCACCGCCACTGCCTGTGGGTCTCTCGACCTGGAACAGTACCACCGAAGCTTCTTGTTGAGGCGGGAGGCCATCATGTCTACATGAGGTATGCCCCACAGACCTGTCACCTCCACGAACACCTCCGGATGGAGGCCCCACTCTCCTGGTTGGAGATCGTGTCTGCTGAGGAAGTCCGCTTTCCAGTTGTCCACTCCCGGAATGAAGATTGCTGACAGCACCACTGCGAGGAGGATTCTTGTTACCTCTGACATTGCAGCTCTGCTCTTCGTGCCGCCCTGTCGGTTTATGTAGGCCACCGTCGTTACATTGTCCGACTGAACCGGAATGGCCTGATCTTTTAGAAGATGTGCCGCTTGTAGAAGACCGTTGTACACGGCCCTTAGTTCCAGAATGTTTATCGGAAGGATGGATTCCAGACTTGACCACCTTCCTTGGAAGTTTTCCCCCTGGGTGACTGCTCCCCAACCTCTGAGACTTGCATCCGTGGTTAGAAGGATCCAATTCTGAATCCCGAACCTGCGGCACTCTAGTAGGTGAGAAGTTTGCAGCCACCAGAGGAGCGAAATTCTGGCTTTCGGCGACAGACGTATCCTATGGTGCATGTGAAGATGAGATCCCGACCATTTGTCTAAGAGATCCAGTTGGAAAGACCATGCATGAAATCTTCCGTACTGTAGAGCCTCGCAGGAGGCAACCATCTTCCCCAGAAGGCGAATGCACTGATGAACCGATACCCGGGCTGGCTTCAGGACATCCCGGACCATTGTTTTTATCACCAACGCGTTCTCCGCTGGCAGAAACATCCTCTGTACTTCCGTGTCGAGGATCATCCCCAGGAAGGACAGTCTCCTTGCCAGCTCCAAATGAGACTTTGGAAGATTCAGGATCCATCCATGATCCTGGAGTAGTTGAGTTGAGAGAGCAATGCTCTGTAACAGCTTCTCCCTGGAAGACGCTTTTATCAGCAGATCGTCCAGATAAGGAATTATGTTCACACCCTGCTTGCGGAGGAGTAGCATCATCTCCGCCATGACCTTGGTGAACACCCTCGTTGCTGTGGAGGGGCCAAACGGCAGTGCCTGGAATTGATAGTGACAGTCCAGCAGCGCAAATCTTAGATAAGCCTGGTGAGGCGGCCAGATCGGAACGTGAAGGTACGCATCCTTGATATCTAGGGATACTAGAAATTCCCCCTCCTCCAGACCTGAGATCGCCGCTCTCAGAGACTCCATCTTGAATTTGAATTCCCTCAAATAAGGGTTCAATGACTTTAGGTTCAATATCGGCCTGGCCGAACCATCCGGTTTCAGTACCACAAACAGGTTTGTTAGGTGACGTGGAACTGGAACAATGACATTTGACTTTAGCAATTTTTGAATGGCCTCCTGTAGGATAGCACTTTCTGTGTAAGAAAAAAAACAATTTGTGTTCCCTAATGCACATGGGCCCTCATTCCGAGTTGATCGCTCGGTAAATTTCATTGCATCGCAGTGATTTTCCGCTTAGTGCGCATGCGTAATGTCCGCACTGCGACTGCGCCAAGTAATTTTGCAATGAAGATAGTATTTTTACTCACGGCTTTTTCTTCGCTCCGGCGATCGTAATGTGATTGACAGGAAATGGGTGTTACTGGGCGGAAACAGGCCGTTTTATGGGCGTGTGGGAAAAAACGCTACCGTTTCCGGAAAAAACGCGGGAGTGGCTGGAGAAACGGAGGAGTGTCTGGGCGAACGCTGGGTGTGTTTGTGACGTCAACCCAGGAACGACAAGCACTGAACTGATCGCAGATGCCGAGTAAGTCTGAAGCTACTCTGAAACTGCTAAGAAGTTTGTAATCGCAATATTGCGAATACATCGTTCGCAATTTTAAGAAGCTAAGATTCACTCCCAGTAGGCGGCGGCTTAGCGTGTGCAATACTGCTAAAATCGCCTTGCGAGTGAACAACTCGGAATGACCTCCACTGAGTGAGAAATAACACTACATAATAATCAGATAATACACAAGGTGGAAAGCTGCTCAATCAGATTGTAATGTCACTCAGGTGCTAAAAGGGGAGGGGTAATTCTGTGTAAGAAAAAAACTGTGTTCCCTAATGCACACCGAGTGAATAATATTACTATATAATAATAGTCAGATAATACGGAGATCTTAGTTGCGTATATCTGCAGATATAGGGTTAAGCCCCCAGGCCGTTCGGCAAGGCGTCTCCATCACTGGGGGTCCCTAATACTAGGTATGGGTCCAGGATGCAGGACCCCATCACGTCGGCACAGGCAGGCTAACCCAGGTCAGCACACAGGTGAGAGTTAATAAGGGTTAACAAGAAGCACATAAGTGCTATATAAGTGAAGTGCGATTAAAATAATACAAAAATATATACAAAGTGATAGGGAAAATCATAAGTGTTAATAAAGTGTTAGGGTGTGCCGACCTGAAGCCGGCCAGCCATACCGACACAGGGGCCACCGCACCTGAGTGACATCACAATCTGATTGAGCAGCTTGCCATTTTGTGCAGGATAGCACTTTCTGTCAGCAAAGCTGGTAAGCCTGATTTGAATAATCTGTGAGGTGGGAGTTCTTGAAACTCCAGTCTGCACCCCTAGGTAACAATATCTTGTACCCAGGGGTCTATGCCTGATGACGCCCAGACGTGACTGAAATTTCTTAGTTTTGCTCCCACCTGCCCGATCTCCAGGCTGGGTCATGCCGAAGATTTTGAGGAAGCAGAACCAGGTTTCTGTTCCCGGGAACCTGTTGGTGCAGGTTTTCTGGATTTCCCCCAACCTCCTCTAAAGAAAGTGGAAGGGGCTTTGGACTTTTTAACTTTCGCGGTCCGAAAGGACTGCATTGTAGACACAGGATAAGATTTCCTAGTCGGCGGTGTTGCTGAGGGAAGAAAGGTAGCTGTGTATAGTGATTTGAGCGTAGTCTCAATCTTGCGGTCCACCGGCTCTTTTATAGCGGTGGACCCAGGGACAGGTAAAAACAACCCTTTTAGACAACCTAGATACAGAAGCGTCTACTACCGGCGGGGTTTCCCACTTTTTCCTATCCTCCTCAGGGAAAGAAAAAGCAATGAGAACCCTTTTTGGGATCTGGAACATTTTCTCCGGGTTTTCCCAGGATTTTTCAAACAATGCGTTTAATTCCTTAGACGCAGGAAATGAAAGGGAGGTTTTCTTACTGTCTGTAAAGTAAGCCTCCTCTACCTGCTCAGGTACCTTATCAGTAATGTGTAAAATGTCCCTAATAGCCTCAATCATGACCATATCTCCAGAAGGATATAAATACATTAGAGAGTGTACAAAGAAGGGAAACTAAAATGGTGCATGGCCTACATCACACAACTTACCCGGAAAGGCTAAAAGATCTTAACATGTATAGTTTGGAGGAGAGAAGGGAAAGGGGAGACATGATAGAGACTGTCACATATATCAAGGGTCTTAACAAAGTTCAGGAGGGAAACATTCTTCAAAGGAAAAGAAGTATTAGAATTCGAGGACATGCACTGAGACTGGAGGGGGGAGGTTCAGGGGAAATTTAAGGAAAAATTATTTCACAGAAAGGGTAGTGGATAAGTGGAATAGCCTCCCATCAGAGGTGGTAGAGGCTAAGACTGTAGAGCAATTTAAACATGCTTGGGATAGGCATATGAATATCCTTACAAAGAATTAAGGTTCAAAAAGGGTTGAGATTACCTAAAGGATAAAAAAAAATGGGCAGACTAGATGGGCCAAGTGGTTCTTATCTGCCGTCAAATTCTATGTTTCTATGTTAATCATGAGTTGCACCCCCTTAGCAAGGGATGCATCTCCCCCCTGCATATCCCCATCACCGTCCCCCAGTGGCAAACGCAGGATTTGCATGGGGGGGTTTCCAGAACTGGGCGGAGCCAATCACGGGGTGGGGACTGAGGTGACCCAGTATATGCTGGGTCCGTAAAACTAGTATGTGTGTGTGTGTGTGTATATATATATATATATATATATATATATATATATACACATACATATATCTACATATATATATATATATATATACATACACACACACACACATACATATATACATATACATAGCATATTAAACATGCATACATATATATATATATATATATGTACACACACACACACACATACAGTACACATATATATACACATGTATATATATATCATATCTGTGTGTGTGTGTTTATATGTATGTATGTATGTATGTATATACATGTGTATATATGTATGCACATGGATATATATGTACTATAATTAAAATAAAGTAGACTTTTATTGTACTTGCAAGTGCCACCAGGAAGACAGCAGGCTGCAGAGGACGCTAGACAGTCATTAATAAAACTCATGCAGCTAAAAAAAAAAAAAAAAAAAAAACAAATTTTTTTTTTTTTTTTAGTGGAGGGGGGGTTTCTGGGTACTCGGAAACCCCCCCTGGGTGCGCCACTGTCCCCTGTATCAGAGTCGGTATCCGTGTCAGCATGCATTATCTGGGCAAGAGCACGCTTCTTTGGGTATATAATTGGGGTCTTGGATGAGGTAGTAGGAGCTGAATACGACAAAACCTCAACAGACTTTCTTAAAATCTGTGTTTCAGTTTCCTTTTGAGCTATCCAAGATGAAATCTGGGATATCATTCCCCTAAGAGAATCCACCCATGGGGGTTCAGATCCAGAAGGATGAGACAGTACATTGCATTCCTGAGTACATGGAATAGACTCTTCAGGAGAAGATACACACTCTGCAGCACAGGACACAGAGTTCCTAGACATGCTTATGTGAGATATACAAACACACGGGAAAATGTCAGACACAGTTTCCCCCAGAGTACCTTCAGAGAGACACAGAGTATATGGAGCCAGCCACGCAGCGCCCCAGTAGGCAGTTATACACTAAAATGCCGGCGCTGACTGAATAACTTTAATAGGATTAAACAGTGATTATAACACTCTCACCCCCCTGTCTATAACACCCTGGTACCGCAGAGGTATGTTGGATTTATGTGGAGGGCAGCGCTCCCTGTCAGCGTCTCCTCAGTGTGATCTGCAGGGAGAAAATGGCGCTGGTGAGTGCTGGATACTCTGAGGAGAAGCCCCGCCCCCTGTAATGGCGCGTCTTCCCGCACTTTATAGATTATACTGGCCTGAGGTTTTGTGCTGCTAACAGTGGGATTGGCCCCTGTTAGCATATGTGACCAGTGTAGGGTATGTGCGCTGGCCCAGGACGCCCCTCACAGCACCGTACACCAAGTGCCACTGCGCCATCTGGAGCGCATCCTGTCAGAGCTGCGCTCCCACCCTTGTGCCGCCATTTCCGCCGGCGACCCGCTTCATACTCACCGCTCTTCTATCTTCTGGCTCTGTTAGGGGGTGGCGGCCGTGCTGCAGGAGTGAGTGGTCGCCTCGTGGGCTTGCGATCAGCACCCTCAGGAGCTCAGTGTCCTGTCAGCGGAGACAGAGAACCATTAACCTCTAGGGTTGGTTCCTACTCTCCCCCTAAGTCCCACGAAGCAGGGAGGCTGTTGCCAGCAGCGTCCCTGTACCTAACTAATCTCAGAAAATAACAAAACCAGAACTCCTAGGAGCTCCCCTAGCTGTGACCAGCTCCTCCGGGCACATTTTCTAAACTGAGTCTGGTAGGAGGGGCATAGAGGGAGGAGCCAGCCCACACTATTATACTCTTAAAGTGCCCACTGCTCCCAAAGGACCCGTCTATACCCCATGGTACTAAATGGAACCCCAGCATCCTCTAGAACGCAAGAGAAATTCCTAATAACTCCTTTAGTGCGATTGCGTTACAGAAAAGCGCTGCTGAGATCGGGACAGTATCAGCGATGCTGTGGAAAAGTGCAGGGCGTTCCTGGACAGAATAGAAATGGTCCGTTTAATGGGCGTGTTATGAGATTGTCATGGGGGTGTCAGACAGGGAAACTGTACCTGCATTATGGCTGGTGTAAGTGTCCCTGGTGCAACCGCTGGAGGAGTGTAAGGATGCACTAATCAGTGTTACTGCGTGTATGCACACTGGGGGACAGTCAGGTGCAGCCATCGGCGCAAAGTGACGATTTTCTGTAGTTTAGATTTGCGTGATTCCTGCGGCATAGGATGCATGCCGCCATGAGAGGGCCATTGATTGGCTCCATTTGGACAAACGGCGGTGTATTGCTGCTGTTTAGTGGGTGGGGAGAGACCAGGGATCTCCATTGTAGGACAGAGATTCCCTGGCCTCTGCGACGCCAGATGGAGGGTGCTTTAATCCTATGCTGCGTCCTAGGGTCACTAGCGCAGCAGGAGGCGCCTGCGTGTAATAGATTTACATACAGCACTATCACTGTGATAGCACATCCGATTGCACCTGAATGACCCCCTCTGGCAGTGGGCGTCTCAGTCCTTGCATATTTGGACGCATTTGCACAAAGTCGCAGGCGGGCATCCGCCTACAGCCGCAGCTTCTTCTGCCTCCACCTCCCAATCAGAACCAATATCTGCTGCGATTACAAAACAGATGACGTACAAGGTATACAACAACGATAAAACAGAGACTCACCGTCTGGCCATTGCGTGGTGCTTGCGCAGCCGTCTTTACCAGTCCCGGAACATGCGCGGCTATCACAATGAGGAGTTAATGAGCCTCCGTTCAGTAGGCGCCCCTGGTTGTTTAGCAACCAAGCGTGGACATTATTTTGACCCCAGGGTTTGACTTTGGGGCAGAGGGATATAACTATTCTGGACAGAGCCAGCATGCGGGCAGCGGAGCGCAGAAAATCTGCCGCACAGAGAAAATAAAGAGTCCTGCAGGAAAACTGATCAAAACTGCAAATAATAAAAAATAAAAATACAATAAATAATAAATATAAACAAATAAAATAAACAACAAAAACTAAGGACACACCAGCAGCAACGCGTTTCACTAAAGGTGGGAAACAATACAGGAAGAACATATCCCCCTTGTGCCGCCGTATAGTACAGCGACCTATTCACTAACAACTTTTTGGAAAGTGTGATACGCGGGGTATTACAGTCTGACGCTGCCCCACCTGCGTCCTATACATACATTTACTAAAAGGCAAAAACAGTGAGATTATTCCACGACAACATTTTCTTCCATTGCCAAATTCAGTCTTATCTAGTACCATAAAACACTTGAATTTTTATACACGGCGGCGCTGATGAGATGATCACGGGTACACCCACGCTGATGCCAGAATGCAGAGGGCGGTATTATATTCATAGTCCCGTGTTATACGCATGCTTAGAACGTACAGAATAAGTTACGAGGCCGCAGGCGTCTTCTCTCCAGCTCACAGGAGGAGACCTGTAACGGGTGTAGTACTGGTGACCGGCGGTCACATGAATACCACCCCCAGTAACAGCCGAATCCTTCCTAATCTAATTCACAGGCGGACGTGCGCTATTTCTGCGGCAGCCTGGCGCCACAAGTTACTCATCCTTTTAAATATTAAATGGGCAGATGTACTGTACTCAGGGGGCGATTCAGACCTGATTGTAGATGTGCTAAATTTAGTACATGTACGATCACTTTCCCTGATATGCGGGGGGATGCTCAGCACAGGGCTAGTCCGCTCCACACGTCAGGCCCTACCCCCGTCGTACAAACACAAAAGCATCGCACAGCGGCAATGCTTTTGTACTATAGGAGTAGCTCCCTACCAGCGCAGCTCCTGCACGTTGGCAGGGAGCTACTTGTCGCTGCCCGGGTCGCAGCAGCTGCGTGTGATATCACGCCCGACCCCCAGTAGTCCGGGCACGCCTGTGTTGCCCGGACCGTGCCCCCTAAATGGCGGCTGAATGCCGCCGGCCAAATGCAGCCGGCACGCCCCCTCCCGCCCATCGATCACCTCTGCCTGTCAATCAGGCAGAGGCGATAGCAGGGCTAAGACAGCCGTCGGCTGTTTGCCATGTGTCGGTGCACTGCAGCACACTTCAGACCTGATGAGAGATAAAGTGGAGAGAGATAAACTGACAGCCAACCAATCAGCTCCTAACGGTCATTTTTAGAACACAGCCGGAAACCGGAGCACTGGGGAACATTTAGGATACTGGGGTACATGATATTAACAAAAGGAAGCAGGAGCCCGGCTAGATTATGTCAGAGAAGCCACTACACAGACGAGCACAGCAGGGGGCGCTGCCAGCCAGGCCAGCACAGCAGAAGAATGGCCCCACTGTGCAGCCGGCGGCTCCCACACATCACATAGCTTCGTACAATACTTGTGTTTAGCTCCAATCAGCTGCATAAGGCAGTGAGAGTGTAAGACACGAGTGGCCCCTTCCGGCAATGCTGACCCACTCCCTCATCGCCCTGCAGCTACCATGCTCCTGTGTCTGGCCCAGTCTCTCGCCCTCACCCTGATGGTCTGTGTAATACTTACTAACTGGCTAGTGGTGACAAGCGCCCAACTTCTGCAGGGGGCAATCCGCCATCTCTACCGGGGACACCTACGGAATTAACCCCTGCAGCGCCAGGCACGAGTACCTGCTCTAATATCCCCGCATGATTCATGTTCATAAACTTGCACGGAGGCATGGTACCCCACCATCCAGACACCGCGGAACAGGTACCCCACCATCCATACACCGCAGAACAGGTACCCCACCATCCAGACACCGCGGAACAGGTACCCCACCATCCATACACCGCAGAACAGGTACCCCACCATCCATACACCACAGAACAGGTACCCCACCATCCAGACACCGCGGAACAGGCATTGCGGAACAGGTACCCCACCATCCAGACACCGCGGAACAGGTACCCCACCATCCATACACCGCAGAACAGGTACCCCACCATCCAGACACCGCGGAACAGGTACCCCACCATCCATACACCGCGGAACAGGTACCCCACCATCCAGACACCGCGGAACAGGTACCCCACCATCCAGACACCGCGGAACAGGCATTGCGGAACAGGTACCCCACCATCCAAACACCGCAGAACAGGCATTGCGGAACAGGTACCCCACCATCCAAACACCGCAGAACAGGCATTACGGAACAGGTACCCCACCATCCAAACACCGCAGAACAGGCATTGTGGAACTGGTACCCCACCATCCATACACCGCAGAACGGGCATTGCGGAACAGGTAACCCACCATCCATACACCACAGAACAGGCATTGCGGAACAGGTACTTGTTACCATGGAAGCGTGGAACCGGACGGGGGAAAGGAACAGTTGGTGGCTGTAGTCTGCCAGCAAGTAGGACTTTCTGCGGGTAGGTACTCTGCCATTCCGCCTTTACTATCTCTACTTGTGTCCTCACGCCTGTGTGCAATCTACGCATCAGCGGAACCCGTATCTTTACACACAGACGCCCCAACAATAAGTTCTTGGGATACGGAGTTCTACTTGCTTTATATACCCAATTCTCAGATTATAAGCACAGGCACAGTATAGGCCTAGCAGAGCGGCCGGGTAAGGGTTTGTGGGAGGATTACGTAGACCAGGGGGGAGATGTACTAAGCTTTGGAGAATGATAAAGTGGAGAGAGATAAAGTGTCAGCCAATCAGCTCCTAACTGCCGTGTTAGGATTGCGCAAGTCAAGCAGGAATGACTGGGGGGTGAGTTCTACCCGTTGGCAGGCAGCAGCGTCATACCGTAGAATGACCAGCAAACTACACAGTAGACAGCCTGAATAACAGCATATTGTACACAGCCTGCACCCAACAGACTATACACCACCAGCCTGTGCCAGTCAGGTGACCGCACCAGTGTGTACCCGCCAAAACAATGACATGCCACCATGTGCCCCCAGGTAAGCCGTACACAACACTGATTACACTAGTCGTGTCCCCACGGAGTACAGCACCACCCCTGGTATACCTACTGGGGGTTACTAGGAGGATAAGACACGGTGGGTTTACACGCGGCGGCCAGAGCTGCACTCTCTCCCATATGCCCATGGCTGTAGTGACTGCCATGTCTGTAAGGGCTGAATGTATATACCAACAGCTCCCAGCAGGTGGCACTATCACCCGCAGAGAGAGACATAGGGGGCAGATGGTCACACAGAGCACTGGGCCATTGTACAGTTCTGAAGATAGGCCCAGGCCCAGATGACTACTCAGAAGAAGGACCTGATTTCCCAAATACCCCATCAGAGTCACAGAGACTCCAGCGTCACGGTTCTGACCGCGCCAAATACATACATAATGTCACCCGAATCCCGTCAGCCAATCACAACACTGAACGTTACCGGAGTCACGACAATATAACATGAATTATTCTGTGTAATGTGGACGGAACATTCATCCCATGAGTAAAGCTGGGTACACACTGGCAGATACACGAGTACAGCTGGGTACACACTGGCAGATTCATGGGTAAAGCTGGGTACACACTGGCAGATTCATGGGTAAAGCTGGGTACACACTGGCAGATACATGAGTACAGCTGGGTACACACTGGCAGATACATGAGTACAGCTGGGTACACACTGGCAGATACATGGGTAAAGCTGGGTACACACTGGCAGATACATGGGTAAAGCTGGGTACACACTGGCAGATACATGAGTAAAGCTGGGTACACACTGGCAGATTCATGGGTAAAGCTGGGTACACACTGGCAGATACATGAGTAAAGCCGGGTACACACTGGCAGATACATGAGTAAAGCCAGGTACACACTGGCAGATACACGAGTAAAGCTGGGTACACACTGGCAGATACATGAATAAAGCTGGGTACACACTGGCAGATACATGGGTAAAGCTGGGTACACACTGGCAGATACATGGGTAAAGCTGGGTACACACTGGCAGATACATGGGTAAAGCTGGGTACACACTGGCAGATACATGGGTAAAGCTGGGTACACACTGGCAGATACATGAATAAAGCTGGGTACACACTGGCAGATACATGAGTAAAGCTGGGTACACACTGGCAGATACATGAGTAAAGCTGGGTACACACTGGCAGATACATGGGTAAAGCTGGGTACACACTGGCAGATACATGAGTAAAGCTGGGTACACACTGGCAGATACATGAGTAAAGCTGGGTACACACTGGCAGATACATGAGTAAAGCTGGGTACACACTGGCAGATACATGGGTAAAGCTGGGTACACACTGGCAGACACATGAGTAAAGCTGGGTACACACTGGCAGATACATGAGTAAAGCTGGGTACACACTGGCAGACACATGAGTAAAGCTGGGTACACACTGGCAGATACATGAGTAAAGCTGGGTACACACTGGCAGATACATGAGTAAAGCTGGGTTCACACTGGCAGATACATGAATAAAGCTGGGTACACACTGGCAGATACATGAGTAAAGCTGGGTACACACTGGCAGATACATGAATAAAGCTGGGTACACACTGGCAGATGGGTAAAGCTGGGTACACACTGACAGATACACGAGTAAAGCTGGGTACACACTGGCAGATACATGAGTAAAGCTGGGTACACACTGGCAGCTATATCTACCGATGGTGGTTGTTCATACACACAGAAGATGCGATATATCGGAGAAAGACGTCTTCCACAGACATATGCTTGTACACACCCGCAGATCAGCAAAAGATATATCGGCAGATCAATTGATTGGCCATTATATCTGCCAGTGTGTACCTAGCGTAAGACATATGGCGGGAAGTAATGAAGTCCGACATCGCCGGCTGATTCCAGACGTTTTATTAAAGGGGCAATCACTTATAAGGCAAGGTTCTGCACATCCCGCACTCCCATATCCCTGCAGTGGAGCGTATTGCTTTCTATGTAACACTGCAGTCTATGCCTGGGACACGTTGCAGAGGAGGAACATAAGAAGCGTTCCATTATTTATACGCAGTGTATCGGGTGACTGGAGAGCGACAGTAGAATGTTCCACTACTTCCTAGCTCACGCGTTCCATCACCTCGGCCGCTGGCTGCCCCCAACCCACAGACCCCGGCTGTAAGTCCGCTACACGCTATTATAACACCGTGGGGTATTGGTGGGTGCGTGGGAGATAACTTTTTTATTTTTCTGGGGTACTCGCAGACATAACTGGGAGCAGCACAAATATTGGGGGATCTCGGGCACCCTCAGAGCTGACTCCTACAGACTGGTGGTCTCACAGTGTGACTATTACTGATGTATGTTCTGTCATCCTCCCAGGCTGGTGACCGCAGCATTCTCCTGTGTCTCCCTCACTGTCCCTGAGGTGTGTGTCCTTCTAAGGTGTGTACCATGCACTCATGTCACCGCTACGCCCCACATATATACACACATACACTCATGTCACCGCTGCACCCCACATATATACACACATACACTCATGTCACCGCTGCACCCCACATATATACACACATACACTCATGTCACCGATGCACCCCACATATTCACACTCATGTCACCGCTACACCCCACATATATACACACACACATGCACTCATGTCACCGCTACGCCCCACATATATACACACATACACTCATGTCACCGCTACGCCCCACATATATACACACACACATGCACTCATGTCACCGCTACGCCCCACATATATACACACATACACTCATGTCACCGCTACGCCCCACATATATACACACACACATGCACTCATGTCACCGCTACGCCCCACATATATACACACATGCACTCATGTCACCGCTACGCCCCACATATATACACACATACACTCATGTCACCGCTACGCCCCACATATATACACACATACACTCATGTCACCGATGCACCCCACATATTCACACTCATGTCACCGCTGTACCCCACATATACACACACTCATGTCACCACTGTACCCCACATATACACACACTCATGTCACCGCTGTACCCCACATATACACACACTCATGTCACCGCTGTACCCCACATATACACACATTGTCACCGCTGCACCCCATATATACACACACACATGCACTCATGTCACCGCTACGCCCCACATATATACACACATACACTCATGTCACCGATGCACCCCACATATTCACACTCATGTCACCGCTGTACCCCACATATACACACACTCATGTCACCGCTGTACCCCACATATACACACACTCATGTCACCGCTGTACCCCACATATACACACACATGTCACCGCTGCACCCCATATATACACACACACATGCACTCATGTCACCGCTACACCCCACATATATACACACACTCATGTCACCGCTACACCCCACATATATACACACACACTCATGTCACCGCTACACCCCACATATATACAAACACACGTCACCGCTGTACTCCACATATACACACACTCATGTCACCGCTGCACCCCATATATACACACATGCACTCATGTCACCGCTACACCCCACATATATACACACACACTCATGTCACCGATGCACCCCACATATTCACACACTCATGTCACCGCTACGCCCCACATATATACACACATACACTCATGTCACCGATGCACCACACATATTCACACACTCATGTCACCGCTACACCCCACATATATACACACACACTCATGTCACCGCTGTACCCTACATATACACACACTCATGTCACCGCTGTACCCCACATATACACACACTCATGTCACCACTGTACCCCACATATACACACACTCATGTCACCGCTGTACCCCACATATACACACACTCATTTCACCGCTGTACCCCACATATACACACACTCATGTCACCGCTGTACCCCACATATACACACACACACATGCACTCATGTCACCGCTACACCCCACATATATACACACACACTCATGTCACCGCTACACCCCACATATATACACACACACTCATGTCACCGCTGTACTCCACATATACACACACTCATGTCACCGCTGCACCCCATATATACACACACACATGCACTCATGTCACCGCTACACCCCACATATATACACACACACTCATGTCACCGATGCACCCCACATATTCACACACTCATGTCACCGCTACACCCCACATATATACACACACTCATGTCACCGCTACACCCCACATATACACACACACACTCATGTCACCGCTGTACCCCACATACACACACACTCATGTCACTGCTGCACCCCATATACACACACACACACTCATGTCACCGCTACACCCCACATATATACACACACTCATGTCACCGCTGCACCCCATATATATACACACGCATGCACTCATGTCACCGCTGCACACCACATATACACACACACACATGCACTCATGTCACCGATGCACCCCACATATACACACACACATGTCACCGCTACACCCCACATATATATATACGCACACACACACACACTCATGTCACCGCTGCACCCCACATATACACACACACACATGCACTCATGTCACCGCTGCACCCCATATATACACACGCACGCACTCATGTCACCGCTGCACCCCACATATACACACACACACACGCATGCACTCATGTCACCACTGCACCCCACATACACACACACGTCACCGCTACACCCCACACACACACACTCATGTCACCGCTGCACCCCACATATACACACACATGCACTCATGTCACCGCTGCACCCCATATATACACACACACGCATGCACTCATGTCACCGCTGCACACCACATATACACACACACATGCACTCATGTCACCGCTGAACCCTACATATATACACACGCATGCACTCATGTCACCGCTGCACCCCACATATACATACACACACGCATGCACTCATGTCACCAATGCACCCCATATATACACACGCATGCACTCATGTCACCGCTGCACACCACATATACACACACACATGCACTCATGTCACCGCTGCACCCCACATATACACACACACACACACATGCACTCATGTCACCACTGCACCCCACATACACACACACACACACGGCACCGCTACACCCCACATATATACACACACACACAGTCATGTCACCGCTGCACCCCACATATACACACACATGCACTCATGTCACCGCTGCACCCCACATATACACACACACACACATGCACTCATGTCACCACTGCACCCCACATACACACACACACGCATGCACTGTCACCGCTGCGCCCCACATATATGCACACACACACCCACACACTCATGTCACCGCTGCACCCCATATATACACACGCATGCACTCATGTCACCGCTGCACACCACATATACACACATACATGCACTCATGTCACTGCTGCACCCCATATATACACACGCATGCACTCATGTCACCGCTGCACACCACATATACACACATACATGCACTCGTGTCACCGCTGCACCCCAAATATATACACACACATGCACTCATGTCACCGCTGCACACCACATATACACACATACATGCACTCATGTCACTGCTGCACCCGACATATACACACACATGCACTCATGTCACCGCTGCACACCACATATACACACACACACTCATGTCACCGCTGCGCACACATACACTCATGTCACCACTGCACCCCACATATACACACACTCACTTATGTCACCGCTGCACCCCACATATACACACACTCACTCATGTCACCACTGCACCCCACATATACACACACTCACTGTCACCGCTGCACCCCACATATACACACACACACACTCTCATGTCACCGCTGCACCCCACATATACACACACACGTCACCGCTGCACCCCACATATACACACACACTCATGTCACCGTTGCACCCCACATATATACACACACACTCATGTCACCGCTGCACCCCACATATATACACACGCATGCACTCATGTCACTGCTGCACCCGACATACACACGCATGCACTCATGTCACCGCTGCACCCCACATATATACACACACACGTCACCGCTACACCCCACATATATACACACTCACTTATGTCACCGCTGCACCCCACATATACACACACACTCACTCATGTCACCACTGCACCCCACATATACACACACTCACTTATGTCACCGCTGCACCCCACATATACACACACTCATGTCACCGCTGCACCCCACATATACACACACACACTCACGTCACCGCTGCACCCCACATAAACACACACACTCACTCATGTCACCGCTGCACCCCACATATATACACACACACTCATGTCACCGCTGCACCCCACATATATACACACGCATGCACTCATGTCACTGCTGCACCCGACATATACACACGCATGCACTCATGTCACCGCTGCACCCCACATATACACACATACTCACTCATGTCACCGCTGCACACACATGCACTCATGTCACCACTGCACCCCACATATACACACATACTCACTCATGTCACCGCTGCACACACATGCACTCATGTCACCACTGCACCCCACATATACACACATACTCACTCATGTCACCGCTGCGCCCCACATATACACACACTCACTCATGTCACCGCTGCACCCCACATATAAACACACACTCACTCATGTCACCACTGCACCCCACATATACACACACACTCAATCATGTCACAGCTGCGCCCCACATATACACACACTCACTCATGTCACCGCTGCACCCCACATATACACACACACACACTCACTCATGTCACCGCTGCACCCCACATACACACACACACACACACACACACACACTCATGTCACCGTTGCACCCCACATATACACACACATGCACTCGTGTCACCGCTGCACCCCACATATACACACTCATGTCACCGCTGCACCCCACATACACACACACTCATGTCACCGCTGCACCCCACATACACACACACACACACACACACACACACACACACACACACACGCATGCACTCATGTCACCGCTGCACCCCACATATACACACACACTCATGTCACCGCTGCACGTCTCTACCTGACACACACACACACTCATGTCACTGGTGCACGTCTGTACCTGACACACACACACACACACACACACACACACACACACACACACTCATGTCACTGGTGCACGTCTGTACCTGACACACACACACACACACACACACACTCATGTCACTGCTGCACGTCTGTACCCGACACACACACTTATGTCACTGCTGCACGTCTGTACCCGACACACACACACTCATGTCACTGCTGCACACGGATTAATACATTGGGGATACTTACAACTGAACCACAGGTAACTGTGCAGAATCGGGGTGTTACTCAGAGATAAGGGGGGTCCCCAAGGGGCACTTGTCCCGGCTGCTGCTATCTCCGTTCAGTAATCTGTAGTGTGTGCACTATTAGCGACACTCGCACACGATTACACGCGCTTATGGGCCTAATTCACACCTGATCGCAATAGCAAAATCTCTCTCTAATGGGCAAAACCATGTGCACTGCAGGTGGGGCAGATATAACATGTGCACTGCAGGTGGGGCCGATGTAACATGTGCACTGCAGGTGGGGCCGATGTAACATGTGCAGAGAGCATTAGATTTAGGCGGGTTATAGTATTTCTGTGCAGGATAAATACTGGCTGCTTTATTTTTACACTGCAATTTAGATTTCAGTTTGAACACACCCCACCCAAATCTCTCTCTCTCTGCACATGTTACATCTGCCCCACCTGCAGTGGACATGGTTTTGCCCATTAGAGAAAAGGTCTGCTGCTGCGATCAGCTCTGAATTAGACCCTTGTTATCTTATCATGAAGCCAGTATAAATTATGTCACCGCGTGCCTGAGTCTGACGCACCCGTACAGCCGCGGCTGCCTGCTCGCCGGTTTAGGCTACCGCCAGTATCAGTCCGTCATCATTCCACGACCACCGTTTCCCATCTCCAGTCGTCATCATCAGTTCTGGGATTGCTGGGTGAAAACGACCCATCAGATAAGGGCGTCCCATCTCTGTCCACCCGCTGACATGAGCACCAGATGGATCTGTTCTGTACGTACACGCGGTAACCGGCATGCGCAGTCTGCGATCGCTTTCTACCACGCGCACGCAGCCTACAAATGTCTAGTGCTCCCGCTAGGCTGTGTCAGCAGGGTGCTACACCCTGCCCGATTTTAAAATGACAAAATGCGCCCTGCCCTCATGGAAGCGCCCCACGGAAACAGCCTGCCCTTTGCAGTCCCAACCTGCGGGCCGCAGCGTCCCGTGTATGGGAAAAGTGGCGGTTTAGCGCTCACCGCCAGTGAATAGATGACGTGCGCATGGCATCCATTCACAGTACAGGGAGAACTTGGGGGCAGCCCAGCAGCATCTCCGTAAGTGCTGCCCCCCCCCCCCCCCAAGAGTGATCTAGAGGTCACAAGACCACACCCCCTCCCCAAGTGTCCACTCCTCCTTTTCAGGCGTGCGCAGAAGTGCCCTATTTCCCGGACGACAGTTTACCCTAGAGTGACCACTAGATATCCGCGGGATCCGTCTGCATGCAATTCAAAATCAGGCGCTACATTTTTGCAGCAACCAATCAGATTACAGAAGTCATTTTTCCTGAACAGTTTAGAATATGAAAGCTAACATGTGACTGGTTATTATGCGTGACGCCCCCTGTCTGCAGTTACCTGTGGGCCATCAGCACCTATGTCCCCCATAGCCCCACCTGCTGGACACAAAGGTCTTACCTGGAGCGCTGACACGAGTTCTGTTCTCAGTGATTCTGGAGCAGAGTGACCCTGCGGCTTGTCCCATCGCTCTATCTCCTCCTCACAGCATCCACCATGATAAACCTGAGCACTAAATGCTACAAGGTATAGAACCTTTATAAAGACCATGAGCTGACTGACATATTCATTATCAAAACACGGTTATAAAAGCTGTGCATAAAGGGGGAACGCCAGGGCGGCACTTATAGGGTACAGACACCGCCAGCGGCGCTGCATGTCAGACCAGAGGGCATTCACCATGGTGTTCACCTGCATGCAGTGCTGATACACGTGTGAGTATTAGGGAGCACAACCCAGTAACCCCCTAATATTTACTTACAGCGACCAGAGCCCAGAGTGCAGGAACAGGACCTGCGCTCAGTGGAGAGTAGGGAGCATATATATATATATATTGGAGGGTTAAACAAAAGGTCATTTGCAAGGTCAACACGGAAGCCTGTAACAGAGGGGGCCTTCCTGACCTCATACCCTGCAATGGCAAGCCTTTGCTTCCTTATAGGGAACACCCATCCCAATACCTACCCCCTATACACCCCTTCCACATTTAGGGAACCACCGTCCCCAGAATGCAATCCCATCCGACATCCAGCCTGCAGCGGCCTGGAGCAGGGACCCAGCAGATCTATGTAGCAGTGACTTGCACTGGATGGTTTGGGGGTCTCCTTTATCCCCAGGACTGTTCCCTTTAGGGAAGTGGATCAGGATACGGGTATAAAATGAGACCTCCCATGCATTTTTAAGGCCCTCTCCCCATACCGTACATAAAAAATAACTATTTACACCCTTAGCACATATTAGCCGTATGTCAAAACAAGGTGTTTCCGATATGTACAATGTCTTCCGCAGACCAAGCTCCTCGCGGTTCTGCAGCCAGCCTCTTCTGGATAACCTGATCTGCAACATCGGACTGACGCTGCTCATGACAGGTGAGTGACCGAGGCTCTGCGCCTGTACATGTCAATGTGCGGCCACAGAACGCTGGGCTACCGGCTTTACGGTTTTGTTGTCAGGTTTGACCACTATAAATTCCCCTAACAGTCTATCTCTATTCCACCTACTTAATCATATCCTGTCAGCGGAGGGCGAGACCCAGTTACCACTGCTAGCCTCAGTTTGCCCACAGCGCCTCCGTACCGCTGTATGGAAGATGTTCCAGAGCAGAGCCCAGTAACCCCCTGCCTGCGGACCAATGTGCCCTGTGACCCTCTGCCTGCGGACCAATGTGCCCTGTGACCCTCCGCCTGCGGACCAATGTGCCCTGTGACCCTCCGCCTGCGGACCAATGTGCCCTGTGACCCTCCGCCTGCGGACCAATGTGCCCTGTGACCCTCCGCCTGCGGACCAATGTGCCCTGTGACCCTCCGCCTGCGGACCAATGTGCCCTGTGACCCTCCGCCTGCGGACCAATGTGCCCTGTGACCCTCCGCCTGCGGACCAACGTGCCCTGTGACCATCCGCCTGCGGACCAACGTGCCCCGTCACCCTCCGCCTGCGGACCAACGTGCACAGTAACCCTCCACCTGCGGACCAACGTGCCCCATCACCCTCCGCCCTGCGGACGAACGTGCCCAGTGACCCTTCGCCTGCGGACCAATGTGCCCAGTGACCCTCCGCCTGCGGACCAACGTGCCCTGTGACCCTCCGCCTGCGGACCAATGTGCCCTGTGACCCTCTGCCTGCGGACCAACGTGCCCTGTGACCCTCCGTCTGTGGCCAAACGTGCCCTGTGACCCTCCGCCTGCGGACCAACGTGCCCTGTGACCCTCCGCCTGTGGCCCAAAGTGACCTGTGACCCTCCGCCTGCGGACCAACTTACCCTGTGACCCTCCGCCTGTGGCCCAACTTACCCTGTGACCCTCCGCCTGCAGCCTCTGCTCCTTCCTGCTTTATTGGCAGAGTTGTATGTTATAGCGTGTAACTGCTCATCCATTATTACAGAAATGGGCCTAGATTTCTCACTAAAAGTATAGTCCACCTTGTGTTCCAGCGTTCTCCCTGATCCTCCTCCTCACGGACCCGGTGCCCTGCTGGTTGAGAGTCCTCTTTAACACATTTGGGGCGGCCTCGTTCATTGAAGGGGTCTGCACTGTTGTGATGACATCTCTGGCTGGAGAATGTGTAAGTGCTCACAGACCTTTTACATGAAATAATCTAAGAAACTAAGGGGGACATTTACTAAGCAGTGATAAGAGCGGAGAAGTGAGCCAGTGGAGAATTTGCCCCATCAACCAATCAGCAGCTCTGTATCATTGTATAGTATGCAAATTATAGATGTTACTTCAGTGCTGATTGGTTGCCATGGGCAACTTATCCACTGGCTCACTGCTCCGCTCTTATCACTGCTTAGTAAATGTCCCCCAAAGAATCAAAAACTGATCTGATCGGTATAAACGGAGTCTTTTTTTCTTCCCAGGATGTAACCACCCCGGCTCTATACTGCCTGTCTGTGGTATTCTCTGCGCTCAGCGTCCTGACTATGGGTACGTACGCCTGTCTGTGGTATTCTCTGCGCTCAGCGTCCTGACTATGGGTACGTACGCCTGTCTGTGGTGTTCTCTGCACTCAGCGTCCTGACTATGGGTACGTACGCCTGTCTGTGGTGTTCTCTGCACTCAGCGTCCTGACTAAGGGTACGTACGCCTGTCTGTGGTGTTCTCTGTGCTCAGCGTCCTGACTATGAGTACGTACGCCTGACTGTGGTGTTCTCTGCGCTCAGCGTCCTGACTATGGGTACGTACGCCTGTCTGTGGTGTTCTCTGTGCTCAGCGTCCTGACTATGGGTACGTACGCCTGACTGTGGTGTTCTCTGCGCTCAGCGTCCTGACTATGGGTACGTACGCCTGACTGTGGTGTGCTCTGCGCTCAGCGTCCTGACTATGGGTACGTACGCCTGTCTGTGGTGTGCTCTGCGCTCAGCGTCCTGACTATGGGTACGTACGCCTGTCTGTGGTGTGCTCTGCGCTCAGCGTCCTGACTATGGGTACGTACTCCTGACTGTGGTGTTCTCTGCGCTCAGCGTCCTGACTATGGGTACGTACTCCTGTCTGTGGTGTTCTCTGCACTCAGCGTCCTGACTATGGGTACGTACGCCTGTCTGTGGTGTTCTCTGCGCTCAGCGTCCTGACTATGGGTACGTACGCCTGTCTGTGGTGTTCTCTGCGCTCAGCGTCCTGACTATGGGTACGTACTCCTGTCTGTGGTGTGCTCTGCGCTCAGCGTCCTGACTATGGGTACGTACGCCTGTCTGTGGTGTTCTCTGCGCTCAGCGTCCTGACTATGGGTACGTACTCCTGTCTGTGGTGTTCTCTGCGCTCAGCGTCCTGACTATGGGTACGTACGCCTGTCTGTGGTGTTCTCTGCGCTCAGCGTCCTGACTATGGGTACGTACTCCTGACTGTGGTGTTCTCTGCGCTCAGCGTCCTGACTATGGGTACGTACGCCTGTCTGTGGTGTTCTCTGCACTCAGCGTCCTGACTATGGGTACGTACGCCTGTCTGTGGTGTTCTCTGCACTCAGCGTCCTGACTATGGGTACGTACGCCTGTCTGTGGTGTTCTCTGCGCTCAGCATCCTGACTATGGGTACGTACGCCTGTCTGTGGTGTGCTCTGCGCTCAGCGTCCTGACTATGGGTACGTACGCCTGTCTGTGGTGTTCTCTGCGCTCAGCGTCCTGACTATGGGTACGTACTCCTGACTGTGGTGTGCTCTGCGCTCAGCGTCCTGACTATGGGTACGTACGCCTGTCTGTGGTGTTCTCTGCACTCAGCGTCCTGACTATGGGTACGTACGCCTGTCTGTGGTGTTCTCTGCACTCAGCGTCCTGACTATGGGTACGTACGCCTGTCTGTGGTGTTCTCTGCACTCAGCGTCCTGACTATGGGTACGTACGCCTGTCTGTGGTGTTCTCTGCGCTCAGCGTCCTGACTATGGGTACGTACGCCTGTCTGTGGTGTTCTCTGCGCTCAGCGTCCTGACTATGGGTACGTACGCCTGTCTGTGGTGTTCTCTGCGCTCAGCATCCTGACTATGGGTACGTACTCCTGACTGTGGTGTGCTCTGCGCTCAGCGTCCTGACTATGGGTACGTACGCCTGTCTGTGGTGTTCTCTGCACTCAGCGTCCTGACTATGGGTACGTACGCCTGTCTGTGGTGTTCTCTGCACTCAGCGTCCTGACTATGGGTACGTACGCCTGTCTGTGGTGTTCTCTGCGCTCAGCGTCCTAACTATGGGTACGTACGCCTGTCTGTGGTGTTCTCTGCGCTCAGCGTCCTGACTATGGGTACGTACGCCTGTCTGTGGTGTTCTCTGCGCTCAGCGTTCTGACTATGGGTACGTACGCCTGTCTGTGGTGTTCTCTGCGCTCAGCGTCCTGACTATGGGTACGTACTGCCTGTCTGTGGTGTTCTCTGCGCTCAGCGTCCTGACTATGGGTACGTACTGCCTGTCTGTGGTGTGCTCTGCGCTCAGCGTCCTGACTATGGGTACGTACTGCCTGTCTGTGGTGTTCTCTGCACTCAGCGTCCTGACTATGGGTACGTACTGCCTGTCTGTGGTGTTCTCTGCACTCAGCGTCCTGACTATGAGTACGTACGCCTGACTGTGGTGTGCTCTGCGCTCAGCGTCCTGACTATGGGTACGTACGCCTGTCTGTGGTGTTCTCTGCGCTCAGTGTCCTGACTATGGGTACGTACGCCTGACTGTGGTGTGCTCTGCGCTCAGCGTCCTGACTATGGGTACGTACGCCTGTCTGAGGTGTTCTCTGCGCTCAGCCATACACACTATGTGCTGTAATGAACGACTGAACGATACCTTGTTCTGTCCGTCATTACACTGCACAGCACCGCATACAATATCATCTCATTGGGCGTGCAGCACAGGCAACCTGAAGATCTCGTATGCGACCTGCGGGAGCGTGCAATCCTGCGTACACACTGAACGATCGTCACCATTTGTTGTTTCAATATAACAAACCATGACGATATCGTTCTGGTGTGTGCCCGGCCTAATTAAAATAAGAATTTACTCACCAGTAATTCTATTTCTCGTAGTCCGTAGTGGATGCTGGGGACTCCGTAAGGACCATGGGGAATAGCAGGCTCCGCAGGAGACTGGGCACTCTAAAGAAAGATTTAGTACTACCTGGTGTGCACTGGCTCCTCCCTCTATGCCCCTCCTCCAGACCTCAGTTAAGGAAACTGTGCCCGGAAGAGCTGACATTACAAGGAAAGGATTTTGGAATCCAGGGTAAGACTCATACCAGCCACACCAATCACACCGTACAACTTGTGATAACTTACCCAGTTAACAGTACGAACAAACAACAGAGCATCAACCAATGGATGCCACATAACATAACCCATTATTAAGCTATAACTATGTACACGTATTGCAGAAAGTCCGCACTAGGGATGGGCGCCCAGCATCCACTACGGACTACGAGAAATAGATTTACCGGTGAGTAAAATCTTATTTTCTCTAACGTCCTAGTGGATGCTGGGGACTCCGTAAGGACCATGGCGATTATACCAAAGCTCCCAAATGGGCGGGAGAGTGCGGATGACTCTGCAACACCGAATGGGCAAACACAAGATCCTCCACAGCCAGGGTATCAAACTTGTAGAACTTTGCAAATGTGTTTGAACCCGACCAAGTAGCTGCTCGGCAAAGCTGTAAAGCCGAGACCCCTCGGGCAGCCGCCCAAGAAGAGCCCACCCTTCCTTGTGAAATGGGCTTTTACTGATTTTGGATGCGGCAATCCAGCCGCAGAATGAGCCTGCTGAATCGTGTTACAGATCCAGCGAACAATGGTTTGCTTTGAAGCAGGAGCACCCAGCTTGTTGGGTGCATACAGGATAAACAGCGAGTCAGTCTTCCTGACTCCAGCCGTCCTGGAAACATAGATCTTCAAAGCCCCGACTACATCAAGCAACTTGGAATCCTCCAAGTCACGAGTAGCCGCAGGCACCACAATGGGTTGGTTCAGATGAAAAGATAATACCACCTTTGGCAGAAACTGCGGACGAGTTCGCAATTCTGCCCTGTCCATATGGAAAACCAGATAGGGGCTTTTACATGACAAAGCCGCCAATTCTGACACACGCCTAGCTGAGGCTAGGGCCAACAGCATGACCACTTTCCACGTGAGATACTTTAGCTCCACCGTCTTAAGTGGCTCAAACCAGTAGGATTTCAGGAAAGCCAATACCACGTTAAGATCCCAAGGTGCTACTGGTGGCACAAAAGGGGGCTGAATATGCAGCACTCCCTTAACAAACGTCTGAACCTCAGGCAGTGAAGCCAGTTCTTTTTGAAAGAAAATGGATAGTGCCGAAATCTGGACCTTTATGGACCCTAATTTTAGGCCCATAGTCACACCCGACTGTAGGAAGTGCAGGAATCGACCCAGTTGGAATTCCTCTGTAGGGGCCTTCCTGGCCTCACACCAAGCAACATATTTTCGCCATATACGGTGATAATTGTGGCCGGAGAGCCCCAGCCACGAGGAGAATGGCCGCCTGCGGCACTGAAGGGGTTAACCCCTAGTGCCCGGCGCCATTCTTAAGGACAAAAGGGCGCTTGGCGCCAGATTTGAAATATGTGGGGCGCTAGGCGCCGTGTTTATAAAAATGTTAAAATCCTGTATTTTTAAACTGTGCCGTGGTCCCGGACCCCTCCGGAGACCACGGCAGGGAGGACAGCCCCCCGGCGCGCTCAGCAGTGTGTGCACGCCGGGGGAGAGGAGGCAGCCGCTGACCGCCGGAGTCCGGGAGCTCCGCTCCCGGCAGCGGTCAGTGTAGCCCCGGGCGCACTGGAGTGTGCGCGCCGGGGAGAAGGGTGAGCGCTGCGGCTGGGAGCTCGGCTCCCGCTGCAGTGCTCTCTGTAAGAGCCGCCGCTGGGGGCCGGGAGCTCTGCTCCCGGCGCCTCAGCCCGTCGGAGGTGGCCAGCCGCGGCAGCCGGGACGGACGTCCCGGGCTGCTAGCTGGCGAGGGGGGTGCGCCGCAGCCCGGCTCCCCGCCGGACGCTGCGGCGAGGCTAATAGTCAGCGCCGCTCATGGGGGACCGGGCTAGCCGGCTCCCTAGCGGTGTGTGGGGGACATTAGGCTGCCGAGCAGGATGGTGAAGCGCTGGGGTCCGGGAGCTACGCTCCCGGCGCCTCAGCGCTGAAACAAGCCAGGGTCACGGCGGCCGGGACAAGTGTCCCGGGCCGCCGGACTTCGGTACAGGGGGGTGCGCCGCTGCGTGCGGCGAGGCCACTGGTTAGTGCCACACTGGGGGGACAGGGAGAGCCAGCTCCCTGGAACCCCAGAGGCAGGAAGGCAGGCTGGAGGATGGGGGAAGCCAGCCCCATACCTCCAGCACTGAGAGAGAGCCCTAGCAGCCAGGCTGCAGGGCTAGGGAAGCCCAGCGCTGAGCGCTGGGCACAGTAGTTAAATAATGACATACAGTGTGTTGTAAGGCACTGCAGTGCCTGAGTATGTAGAGTCTGTGCAGGGCACAGGCTCAGTGTATATTTACAGGGAAATGTACAGTGTGATTTAAATGTAATGTATTTAAAGATAAATTGCACTTACTTGATTGTGTGTCCCAGGAGGGGGGAATCCATAGCTGTGCAGGCTGATGGATTCTCCCAGACCTTTTCCCCAAAAACGGAATGTTTTCCCATCCAGCCTCACATTTCCAAGAGGCACAGGGAGAGAGAGAAGCAGCTTAGCTATGAAACAAGCTGAGTGGTTTCTTGGAGCTCCATGGAGATCAGCCGTAGTGCCAAGAAACCTGGACCGGGGAGCCAGGCTGCCCAGCTCTGGAGCCCAAATCCAGGCTGCAGGCAGTGAGAGGGGTCCCGGGCAGGTTTCTGGAAGTCAGTTTAGGAGGGAAAACTTCCCCCCAGCCAGACTGAACGGCACCGGGGAGTATCCTGACTCTCCCAGATGGGAGAGTCCAAGGAGACCGACCACTCCCCACTGTCCATAGGGAACAATGTTAGGTGTGCATGAGACCAGAGCATGCACAGCTCATGGGTAAACATTGATTGGTTGTGCACCACAGGGCGGGCTTACCCCCTGTGGTAAGGGGTCTTGGAGAGGGATAAAAGAAGGGCAGCTGGCCCATAGGATTGGATTGTAACATCTTCTTCTGCTGAAAACATCTTGATTGTATGCTGTTGCCCCTAGCAATAGGGAGGAGCCTTTTTAAAGGTTATTTGAGCAATAAACATCTTTGCCTCAAGAAGACTGCTTCATCTTGTGACCAACAGGGTTAGGCCAAACCTAGCCCCGTTCTCCGGCTGTCCAGGGAAGCACCTGACGTTTCCAAGCTCCGCCTTCCGCCAGCTACCGGTAGAGGCCTAGCAAGTGGCTAGTGGGGATTCGTCAGCACCACACAGCTGTGGTAAAGCAGTGCGTCGGCACATACAGAGCAGAACCGTGGTTCCAAACGCCACGGCAGGTTAGGAGTTTGGTGGTGGCAGTGAGAACCCGCCCACAGCGCAGTGGGTGGAGTCAGTAACAGGCGGTTACTGACGGTAAGCAGGAATCCCCTATGTGGTCAGGCCTCGTGCGGCTTGATCTTCCATTCTGTGCGCAGTCAACGGGACGCGGAAGCCGCGAGTGCTTCCGTACGGTACCGTCCTGTCACAATAATGTTTTGCTGTCACGTCCTTCCTAGCCTTTATCAGCGTAGGAATAACTGCTTCCGGAATGCCCTTTTCTGCTAGGATCCGGTGTTCAACCGCCATGCCGTCAAACGCAGCCGCAGTAAGTCTTGGAACAGACAGGGCCCTTGTTGTAACAGGTCCTGTCTGAGAGGCAGAGGCCATGGGTCCTCTGTGAGCATTTCTTGCAATTCCGGGTACCAAGTCCCTCTTGGCCAATCCGGAACAATGAGTATTGTTCTCACTCCTCTTTTTCTTACAATTCTCAGCACCTTTGGTATGAGAGGAAGAGGAGGAAACACATAGACCGCCTGGAACACCCACAGTGTTACTAGTGCATCCACAGCTATCGCCTGAGGGTCCCTTGACCTGGCGCAATATCTTTTTAGCTTTTTGTTGAGACGGGACGCCATCATGTCCACCTGTGGCAGTTCCCATCGATTTGCAATCTGCGTGAAGACTTCTTGATGAAGTCCCCACTCTCCCGGGTGGAGGTCGTGTCTGCTGAGGAAGTCTGCTTCCCAGTTGTCCACTCCCGGAATGAACACTGCTGACAGTGCTAGTACGTGATTCTCCGCCCACCGAAGAATCCTGGTGGCTTCTGCCATTGCCACCCTGCTTCTTGTACCGCCCTGGCGGTTTACATGGGCCACTGCCGTGATGTTGCCTGACTGAATCAGCACTGGTTGGTTTCGAAGCAGAGGCTCCGCTTGACTCAGGGCGTTGTAAATGGCCCTTAGTTCCAGGATATTGATGTGCAGACAAGTCTCCTGACTTGACCACAACCCTTGGAAGTTTCTTCCTTGAGTGACTGCCCCCCACCCTCGGAGGCTTGCATCCGTGGTCACCAGGACCCAGTCCTGTATGCCGAATCTGCGGCCCTCAAGGAGTTGAGCACCTTGTAGCCACCACAGAAGAGACACCCTGGCCCTGGGGGACAGGGTGATCATCCGATGCATCTGAAGATGCGATCCGGACCACTTGTCCAGCAGATCCCACTGAAAGATCCTCGCATGGAACCTGCCGAAGGGAATGGCTTCGTATGATGCCACCAACTTTCCCAGGACTCGCGTGCAGCGATGCACCGACACCTGTTTTGGCTTTAGGAGGTCTCTGACCAGAGTCACGAGCTCCTGAGCCTTCTCCTCCGGGAGAAACACCTTCTTCTGGTCTGTGTCCAGAATCATGCCCAGGAAGGGCAGACACATCGCAGGAATCAGCTGCGACTTTGGAATGTTCAGAATCCAGCCGTGCTGACGCAACACTTCCTGAGAGTATGCTACGCTGATCAGCAACTGCTCCCTGGACCTCGCCTTTATGAGGAGATCGTCCAAGTATGGGATAATTGTAACCCCTTGCTTCCGAAGGAGCACCATCATTTCCGCCATCACCTTGGTAAAAACTCTCGGTGCCGTGGACAGGCCAAACGGCAACGTCTGGAATTGGTAATGGCAGTCCCGTACCACAAACCTGAGGTACTCCTGATGAGGCGGATAAATGGGGACATGCAAGTAAGCATCCTTGATGTCCAGAGACACCATAAAATCCCCTTCCTCCAGGCTTGCAATGACCGCTCTGAGCGATTCCATTTTGAACTTGAATTTCTTCAGATAAATGTTCAGGGATTTTAAATTTAAAATGGGTCTGACCGAACCGTCCGGTTTCGGTACCACAAACATAGTGGAATAGTAGCCCCTTCCCCGTTGAAGGGGGGGAACCTCTACCACCACTTTCTGGAGAAAAAGTTTGTGAATTGCCTCCACCACTATCTCCCTTTCCATGGGGGAAGTTGGTAAGGCCGATTTTAGGTAACGGTGAGGGGGCATCACCTCGAATTCCAGCTTGTATCCCTGAGACACAATTTGTATAGCCCAAGGATCCACCTGTGAGCGAACCCACTGGTGGCTGAAATGTCAGAGACGCGCCCCCACAGCTTCTGGCTCCGCCTGTGGAGCCCCAGCGTCATGCGGTGGATTTAGTGGAAGCCGGGGAAGACTTTTGTTCCTGGGAACTAGCTGCATGGTGCAGCTTCTTTCCTCTACCCCTGCCTCTGGCAAGAAAGGACGCACCTCTGACCTTCTTGCTCCTCTGAGAACGAAAGGACTGCATTTGGTAATACGGTGCTTTCTTAGGTTGTGGAGGGACATAAGGCAAGAAATTTGACTTCCCAGCCGTAGCTGTGGAAACTAGGTCCGAGAGACCGTCCCCAAACAATTCCTCACCCTTATAAGGTAAAACCTCCATGTGTTTTTTAGAGTCGGTATCCCCTGTCCATTGCAGAGTCCATAAGACCCTTCTGGCAGAAATGGACATTGCGTTAACTCTAGAGCCCAGCAGGCAAATGTCCCTCTGGGCATCCCGCATATATAGGACCGCGTCCTTGATATGTGCCAGGGTCAGTAGAACAGTGTCCCTGTCCAGGGTATCTAACTCCTCAGACAGAGAATCCGTCCATGCAGCTACCGCACTACACATCCAGGCCGAAGCAATTGCTGGCCTCAGCAGTGTGCCAGAATGTGTATAAACAGACTTCAGGATAGCTTCCTGCTTACTATACGCAGGATCCTTTAGGGCGGCCGTATCCGGAGACGGCAGGGCCACCTTCTTAGACAAGCGTGTCAACGCCTTGTCTACCCTAGGGGAGTATTCCCAGCGTAACCTGTCCGTTGGCGGGAAAGGATACGCCATAAGTAATCTCTTGGAAACTATCACCTTCCTGTCAGGGGAATCCCACGCTTTTTCACATAATTCATTTAATTCATGTGAAGGGGGAAAAGTCACTTCATGCTTTTTCTCCCCATACATATAAATCCTCTTGTCAGGGACAGGATTTTCCTCAGAAATGTGTAATACATCCTTCATAGCTACAATCATGTAGCGGATGGCTTTAGTCATTTTAGGCTGCAACTTTGCCTCAGTCATCGACACTGGAGTCAGATTCCGTGTCGACATCTGTGTCAACTATCTGGGATAGTGTGCGCTTTTGAGACCCTGACGGCCTCTGCGCTGTAGGATCAGGCATGGGTTGAGACCCTGACTGTCCCCCGGTTAGTTTTATCCAATCTGTTATGCAAGGAGTTTACATTATCATTTAACACCTTCCACATATCCATCCAATCAGGTGTCGGCACAGTCGGCGGCGACACCACACTCAGCTGCACTTGTTCTGCCTCCACGTATCCTTCCTCATCAAACATGTCGACACAGGCGTACCGACACACAGCACACACACAGGGAGTGCTCTGACTGAGGACAGGACCCCACAAAGGCTTTTGGGGAGACAGAGAGAGAGTATGCCAGCACACACCCCAGCGCTATATAACCCAGGGATTACACTGTACCTTAGTGTTTACCCTGTAGCTGCTGTTAATATATATACTGCGCCTAAATTTATGTGCCCCCCTCTCTTTTTTACCCTTTAATGCACCTGTATACTGCAGGGGAGAGCCTGGGGAGCGTCCTTCCAGCGGAGCTGTGAAGAGAAAATGGCGCTGGTGTGCTGAGGAAGAAGGCCCCGCCCCCTCAGCGGCGGGCTTCTGTCCCGCTTTTAATGTGTAAAAAAATAAGAATTTACTTACCGATAATTCTATTTCTCGGAGTCCGTAGTGGATGCTGGGGTTCCTGAAAGGACCATGGGGAATAGCGGCTCCGCAGGAGACAGGGCACAAAAAGTAAAGCTTTAGGATCAGGTGGTGTGCACTGGCTCCTCCCCCTATGACCCTCCTCCAAGCCAGTTAGGTACTGTGCCCGGACGAGCGTACACAATAAGGAAGGATTTTGAATCCCGGGTAAGACTCATACCAGCCACACCAATCACACCGTACAACTTGTGATCTAAACCCAGTTAACAGTATGATAACAGCGGAGCCTCTGAAAAGATGGCTCACAACAATAATAACCCGATTTTTGTAACTATGTACAAGTATTGCAAATAATCCGCACTTGGGATGGGCGCCCAGCATCCACTACGGACTCCGAGAAATAGAATTATCGGTAAGTAAATTCTTATTTTCTCTATCGTCCTAGTGGATGCTGGGGTTCCTGAAAGGACCATGGGGATTATACCAAAGCTCCCAAACGGGCGGGAGAGTGCGGATGACTCTGCAGCACCGAATGAGAGAACTCCAGGTCCTCTTTTGCCAGGATATCAAATTTGTAGAATTTTACAAACGTGTTCTCCCCTGACCACGTAGCTGCTCGGCAGAGTTGTAATGCCGAGACCTCTCGGGCAGCCGCCCAAGATGAGCCCACCATCCTTGTGGAATGGGCCTTAACCGATTTAGACTGTGGCAGGCCTGCCTCAGAATGTGCAAGTTGAATTGTGTTACAAATCCAACGAGCAATCGCCTGCTTAGAAGCAGGCGCACCCAACTTGTTGGGTGCATACAGTATAAACAGCGAGTCAGATTTTCTGACTCCAGCTGTCCTGGAACATATTTTCAGGGCCCTGACAACTCCTAGCAACTTGGAGTCCTCCAAGTCCCTAGTAGGTGCAAGGCACCACAATAAGCTGGTTCAGGTGAAACACTGACACCACCTTAGGGAGAGAACTGGGGACGAGTCCGCAGCTCTGCCCTGTCCGAATGGACAAACAGATATGGGCTTTTTTGAGAAAAAACCACCAATTTGACACTCGCCTGGTCCAGGCCAGGGCCAAGAGCATGGTCACTTTTTATGTGAGATGCTTCAAATCCACATATTTGACTGGTTTTAAACCAATGTGATTTGAGGAATCCCAGAACTACGTTGAGATCCCACAGTGCCACTGGAGGCACAAAAAAAAAAAGGGGTTTGTATATGCAATACTCCCTTGACAAACTTCTGGACTTCAGGAACTGAAGCCAATTCTTTCTGGAAGAAAATTTACAGGGCCGAATTTGAACCTTAATGGACCCCAATTTGAGGCCCATAGACACTCCTGTTTGCAGGAAATGCAGGAAACGACCGAGTTGAAATTTCTTTGTGGGGCCTTCCTGGCCTCACACCACGCAACATATTTTCGCCACACGTGGTGATAATGTTGTGCGGTCACCTCCTTTCTGGCTTTGACCAGGGTAGGAATGACCTCTTCCGGAATGCCTTTTTTCCCTTAGGATCCGGCTTTCCATCGCCATGCCGACAAACGCAGCTGCGGTAAGTCTTGGAACAGACATGGTACTTGCTGAAGCAAGTCCCTTCTTAGCGGCAGAGGCCATAAGACCTCTGTAAGCATCTCTTGAAGTTCCGGGTACCAAGTCCTTCTTGGCCAATCCGGAGCCATGAGTATAGTTCTTACTCCTCTACGTCTTATAATTCTCAGCACCTTAGGTATGAGAAGCAGAGGAGGGAACACATACACCGACTGGTACACCCACGGTGTTACCAGAACGTCCACATCTATTGCCTGAGGGTCTCTTGACCTGGCGCAATACCTGTCCCGTTTTTTGTGCAGACGGGACGCCATCATGTCCACCTTTGGTATTTCCCAACGGTTTACAATCATGTGGAAAAAACTTCTCAATGAAGTTTCCACTCTCCCGGGTGGAGGTCGTGCTGAGGAAGTCTGCTTCCCAGTTTCCATTCCCGGGATGAAAAACTGCTGACAGTGTTATCACATGATTTTCCGCCCAGCGAAAAGTCCTTGCAGTTTCTGCCATTGCCCTCCTGCTTCTTGTGTCGCCCTGTCTGTTTACGTGGGCGACTGCCGTGATGTTTTTCCCACTGGATCAATACCGGCTGACCTTGAAGCAGAGGTCTTGCTAAGCTTAGAGCATTATAAATTTACCCTTAGCTCCAGTATATTTATGTGGAGAAAAGTCTCCATACTTGATCACACTCCCTGGAAATTTTTTCCTTGTGTGACTGCTCCCCAGCCTCTCAGGCTGGGCTCCGTGGTTACCAGCATCCAATCCTGAATGCCGAATCTGCTGCCCTCTAGAAGATGAGCACTCTATAACCACCACAGGAGAGACACCCTTGTCCTTGGATATTGGGTTATCCGCTGATGCATCTGAAGATGCGATCCGGACCATTTGTCCAGCAGATCCCACTGAAAAGTTCTTACGTGAAATCTGCCGAATGGAATTGCTTCGTAGGAAGCCACCATTTTTACCAGGACCCTTGTGCAATGATGCACTGTTTTTAGGAGGTTCCTGACTTGCTCGGATAACTCCCTGGCTTTCTCTTCCGGGAGAAACACCTTTTTCTGGACTGTGTCCAGAATCATCCCTAGGCACAGCAGACGTGTCGTCGGGATCAGCTGCGATTTTGGAATATTTAGAATCCACCCGTGCTGTTGTAGCAGTATCCGAGATAGTGCTACTCCGACCTCCAACTGTTCCCTGGACTATGCCCCTATCAGGAGATCGTCCAAGTAAGGGATAATTAAGACGCCTTTTCTTCGAAGAAGAATCATCAATTCGGCCATTACCTTGGTAAAGACCCCAGGGTGCCGTGGACAATCCAAACGGCAGCGTCTGAAACTGATAGTGACAGTTCTGCACCACGAACCTGAGGTACCCTTAGTGAGAAGGGCAAATTTGGGACATAGAGGTAAGCATCCCTGATGTCCCGGGACACTATATAGTCCCCTTATTCCTGGTTCGTTATCACTGCTCTGAGTGACTTCATCTTAATTTGAACCTTTGTAAGTGTTCAAAAACAAATTTTTAGAATAAGTCTCACCTAGCCTTCTGGCTTCAGTACCACAATATAGTGTGGAATAATACCCCTTTTCTGTAGTAGGAGGGGTAATTTAATTATCACCTGCTGGGAATACAGCTTGTGAATTTTTTCCCATACTACCTCCTTGTCGGAGGGAGACTTGGTAAAGCAGACTTCAGGAGCCTGCGAAGGGGAAACGTCTCGACATTCCCATCTGTACCCCCGGGATACTACTTGTAGGATCCAGGGGTCCTGTACGGTCTCAGCGCCATGCTGAGAACTTGTCAGACGCGGTGGAACGCTTCTGTTCCTGGGAATGGGCTGCCTGCTGCAGTCTTCTTCCCTTTCCTCTATCCCTGGGCAGATATGATCTTATAGGGACGAGAGGACTGAGGCTGAAAAGACGGTGTCTTTTTCTGCAGAGATGTGACTTAGGGTAAAAAACGGTGGATTTTCCAGCAGTTGCCGTGACCACCAGGTCCGATGGACCGACCCCAAACAAGTCCTCTTCCTGTATACGGCCATACTGTGCCGTTTGGAATCTGCATCACCTGACCACTGTCGTGTCCATAACATCTTCTGGCAGTTATGGACATCGCGTTTATTCATGATGCCAGAGTGCAAATATCCCTCTGTGCATCTCGCATATATAGAAATGCTCTATAGTCAATAAAATACTGTCCCTGTCAAGGGTATCAATATTTTTAGTCAGGGAATCCGACCAAGCCACCCTAGCTCTGCACATCCAGGCTGAGGCGATCGCTGGCCGCAGTATAACACCAGTATGTGTGTATATACTTTTTATTATATTTTCCAGCCTTGTCAGCTGGTCCTTGAGGACGGCCCTATCTATAGACGGTACCGCCACTTGTTTTGATAAGCGTGTGAGCGCCTTATCCACCTTAAAGGGTGTTTCCCAACGCGCCCTAACTTCTGGCGGGAAAGGGTATACCGCCCATAATTTTCTATCGGGGGGAACCCACGCATCATCACACACTTTATTTAATTTATCTGATTCAGGAAAAACTATGGTAGTTTTTTCACATCCCACATAATACCCTCTTTTGTGGTACTTGTAGTATCAGAAATACGTAACACCTCCTTCATTGCCTTTAACGTGTGGCCCTAATAAGGAATACGTTTGTTTATTCACCGTCGACACTGGATTCAGTGTCCCTGTCTGTGTCTGTGTCGACCGACTAAAGTAAACGGGCGTTTTAAAAACCTTGACGGTATTTTTGAGACGTCTGGACCGTACTAATTGTTTGTCGGCCGTCTCATGTCGTCAACCGACCTTGCAGCGTGTTGACATTATCACGTAATTTCCTAAATAAGCCATCCATTCCGGTGTCGACTCCCTAGAGAGTGACATCACCATTACAGGCAATTGCTCCGCCTCCTCACCAACATCGTCCTCCTACCTGTCGACACACACGTACCGACACACAGCACACACACAGGGAATGCTCTGATAGAGGACAGGACCCACTAGCCCTTTGGAGAGACAGAGGGAGAGTTTGCCAGCACACACCAAAAACGCTATAATTATATAGGGACAACCTTATATAAGTGTTTTCCCTTATAGCATCTTAATATATATATAAGCATATCGCCAAATTAGTGCCCCCCCTCTCTGTTTTAACCCTGTTTCTGTAGTGCAGTGCAGGGGAGAGCCTGGGAGCCTTCCCTCCAGCCTTTCTGTGAGGGAAAATGGCGCTGTGTGCTGAGGAGATAGGCCCCGCCCCTTTTTCGGCGGCCTCGTCTCCCGCTCTTAACGGATTCTGGCAGGGGTTAAATATCTCCATATAGCCTCCGGAGGCTATATGTGAGGTATTTTTAGCCAAAATAGGTATTCATTTGCCTCCCAGGGCGCCCCCCTCCCAGCGCCCTGCACCCTCAGTGACTGCCGTGTGAAGTGTGCTGAGAGGAAAATGGCGCACAGCTGCAGTGCTGTGCGCTACCTTTAGAAGACTGAGGAGTCTTCTGCCGCCGATTCTGGACCTCTTCTTACTTCAGCATCTGCAAGGGGGCCGGCGGCAAGGCTCCGGTGACCATCCAGGCTGTACCTGTGATCGTCCCTCTGGAGCTGATGTCCAGTAGCCAAGAAGCCAATCCATCCTGCACGCAGGTGAGTTCACTTCTTCTCCCCTAAGTCCCTCGTTGCAGTGATCCTGTTGCCAGCAGGACTCACTGTAAAATAAAAAACCTAAGCTAAACTTTCCTAAGCAGCTCTTTAGGAGAGCCACCTAGATTGCACCCTTCTCGGCCGGGCACAAAAATCTAACTGGCTTGGAGGAGGGTCATAGGGGGAGGAGCCAGTGCACACCACCTGATCCTAAAGCTTTACTTTTTGTGCCCTGTCTCCTGCGGAGCCGCTATTCCCCATGGTCCTTTCAGGAACCCCAGCATCCACTAGGACGATAGAGAAATGGCGGGGGCTCGGGCATATATACAGTCCCAGACTGTATATATGTCTCTTTTTGCCAAAAAGGTACTTAATTGCTGCCCAGGGCGCCCCCCCCCCTGCGCCCTGCACCCTACAGTGACCGGAGTGTGCGGTGTGCTGTGGGAGCAATGGCGCACAGCTGCAGTGCTGTGCGCTACCTTAAGTGAAGACAGGAGTCTTCAGCCGCCGATTTCGATGTCTTCATGCTTCTGCTGCTTCTGTTCTTCTGGCTCTGCGAGGGGGACGGCGGCGCGGCTCCGGGAACGGACGATCAAGGTTAGGTACCTGTGTTCGATCCCTCTGGAGCTAATGGTATCCAGTAGCCTAAGAAGCGCAACCTAGCCGCAGTTAGTAGGTTTGCTTCTCTCCCCTCAGTCCCACGTAGCAGAGAGTCTGTTGCCAGCAGAAGCTCTCTGAAAATAAAAAACCTAACAAAATACTTTCTTTTCTAGCAAGCTCAGGAGAGCCCACTAGGAGCACCCAGCTTTGGCCGGGCACAGATTCTAACTGAGGTCTGGAGGAGGGGCATAGAGGGAGGAGCCAGTGCACACCAGATATAGTACTAAATCTTTCTTTAGAGTGCCCAGTCTCCTGAGGAGCCCGCTATTCCCCATGGTCCTTACGGAGTCCCCAGCATCCACTAGGACGTTAGAGAAATTAGCAAAATGAGATGTGTACCAGAGGGCCGGCTAATTGGACACAATGCGCCTGAGATGGGAGCAAAGCAAAAACGTAAGTAACTTTGCACCTGGAACAAACCACAATGCACTGCAAGGGGGAGAGTTATTGTTTATGCATGCAGGGTAAGTACTGGCTGCTTTTGCATGTAGCCTACAAGTGCTGGGCAGCTGTATTATTGCACTGCAATTTAGAATTAAGGTAGGACACACCCATACCAAATATAACTCTGCACATTTTACATGTGCCCCCCACCAAATTGTAGTAAAGCATAGTTTTATCCAGGTGCAAACTTACCTGCTCATTTGCTTTGTTTCCAGGTCACATTTTGCCCCATTACCCGTACATCAGCGGCAGGGCATCTGTAGTCATGCTTGGATCAGACTGCAGTTTCACGGTCTATCCTGCACGAGAATAATGCAATCTAACTGGTGATTGGTCACAACGGCTACTGCGCATATGCCCTTTGTTAGCACATAACGCCCTATGTTAATTACGTAAGACCTGCGCCATGATCTCATAGAGCGCTGCAGCAGGAAATTATGAGTCCGTACAACTGATCCTGGTAATAATTCTCCTTCTCTAGGGTTTTTCCTGCTGGTTGGCCCTTTCTGGCTTTTAAACTCCCGATGTCCCGGCACGATGCTGAACAGGCAATCTCGGACCGGCTTCTGCTATGAACCGGTGACCTGCTGCCCCTGTATATGGCACGTATGAGGAATCCTCAGCCGGCGCCACCACCGCTAATGACCCACAGAGACTATAAAGAACTACAGTAATTGGGAAAGATGCTGCACCATGGATGGGGTGATGGAAGGAGTGAAGTGAGGACAAGGTCCACTTCATGCTCACTGGCCCTGATAATCAGTCGACAAAGCTGCAAACAGAGGAGCATTCATTTGCTTTGTGCAATAAAAGTATTTTCCCAGCAAGGAGACAAGTGTACAGCAGCTCCAGTGACGGACAGCTTCTGTGCTGGGAATGTCCCGGCCAGCACTCTGCATGGACTAATTAATGTGTGGTACAGGGATCAGCGGGGAGACGGGGAAGGCAGGGGTCCGCGTGTAGCACTGCGGAGGTAACCAGAGACAACTGGCATGGCTCTGCAGAAAGAAGAGGGACTGTTCCCGCAGGAGGAGAAATGATTCAGCAGAACGTTACAGCAGTCATTTGTCCCATAGTCAGAATGACTTGTGCCCTGGGCATATGAGCGACTACACCCTGGATGATAGAAACAATGCGGATGTCTATACCATGCTTGTAAAACTAAATAATTGCTTTCTTGTTTCTGTAATTAATTTCTACAGAAATATTTATTTCATGCGAACCTTACAAGGTGGAATATTACTGTGCCCACAGACTGCGCTTACTATAGCTTAGGGGTCACTGCGGAAAGACAAACTAAAGCTGTACTCACACTGGGGGAATGGCGCAGTCACAGGTGCGGGGAAAGGCGCAGGCATGCACAGTCACAGGCGCGGGGAAAGGCACAGTCACAGGCGCGGGGAAAGGCACAGGCGCGGGGAAAGGCACAGGCGCGGGGAAAGGCACAGGCGCGGGGAAAGGCACAGGCGCGGGGAAAGGCACAGTCACAGGCGCGGGGAAAGGCACAGTCACAGGCGCGGGGAAAGGCACAGCCACAGGCGCGGGGAAAGGCACAGGCACAGGCGCGGGGAAAGGCACAGGCACAGGCGCGGGGAAAGGCACAGGCGCGGGGAAAGGCACAGGCGCGGGGAAAGGCACAGGCGCGGGGAAAGGCACAGGCGCGGGGAAAGGCACAGGCGCGGGGACAGGCACAGGCGCGGGAACAGTCACAGGGAAAGGCACAGTCACAGGGAAAGGCACAGTCACAGGGAAGGGCACAGTCACAGGGAAGGGCACAGTCACAGGGAAGGGCACAGTCACAGGGAAGGGCACAGTCACAGGGAAGGGCACAGTCACAGTCACAGGTGCGGGGACAGGCACAGTCACAGGCGCGGGGACAGGCACAGTCACAGGCGCGGGGACAGGCACAGTCACAGGCGCGGGGACAGGCACAGTCACAGGCGCGGGGACAGGCACAGTCACAGGCGCGGGGACAGGCACAGTCACAGGCGCGGGGACAGGCACAGTCACAGGCGCGGGGACAGGCACAGTCACAGGCGCGGGGACAGGCACAGTCACAGGCGCGGGGACAGGCACAGTCACAGGCGCGGGGAAAGGCACAGTCACAGGCGCGGGGAAAGGCACAGTCACAGGCGCGGGGAAAGGCACAGTCACAGGCGCGGGGAAAGGCACAGTCACAGGCGCGGGGAAAGGCACAGTCACAGGCGCGGGGAAAGGCACAGTCACAGGCGCGGGGAAAGGCACAGTCACAGGCGCGGGGAAAGGCACAGTCACAGGCGCGGGGAAAGGCACAGTCACAGGCGCGGGGAAAGGCACAGGCACAGGCGCGGGGAAAGGCACAGGCGCGGGGACAGGCACAGGCGCGGGGACAGGCACAGGCGCGGGGACAGGCACAGTCACAGGCGCGGGGAAAGGCACAGTCACAGGCGCGGGGAAAGGCACAGTCACAGGCGCGGGGAAAGGCACAGTCACAGGCGCGGGGAAAGGCACAGGCGCGGGGAAAGGCACAGTCACAGGCGCGGGGAAAGGCACAGTCACAGGCGCGGGGAAAGGCACAGTCACAGGCGCGGGGAAAGGCACAGTCACAGGCGCGGGGAAAGGCACAGTCACAGGCGCGGGGAAAGCCACAGGCGCGGGGAAAGGCACAGGCACAGGCGCGGGGAAAGGCACAGGCGCGGGGAAAGGCACAGGCGCGGGGAAAGGCACAGTCACAGGCGCGGGGAAAGGCACAGGCACAGGCGCGGGGAAAGGCACAGTCACAGGCGCGGGGAAAGGCACAGTCACAGGCGCGGGGAAAGGCACAGTCACAGGCGCGGGGAAAGGCACAGTCACAGGCGCGGGGAAAGGCACAGTCACAGGCGCGGGGAAAGGCACAGTCACAGGCGCGGGGAAAGGCACAGTCACAGGCGCGGGGAAAGGCACAGTCACAGGCGCGGGGAAAGGCACAGTCACAGGCGCGGGGACAGGCACAGGCGCGGGGACAGGCACAGGGACAGGCACAGGCGCAGGGACAGGCACAGGCGCGGGGAAAGGCACAGTCACAGGCGCGGGGAAAGGCACAGTCACAGGCGCGGGGAAAGGCACAGTCACAGGCGCGGGGAAAGGCACAGTCACAGGCGCGGGGAAAGGCACAGTCACAGGCGCGGGGAAAGGCACAGTCACAGGCGCGGGGAAAGCCACAGGCACAGGCGCGGGGAAAGGCACAGGCACAGGCGCGGGGAAAGGCACAGGCACAGGCGCGGGGAAAGGCACAGGCGCGGGGAAAGGCACAGGCGCGGGGAAAGGCACAGGCGCGGGGAAAGGCACAGGCGCGGGGAAAGGCACAGGCGCGGGGAAAGGCACAGGCACAGGCGCGGGGAAAGGCACAGGCACAGGCGCGGGGAAAGGCACAGGCGCGGGGAAAGGCACAGGCGCGGGGAAAGGCACAGGCGCGGGGAAAGGCACAGGCGCGGGGAAAGGAACAGGCGCGGGGAAAGGAACAGGCGCGGGGAAAGGAACAGGCGCGGGGACAGGCACAGGCGCGGGGACAGGCACAGGCGCGGGGACAGGCACAGTCACAGGCGCGGGGACAGGCACAGTCACAGGCGCGGGGAAAGGCACAGTCACAGGCGCGGGGAAAGGCACAGTCACAGGCGCGGGGAAAGGCACAGTCACAGGCGCGGGGAAAGGCACAGTCACAGGCGCGGGGAAAGGCACAGGCGCGGGGACAGGCACAGGCGCGGGGACAGGCACAGGCGCGGGGACAGGCACAGGCGCGGGGACAGGCACAGGCGCGGGGACAGGCACAGGCGCGGGGAAAGGCACAGGCGCGGGGAAAGGCACAGGCGCGGGGAAAGGCACAGTCACAGGCGCGGGGAAAGGCACAGTCACAGGCGCGGGGAAAGGCACAGTCACAGGCGCGGGGAAAGGCACAGTCACAGGCGCGGGGAAAGGCACAGTCACAGGCGCGGGGAAAGGCACAGTCACAGGCGCGGGGAAAGGCACAGTCACAGGCAGTAATGACATGACTGCTGGATTCCATTGTAATACAACAACCCCTAACAATAGGTGGCGCATGCTATGAGCAGGGCACCCACTGGCATGTGACTTGTGTTTTATAACCCCAGTTTACACGCAAACATTTTACTGTCTCACCGTAGTTTGGGAGATCACACTCATTAACATGGATAGATGTGAGAAGTGTGCAAAGATTAGACTGTGCGATTAAAATAGTTCTGCACTTTACATATCTGTTATGTTCCCTTTTTACAATATAATAAAGGATTATAATCCACAAAGAAAGTGGTGTGTGTGTGTGTGTGTATATATGTATGTATGTGTGGCTTTCGAAATGGATACAAAATAAAAATAATATACTCGCGCTATGTGTATAACTGAACGTATGATCCTATGTCAATAAAATTGAGTCACGGTTTCTCTTTACTAACTGACAACTAATAACACAATGGTACAGTATGTAGTAATTAACCACTACAACACCTCCTAACTAACTAGTTTTACCCTGGCATTCAGTTATTAATCACTCATAGTTGGATATTATTTTCAGATGCCAGGTCTGTTTTGTAGAACATGGGGTAATATGTAATAATCTGCGAGGTGCCGGCTGTTCGGGAATTCCTGCCAGTCTGCCCGTATTTATAAAGTGGCGATCATTTACAAGGTAAAACCATCCTGATTATACGGTGTAAATGATCTCCGCTTTAGAAATACGGGAAGACTGGCAGGAATTCCCGAACAGCCGGCACCTCGCAGACTATTACATATTACCCCATGTTTCCTGGACAATCATTAGCACAGAAATAACAACCTGGGAAGCGATGTAATATCCCTGCACAAGAGAGAATTACAGACAGATGAAGGATCATTTGTATCCATTCCAATAATAACACATCAGCACTTTCTCTGTGGATTATAATACTTTATTATGTGGTAACAAGGGAACAGCAATCTGTAATCACATTTATAATCTCTGTACACTTCTTACATCTACCCATTGTAATTGGTTTGTAATATACAGCAGGAAGGGACCCTATGGATCCCGCTCATGGCAGATTTTGTGAATGTAGCACGATGGCATTAGCTCCAGAATGAAACCTATGGGGGCTGCGTCTGGTGTCAGAAACGTAGCGACCACAGCACGTATCAGAGATATGCGGCCGTCCCTCCATGGTACATCCAGGGGATCCTCCCACAAATATTTTTTGATAAATAGGTGACTTACCTCAGCTGTCTGAATACACATTATCACTAGTGTGCGCCCCCAGTATCTGCCACTCAGGAAGTCAATGCATTGCAATGTTTATTCATATGGGGTTTAGTTATCACCATGGAGGCCACCAAAACGGTCATTCATACCGGTCATTTCCCACCTGGACTACTGCAACTTCCTCCTATCTGGTCTTCCTGTCACCCGCCTCTCCCCACTGCAATCACCTATGTCACACACCGCTCCTGCCGCTCTACGCCTCACCCCTCTGGCTCCCCATCCACTGAGTACAATTCAGCCTCCTCACCCCTCTGGCTCCCCATCCACTGAGTACAATTCAGCCTCCTCACCCCTCTGGCTCCCCATCCACTGAGTACAATTCAGCCTCCTCACCTCTCTGGCTCCCCTCCGCCCAGTACAATTCAGCCTCCTCACCCCTCTGACTCCCCATCCACTGAGTACAATTCAGCCTCCTCACCCCTCTGGCTCCCCTTCCACCGAGTACAATTCAGCCTCCTCACCCCTCTGGCTCCCCTTCCACCGAGTACAATTCAGCCTCCTCACCCCTCTGGCTCCCCATCCACCGAGTACAATTCAGCCTCCTCACCACTCTGGCTCCCCATCCACCGAGTACAATTCAGCCTCCTCACCCCTCTGGCTCCCCATCCACCAAGTACAATTCAGCCTCCTCACCCCTCTGGCTCCCCATTCACCGAGTACAATTCAGCCTCCTCACCCCTCTGGATCCCCATCCACCGAGTACAATTCAGCCTCCTCACCCCTCTGGCTCCCCATCCACCAAGTACAATTCAGCCTCCTCACCCCTCTGGCTCCCCATCCACCAAGTACAATTCAGCCTCCTCACCCCTCTGTCTCCCCATCCACAAGTACAATTCAGCCTCCTCACCCCTCTGTCTCCCCATCCACAGAGTACAATTCAGCCTCCTCACCCCTCTGGCTCCCCTTCCACAGAGTACAATTCAGCCTCCTCTTCCCTCTGGCTCCCCATTCACCGAGTACAATTCAGCCTCCTCACCCCTCTGGATCCCCATCCACCCAGTACAATTCAGCCTCCTAACCCCTCTGGCTCCCCATCCCCCGAGTACAATTCAGCCTCCTCACCCCTCTGGCTCCCCTTCCACAGAGTACAATTCAGCCTCCTCACCCCTCTGGCTCCCCTTCCACCGAGTACAATTCAGCCTCCTCACCCCTCTGGCTCCCCATCCACCAAGTACAATTCAGCCTCCTCACCCCTCTGGCTCCCCATCCACCAAGTACAATTCAGCCTCCTCACCCCTCTGGCTCCCCATCCACCAAGTACAATTCAGCCTCCTCACCCCTCTGGCTCCCCATCCACAGAGTACAATTCAGCCTCCTCACCCCTCTGGCTCCCCTTCCACAGAGTACAATTCAGCCTCCTCTTCCCTCTGGCTCCCCATCCACCGAGTACAATTCAGCCTCATCATCCCTCTGGCTCCCCATCCACAGAGTACAATTCAGCCTCCTCATACTCTGGATCCCCATCCACCGAGTACAATTCAGCCTCCTCACCCCTCTGGCTCCCCATCCACCAAGTACAATTCAGCCTCCTCACCCCTCTGGCTCCCCATCCACAGAGTACAATTCAGCCTCCTCACCCCTCTGGCTCCCCTTCCACAGAGTACAATTCAGCCTCCTCACCCCTCTGGCTCCCCTTCCACAGAGTACAATTCAGCCTCCTCTTCCCTCTGGCTCCCCATTCACCGAGTACAATTCAGCCTCCTCACCCCTCTGGCTCCCCATCCACCGAGTACAATTCAGCCTCCTCACCCCTCTGGCTCCCCATCCACCGAGTACAATTCAGCCTCCTCACCCCTCTGGCTCCCCTTCCACAGAGTACAATTCAGCCTCCTCTTCCCTCTGGCTCCCCATTCACCGAGTACAATTCAGCCTCCTCACCCCTCTGGCTCCCCATCCACCGAGTACAATTCAGCCTCCTCACCCCTCTGGCTCCCCATCCACCGAGTACAATTCAGCCTCCTCACCCCTCTGGCTCCCCTTCCACAGAGTACAATTCAGCCTCCTCACCCCTCTGGCTCCCCTTCCACAGAGTACAATTCAGCCTCCTCACCCCTCTGGCTCCCCTTCCACAGAGTACAATTCAGCCTCCTCACCCCTCTGGCTCCCCTTCCACAGAGTACAATTCAGCCTCCTCACCCCTCTGGCTCCCCATCCACAGAGTACAATTCAGCCTCCTCACCCCTCTGGCTTCCCATCCACCGAGTACAATTCAGCCTCCTCACCCCTCTGACTCCCCATCCACCGAGTACAATTCAGCCTCCTCTTCCCTCTGGCTCCCCATCCACCGAGTACAATTCAGCCTCCTCACCCCTCTGGCTCCCCTTCCACAGAGTACAATTCAGCCTCCTCACCCCTCTGGCTCCCCTTCCACCGAGTACAATTCAGCCTCCTCACCCCTCTGGCTCCCCTTCCACCGAGTACAATTCAGCCTCCTCACCCCTCTGGCTCCCCATCCATCAAGTACAATTCAGCCTCCTCACCCCTCTGGCTCCCCATCCACCAAGTACAATTCAGCCTCCTCACCCCTCTGGCTCCCCATCCACCAAGTACAATTCAGCCTCCTCACCCCTCTGGCTCCCCATCCACAGAGTACAATTCAGCCTCCTCACCCCTCTGGCTCCCCTTCCACAGAGTACAATTCAGCCTCCTCACCCCTCTGGCTCCCCTTCCACAGAGTACAATTCAGCCTCCTCTTCCCTCTGGCTCCCCATTCACCGAGTACAATTCAGCCTCCTCACCCCTCTGGCTCCCCATCCACCGAGTACAATTCAGCCTCCTCACCCCTCTGGCTCCCCATCCACCGAGTACAATTCAGCCTCCTCACCCCTCTGGCTCCCCTTCCACAGAGTACAATTCAGCCTCCTCACCCCTCTGGCTCCCCTTCCACAGAGTACAATTCAGCCTCCTCACCCCTCTGGCTCCCCTTCCACAGAGTACAATTCAGCCTCCTCACCCCTCTGGCTCCCCATCCACAGAGTACAATTCAGCCTCCTCACCCCTCTGGCTCCCCATCCACCGAGTACAATTCAGCCTCCTCACCCCTCTGGCTCCCCCCCCCCCCCCCCCCCCCCGAGTACAATTCAGCCTCCTCACCCCTCTGACTCCCCATCCACAGAGTACAAATCAGCCTCCTCACCCCTCTTGCTTCCCATCCACCGAGTACAATTCAGCCTCCTCATACTCTGGATCCCCATCCACCGAGTACAATTCAGCCTCCTCACCCCTCTGACTTCCAATCCACAGAGTACAATTCAGCCTCCTCTTCCCTCTGGCTCCCCATCCACCGAGTACAATTCAGCCTCCTCACCCCTCTGGCTCCCCATCCACCGAGTACAATTCAGCCTCCTCACCCCTCTGGCTCCCCTTCCACAGAGTACAATTCAGCCTCCTCACCCCTCTGGCTCCCCTTCCACAGAGTACAATTCAGCCTCCTCACCCCTCTGGCTCCCCTTCCACAGAGTACAATTCAGCCTCCTCACCCCTCTGGCTCCCCTTCCACAGAGTACAATTCAGCCTCCTCACCCCTCTGGCTCCCCTTCCACAGAGTACAATTCAGCCTCCTCACCCCTCTGGCTCCCCATCCACAGAGTACAATTCAGCCTCCTCACCCCTCTGGCTCCCCATCCACCGAGTACAATTCAGCCTCCTCACCCCTCTGACTCCCCATCCACAGAGTACAAATCAGCCTCCTCACCCCTCTTGCTTCCCATCCACCGAGTACAATTCAGCCTCCTCATACTCTGGATCCCCATCCACCGAGTACAATTCAGCCTCCTCACCCCTCTGACTTCCAATCCACAGAGTACAATTCAGCCTCCTCTTCCCTCTGGCTCCCCATCCACCGAGTACAATTCAGCCTCCTCACCCCTCTGACTCCCCATCCACAGAGTACAATTCAGCCTCCTCTTCCCTCTAGCTCCCCATCCCCCGAGTACAATTCAGCCTCCTCACCCCTCTGACTTCCCATCCACAGAGTACAATTCAGCCTCCTCACCCCTCTGGCTCCCCTTCCACAGAGTACAATTCAGCCTCCTCTTCCCTCTGGCTCCCCATTCACCGAGTACAATTCAGCCTCCTCACCCCTCTGGCTCCCCATCCACCGAGTACAATTCAGCCTCCTCACCCCTCTGGCTCCCCATCCACCGAGTACAATTCAGCCTCCTCACCCCTCTGGCTCCCCTTCCACAGAGTACAATTCAGCCTCCTCACCCCTCTGGCTCCCCTTCCACAGAGTACAATTCAGCCTCCTCACCCCTCTGGCTCCCCTTCCACAGAGTACAATTCAGCCTCCTCACCCCTCTGGCTCCCCTTCCACAGAGTACAATTCAGCCTCCTCACCCCTCTGGCTCCCCATCCACAGAGTACAATTCAGCCTCCTCACCCCTCTGGCTCCCCATCCACAGAGTACAATTCAGCCTCCTCACCCCTCTTGCTTCCCATCCACCGAGTACAATTCAGCCTCCTCATACTCTGGATCCCCATCCACCGAGTACAATTCAGCCTCCTCACCCCTCTGACTTCCAATCCACAGAGTACAATTCAGCCTCCTCTTCCCTCTGGCTCCCCATCCACCGAGTACAATTCAGCCTCCTCACCCCTCTGACTCCCCATCCACCGAGTACAATTCAGCCTCCTCTTCCCTCTGGCTCCCCATCCACCGAGTACAATTCAGCCTCCTCACCCCTCTGACTCCCCATCCACAGAGTACAATTCAGCCTCCTCACCTCTCTGGCTCCCCATCCACAGAGTACAATTCAGCCTCCTCTTCCCTCTGGCTCCCCATCCACCGAGTACAATTCAGCCTCCTCACCCCTCTGGCTCCCCATCCACAGAGTACAATTCAGCCTCCTCACCCCTCTGGCTCCCATTCCACAGAGTACAATTCAGCCTCCTCACCCCTCTGGCTCCCCATCCCCCGAGTACAATTCAGCCTCCTCACCCCTCTGGCTCCCCATCCCCGAGTACAATTCAGCCTCCTCACCCCTCTGACTTCCCATCCACAGAGTACAATTCAGCCTCCTCACCCCTCTGGCTCCCCTTCCACCGAGTACAATTCAGCCTCCTCACCTCTCTGGCTCCCCATCCACAGAGTACAATTCAGCCTCCTCTTCCCTCTGGCTCCCCGTCCACCGAGTACAATTCAGCCTCCTCACCCCTCTGGCTCCCCTTCCACAGAGTACAATTCAGCCTCCTCACCCCTCTGGCTCCCCTTCCACAGAGTACAATTCAGCCTCCTCACCCCTCTGACTTCCCATCCACAGAGTACAATTCAGCCTCCTCACCCCTCTGGCTCCCCTTCCACAGAGTACAATTCAGCCTCCTCACCCCTCTGGCTCCCCATCCCCCGAGTACAATTCAGCCTCCTCACCCCTCTGGCTCCCCATCCACCAAGTACAATTCAGCCTCCTCACCCCTCTGGATCCCCATCCACCAAGTACAATTCAGCCTCCTCACCCCTCTGGCTCCCCATCCACAGAGTACAATTCAGCCTCCTCACCCCTCTGGCTCCCCATCCACCAAGTACAATTCAGCCTCCTCACCCCTCTGGCTCCCCATCCACAGAGTACAATTCAGCCTCCTCACCCCTCTGGCTCCCCATCCACAGAGTACAATTCAGCCTCCTCACCCCTCTGGCTCCCCTTCCACAGAGTACAATTCAGCCTCCTCACCCCTCTGGCTCCCCTTCCACAGAGTACAATTCAGCCTCCTCTTCCCTCTGGCTCCCCATTCACCGAGTACAATTCAGCCTCCTCACCCCTCTGGCTCCCCATCCACCGAGTACAATTCAGCCTCCTCACCCCTCTGGCTCCCCATCCACCGAGTACAATTCAGCCTCCTCACCCCTCTGGCTCCCCTTCCACAGAGTACAATTCAGCCTCCTCACCCCTCTGGCTCCCCTTCCACAGAGTACAATTCAGCCTCCTCACCCCTCTGGCTCCCCTTCCACAGAGTACAATTCAGCCTCCTCACCCCTCTGGCTCCCCTTCCACAGAGTACAATTCAGCCTCCTCACCCCTCTGGCTCCCCTTCCACAGAGTACAATTCAGCCTCCTCACCCCTCTGGCTCCCCATCCACAGAGTACAATTCAGCCTCCTCACCCCTCTGGCTCCCCATCCACCGAGTACAATTCAGCCTCCTCACCCCTCTGGCTCCCCATCCATCAAGTACAATTCAGCCTCCTCACCCCTCTGGCTCCCCATCCACCAAGTACAATTCAGCCTCCTCACCCCTCTGGCTCCCCATCCACCAAGTACAATTCAGCCTCCTCACCCCTCTGGCTCCCCATCCACAGAGTACAATTCAGCCTCCTCACCCCTCTGGCTCCCCTTCCACAGAGTACAATTCAGCCTCCTCACCCCTCTGGCTCCCCTTCCACAGAGTACAATTCAGCCTCCTCTTCCCTCTGGCTCCCCATTCACCGAGTACAATTCAGCCTCCTCACCCCTCTGGCTCCCCATCCACCGAGTACAATTCAGCCTCCTCACCCCTCTGGCTCCCCATCCACCGAGTACAATTCAGCCTCCTCACCCCTCTGGCTCCCCTTCCACAGAGTACAATTCAGCCTCCTCACCCCTCTGGCTCCCCTTCCACAGAGTACAATTCAGCCTCCTCACCCCTCTGGCTCCCCTTCCACAGAGTACAATTCAGCCTCCTCTTCCCTCTGGCTCCCCATTCACCGAGTACAATTCAGCCTCCTCACCCCTCTGGCTCCCCATCCACCGAGTACAATTCAGCCTCCTCACCCCTCTGGCTCCCCATCCACCGAGTACAATTCAGCCTCCTCACCCCTCTGGCTCCCCTTCCACAGAGTACAATTCAGCCTCCTCACCCCTCTGGCTCCCCTTCCACAGAGTACAATTCAGCCTCCTCACCCCTCTGGCTCCCCTTCCACAGAGTACAATTCAGCCTCCTCACCCCTCTGGCTCCCCTTCCACAGAGTACAATTCAGCCTCCTCACCCCTCTGGCTCCCCTTCCACAGAGTACAATTCAGCCTCCTCACCCCTCTGGCTCCCCATCCACAGAGTACAATTCAGCCTCCTCTTCCCTCTGGCTCCCCATTCACCGAGTACAATTCAGCCTCCTCACCCCTCTGGCTCCCCATCCACCAAGTACAATTCAGCCTCCTCACCCCTCTGGCTCCCCATCCACCGAGTACAATTCAGCCTCCTCACCCCTCTGGCTCCCCATCCACAGAGTACAATTCAGCCTCCTCACCCCTCTGGCTCCCCTTCCACAGAGTACAATTCAGCCTCCTCACCCCTCTGGCTCCCCTTCCACAGAGTACAATTCAGCCTCCTCTTCCCTCTGGCTCCCCATTCACCGAGTACAATTCAGCCTCCTCACCCCTCTGGCTCCCCATCCACCGAGTACAATTCAGCCTCCTCACCCCTCTGGCTCCCCATCCACCGAGTACAAATCAGCCTCCTCACCCCTCTTGCTTCCCATCCACCGAGTACAATTCAGCCTCCTCATACTCTGGATCCCCATCCACCGAGTACAATTCAGCCTCCTCACCCCTCTGACTTCCAATCCACAGAGTACAATTCAGCCTCCTCTTCCCTCTGGCTCCCCATCCACCGAGTACAATTCAGCCTCCTCACCCCTCTGGCTCCCCATCCACCGAGTACAATTCAGCCTCCTCACCCCTCTGGCTCCCCTTCCACAGAGTACAATTCAGCCTCCTCACCCCTCTGGCTCCCCTTCCACAGAGTACAATTCAGCCTCCTCACCCCTCTGGCTCCCCTTCCACAGAGTACAATTCAGCCTCCTCTTCCCTCTGGCTCCCCATTCACCGAGTACAATTCAGCCTCCTCACCCCTCTGGCTCCCCATCCACCGAGTACAATTCAGCCTCCTCACCCCTCTGGCTCCCCATCCACAGAGTACAATTCAGCCTCCTCACCCCTCTGGCTCCCCTTCCACAGAGTACAATTCAGCCTCCTCACCCCTCTGGCTCCCCTTCCACAGAGTACAATTCAGCCTCCTCACCCCTCTGGCTCCCCTTCCACAGAGTACAATTCAGCCTCCTCACCCCTCTGGCTCCCCTTCCACAGAGTACAATTCAGCCTCCTCACCCCTCTGGCTCCCCATCCACAGAGTACAATTCAGCCTCCTCACCCCTCTGGCTCCCCATCCACCGAGTACAATTCAGCCTCCTCACCCCTCTGGCTCCCCATCCCCAGAGTACAATTCAGCCTCCTCACCCCTCTGACTCCCCATCCACAGAGTACAATTCAGCCTCCTCACCCCTCTTGCTTCCCATCCACCGAGTACAATTCAGCCTCCTCATACTCTGGATCCCCATCCACCGAGTACAATTCAGCCTCCTCACCCCTCTGACTTCCAATCCACAGAGTACAATTCAGCCTCCTCTTCCCTCTGGCTCCCCATCCACCGAGTACAATTCAGCCTCCTCACCCCTCTGACTCCCCATCCACCGAGTACAATTCAGCCTCCTCTTCCCTCTGGCTCCCCATCCACCGAGTACAATTCAGCCTCCTCACCCCTCTGACTCCCCATCCACCGAGTACAATTCAGCCTCCTCACCTCTCTGGCTCCCCATCCACAGAGTACAATTCAGCCTCCTCTTCCCTCTGGCTCCCCATCCACCGAGTACAATTCAGCCTCCTCACCCCTCTGGCTCCCCATCCACAGAGTACAATTCAGCCTCCTCACCCCTCTGGCTCCCATTCCACAGAGTACAATTCAGCCTCCTCACCCCTCTGGCTCCCCATCCCCCCGAGTACAATTCAGCCTCCTCACCCCTCTGGCTCCCCATCCCCGAGTACAATTCAGCCTCCTCACCCCTCTGACTTCCCATCCACAGAGTACAATTCAGCCTCCTCACCCCTCTGGCTCCCCTTCCACCGAGTACAATTCAGCCTCCTCACCTCTCTGGCTCCCCATCCACAGAGTACAATTCAGCCTCCTCTTCCCTCTGGCTCCCCATCCACCGAGTACAATTCAGCCTCCTCACCCCTCTGGCTCCCCTTCCACAGAGTACAATTCAGCCTCCTCACCCCTCTGGCTCCCCTTCCACAGAGTACAATTCAGCCTCCTCACCCCTCTGACTTCCCATCCACAGAGTACAATTCAGCCTCCTCACCCCTCTGGCTCCCCTTCCACAGAGTACAATTCAGCCTCCTCACCCCTCTGGCTCCCCATCCCCCGAGTACAATTCAGCCTCCTCACCCCTCTGGCTCCCCATCCACCAAGTACAATTCAGCCTCCTCACCCCTCTGGATCCCCATCCACCAAGTACAATTCAGCCTCCTCACCCCTCTGGCTCCCCATCCACAGAGTACAATTCAGCCTCCTCACCCCTCTGGCTCCCCATCCACCAAGTACAATTCAGCCTCCTCACCCCTCTGGCTCCCCATCCACAGAGTACAATTCAGCCTCCTCACCCCTCTGGCTCCCCATCCACAGAGTACAATTCAGCCTCCTCACCCCTCTGGCTCCCCATCCACAGAGTACAATTCAGCCTCCTCACCCCTCTGGCTCCCCATCCACCGAGTACAATTCAGCCTCCTCACCCCTCTGGCTCCCCATCCACAGAGTACAATTCAGCCTCCTCACCCCTCTGGCTCCTGATCCACCGAGTACAATTCAGCCTCCTCACCCCTCTGTCTCCCCTTCCACCGAGTACAATTCAGCCTCCTCACCCCTCTGGCTCCCCATCCATCGAGTACAATTCAGCCTCCTCTTCCCTCTGGCTCCCGATCCACCGAGTACAATTCAGCCTCCTCACCACTCTGGCTCCCCTTCCACAGAGTACAATTCAGCCTCCTCACCTCTCTGGCTCCCCATCCACCGAGTACAATTCAGCCTCCTCACCTCTCTGGCTCCCCTCCGCCCAAGTACAAATCAGCCTCCTCACCTCTCTGGCTCCCCTTCCACCGAGTACAATTAAGCCTCTTCATCGCTCTGTCTCCCTTTCCACCAAGTACAATTCAGCCTCCTCATCCCTCTGGCTCCCCTCTGCCCAAGTACAATTCAACCTCCTCACCTCTCTGGCTCCCCATCCACCGAGTACAATTCAGCCTCCTCGTCCCCCTGGCTCCACTTCCACCGAGTACAATTCAGTCTCCTCATCCCCCAATGTGGGGCCAGATGTAATGACGCCGGTGCGGGATGCCAGCCGAACTCTGACTTTTGTTTAAAGGGGCAATCACTTACAAGACATAGTTTTGCCTTGTAAGTGATTGCCCCTTTGAAGAAATGTCCGCGTTCGGTCGGCATCCCGCATGGCCGCAGAACTCAGGCGTCATTATATCCGGCGCGTGGTTGCAGTTGCTGTCGCTGCTGATTACATGGAGGCAGCAGTGATAGCACTACTATGGCCATGCCTCCTGCTACATTACTGATCCGAACTGCGCCCTAGGATGCCACATCACCTGCGACACCATTGGCTGGCTGCTTGAGTCGGGTGGTCACGCAGCCGGGCGCTGCAGCAACAGCCGAGAGGCCAGGAAACCTCCGTCATCCAATGGAGATCCTGGCCTCACCACTCCCCCCTGCAATGGCCGCAACACGCCTTTGTTTTGGGAATCGGAAGCTGTCACCGAACCCCCAAACTGCAGCTGGCTGTCAATCACCAACAGTCTACTGATGATCCGCGTCCGATGTCACAGAGCCGTACTGTACATCGGTACTTTGCAGCGTCAGGACCTGGATCAGGTATTCACGCCACCGCTTACTGCATCTCCAGCCGCAATTCTGGTCACACCTCCTCCTAAAGCCAGCATTCACTGAACGATAATCGTTAAGATCAGCTGATGAAGTGACGACGTGCACGATACCAAAGACAGTCACTCACAGCCTTACAATGTTCTGGATTGTCTGATATGGTTATTAAACCTGTCTGATCTTTCCTACAGCTGCGATAAGATAAATACATTATTGGCATTGTATGAAACGAGAAAATTGCAAACGAGGTTGATTAAAATGATTAAAAGTCCCCAGCCAGGTTCATTCTAACAATAAGAGATGGAAAAAACGGTTCTTATACCGGGAAGTTCTAGGTCTGATACACAGAAAGAGAAAACACACCGTACGGATGCTGACAATCTTACCACGCTATTTCCTCTGCATAAACTGCTTTTATTATACACTTTTTCAATAGAGGACAGCTCACTACCAAGATACTTTCTCTAACAACCGGCGGTCCCATTGGGTGGTATTCCCCGCCAAACCGGAACATTGGGGCAGATGTATTAACTTGGAGATGGTATAAGGAAGTGATAAACCAGTGATATGTGCAAGGTGATAAAGGCACCAGCCAATCAGCTCCAATATGTAAATTAACAGTTAGGATCTGATTGGCTGATGCCTTTACCACCTTGCACATATCACTGGTTTATCACTTCCTTATGCCTTCTCCAGGTTAATACATCTGCCCCACAGTACGGTAACACTTTCTATAACACAGCGGTAAATATTCACCAAATGTTTCTTATAAAGTCACTGGCCGCAGCCTCCTCACAACGTACAGTCGCTGTTGGGCCTTCCTAACCATGGCCACAATATTAGATACCATCCGAGATAACGGTAACCAGTAACGTAAATTCATTTACCCTCTCCACCTCCAATGTATAAACGGATAAGGAGTAGCGCAGACCTGTGCGTCTTCCTAAAAGCAATTATTTATTTTTATTCTAGTTTAAAGATAAGCAATCTCGCTCCATGTGACCGAGTGCTCCACCTGCTCACGATACGCCTTCTCGTCTGCATCGGAGATGAGACCCAATTATATTGCATCGTCAGCGAGTTTCACAATGGAATTCAATTCAAACGAGGGGACAGAGTCATAAGTAAGAATGGAGATCGTCTCCATACCCTGCAGTGTCAGCTGCGATATTGTGTTATCTGTGGCCAGCTTCACTTACCTCTCTGCCCCCACAAATCATCAGTGTGAGTCACACTCTCCCCCCCCCACATCCTGCCTTCAGTTGTAGCCTTGTGCTAATAGAAATTCTATTGTACTGATAACAATTGTATTAAGTGAGCACAGGACAGTATACTGGGGAGGGTGTGAGTGAGCACAGGACAGTATACCGGGGAGGGTGTGAGTGAGTACAGGACAGTATACTGGGGAGGGTGTGAGTACAGGATAGTATACTGGGGAGCGTGTGAGTGAGCACAGGATAGTATACTGGGGAGGGTGTGAGTACAGGATAGTATACCGGGGAGGGCGTGAGTGAGCACAGAACAGTATACTGGGGAGGGCGTGAGTGAGCACAGGACAGTATACTGGGGAGGGTGTGAGTGAGCACAGGATAGTACACTGGGGAGGGTGTGAGTACAGGATAGTATACCGGGGAGGGTGTGAGTGAGCACAGGATAGTACACTGGGGAGGGTGTGAGTACAGGATAGTATACCGGGGAGGGTGTGAGTGAGCACAGGACAGTATACCGGGGAGGGTGTGAGTGAGCACAGAATAGTATACTGGGGAGGGTGTGAGTACAGGATAGTATACCGGGGAGGGTGTGAGTGAGCACAGGATAGTACACTGGGGAGGGTGTGAGTACAGGATAGTATACCGGGGAGGGTGTGAGTGAGCACAGGACAGTATACCGGGGAGGGTGTGAGTGAGCACAGAATAGTATACTGGGGAGGGTGTGAGTACAGGATAGTATACCGGGGAGGGTGTGAGTGAGCACAGGATAGTACACTGGGGAGGGTGTGAGTACAGGATAGTATACCGGGGAGGGTGTGAGTGAGCACAGAATAGTATACTGGGGAGGGTGTGAGTACAGGATAGTATACCGGGGAGGGTGTGAGTGAGCACAGAATAGTATACTGGGGAGGGTGTGAGTGAGCACAGAATAGTATACTGGGGAGGGTGTGAGTGACCACAGGACAGTATACTGGGGAGGGTGTGAGTGAGCACAGGATAGTACACTGGGGAGGGTGTGAGTACAGGATAGTATACCGGGGAGGGTGTGAGTGAGCACAGAATAGTATACTGGGGAGGGTGTGAGTACAGGATAGTATACCGGGGAGGGTGTGAGTGAGCACAGGATAGTATACTGGGGAGGGTGTGAGTGAGCACAGGATAGTATACCGGGGAGGGTGTGAGTGAGCACAGGATAGTATACTGGGGAGGGTGTGAGTGAGCACAGGATAGTATACTGGGGAGGGTGTGAGTGAGCACAGGACAGTATACCGGGGAGGGTGTGAGTGAGCACAGGATAGTATACCGGGGAGGGTGTGAGTGAGCACAGGATAGTATACCGGGGAGGGTGTGAGTGAGCACAGGATAGTATACTGGGGAGGGTGTGAGTGAGCACAGGATAGTATACTGGGGAGGGTGTGAGTGAGCACAGGATAGTATACCGGGGAGGGTGTGAGTGAGCACAGGACAGTATACCGGGGAGCGTGTGAGTGAGCACAGGATAGTATACCGGGGAGCGTGTGAGTGAGCACAGGATAGTATACTAGGGAGGGTGTGAGTGAGCACAGGATAGTATACTGGGGAGGGTGTGAGTACAGGATAGTATACCGGGGAGGGCGTGAGTGAGCACAGAACAGTATACTGGGGAGGGCGTGAGTGAGCACAGAACAGTATACTGGGGAGGGCGTGAGTAAGCACAGGACAGTATACTGGGGAGGGCGTGAGTAAGCACAGGACAGTATACTGGGGAGGGTGTGAGTGAGCACAGGACAGTATACTGGGGAGGGTGTGAGTGAGCACGGGACAGTATACTGGGGAGGGTGTGAGTGAGCACGGGACAGTATACTGGGGAGGGTGTGAGTGAGCACAGGACAGTATACTGGGGAGGGTGTGAGTGAGCACAGGACAGTATACTGGGGAGGGTGTGAGTGAGCACAGGACAGTATACTGGGGAGGGTGTGAGTGAGCACAGGACAGTATACTGGGGAGGGTGTGAGTGAGCACAGGATAGTATACTGGGGAGGGTGTGAGTGAGCACAGGACAATATACTGGGGAGGGTGTGAGTGAGCACAATAAAGTATACCGGGAAGGGTGTGAGTGAGCACAGGATAGTATACCGGGGAGGGTGTGAGTGAGCACAATATATACGTTATGGTAAGAACTTACCGTTGATAACGTGATTTCTCTTATGTCCACAGGTATCCACAGGATAACATTGGGATATTGTCGAGCGACAGCGAAAATGGCACCAACACGGTCACGAGCTTTCTGGCCTCCCAGGATGCATTGGGGCCTCCACTATATAGTCCCGCCCACTGACTCTGTCAGATCAGTTCTTTCCACAACGATTTTAGGCAGGAACATTAGGTAGAGACCTGTACAGGCGATAAGAACACACATGCACACCCTTCCATACAAGAAAGAAGAGGTTTTAGTGATTGTCTAGATCCTCAAATCAGCTGCGTCAGGGTGGGATCCCTGTGGACATAAGAGAAATCATGTTATCAACGTTAAGTTCTTACCATAACGTATATTTCTCTGGCTGGGTCCACAGGATAACATTGGGATTCCCAAAGCCATTTTAGTGGTGGGGACGCTCCTGATTGCACAGGAGGACCTTTCGCCCGAAGTCTGCGTCATGAGAGGTAAAAGTATCCAAGGCATAATGTCTGATGAATGTGTTTATGGAAGACCATGTGGCTGCCCTACATATCTGTTCTGCTGAAGCACCCTGTTGTGCTGCCCAAGAAGGACCTACCTTACGTGTAGAGTGTGCAGAGACATTAGCCGGGATAGGGAGATCTGCATGACAATAAGCTTCAGATATTACCATTCGGAGCCATCTCGCCAGCGTCTGTTTACTAGCAGGCCATCCTCTTCTATGGAATCCGTAGAGGATTTTGAGGTACATTTACTAAGCAGTGATAAGAGCGGAGAAGTGAGCCAGTGGAGATATTTCCCCATCAACCAATAAGCAGCTCTGTATAATTTTATAGTATGCAAATTATAGATGTTACTTCAGTGCTGATTGGTTGATGGGGCAACTTCTCCACTGGCTCACTTCTCCTCTCTTATCACTGCTTAGTAAATGTACCCCAAAGAGAGAATCTGTTTTCCTGATGGCACTAGTACGATCTATGTAGATTCTTAAAACCCGGCCACGTCCAACGACGCTTCTCCCGCAGATAGTCCCGATACCTGAAAAGCTGGGACTACAATCTCTTCATTCAGGTGAAACTTTGATACCACCTTTGGAAGATAGCTAGATCTCGTTCTGAGAACTGCTCTGTCTGGAAAAAAACGTAGAAAAGGAGACTTACACGATAATGCTCCCAAATCTGACACTCTTCTGGCTGATGCCATTGCCAGTAAAAAAATAACTTTAACCGTTAACCACTTAAGCTCTGCTCTCTCAAGTGATTCAAACAAAGGACCCTGGAGAAATTTAAGAACTAAATTCAAATCCCAGGGAGCTGCAGGAGGAACAAATGGAGGTTGAATATGTACTACTCCTTGAAAAAACGTACGTACATTCTGTAAATCAGCAATCTTTTGCTGAAACCATACAGTTAACGCTGAAACTTGAACCCTCAAGGAAGCAACTTTCAACCCTTTATCCAATCCTGCCTGAAGGAAATCCAAAATCCTAGCTACTTTAAAAGATCTCGGATTGAATTTTTTTCCAGTACACCAGTGAATATAGGCTTGCCATATTCTATGATACACACGGGCCGAAGAAGGCTTTCTTGCTCTAAGCATAGTTTGGATTACTTGTTTCGAAAATCCTTTAGCCTCTAGGATAGAGGCGATCCAGATGACTGTGACAACAAGGACCCTGCATTAGCAGATCTGGACGTTGAGGGAGCAGTATCGGTGCTTCCACGGACATTCTCAACAGATCTGTGTACCAATGCCTTCTTGGCCAAGCTGGAGCTATTAGAATGATTGCTCCTTTTGCCCGTTTTATCTTTTTCACTACTCTGGGTAACAGAGATGGAACAGATATGCCAACTGAAACCTCCATTCTACTGACAGTGCGTCTACCAGGATCGCTCCTGGGTGCCCTGTTCTTGATCCGTACCTCGGAACTTTGTTGTTTAGACGAGACGCCATAAGGTCCATCTCCGGTAGACCCCATCTGTTCACCAGTGTCTGAAACACTTCTGGGTGTAGTGCCCATTCGGTTTCCTGAATGGTGTGCCGACTGAGAAAATCTGCTTCCCAATTTAGTTCACCCGGGACAAATACTGCTGACAATGCCGAGAGATGGAGTTCTGCCCATTTTAGAATGGGAGTTACTTCCTCCATCAGTCTTCTTGCTGTGAGTTCCTCCTTGATGATTGAGGTATGCTACTGCCGTCGCATTGTCTGAGCGGATCTGGACTGGTCTTCCTTGTAGATTGTCCTTTGCCTGAACTAGAGCCAAGTAAACGGCCCTTATCTCCAACAAATTTATCGGCAGGCGACTTTCCCTTGCGGTCCATTTTCCCTGGAACCACAGGCTTCCGAGTACCGCCCCCCCAGCCTTGCAGGCTGGCATCTGTTGTCAGGACTTGCCACTCTTTTATCCACAAGGGTCTCCCCTTGTTTAAATGGTCTGTCTGTAGCCACCATGCTAGAGACCTTTTCACATTTACTGGAATCTTTATCATCTGCTTCTTTATCATCTGATAATTTCCATTCCATTTGGTCAGAATAAGTTGCTGCAATGGTCTGGAGTGGAATTGCGCATATTCCACGATGTCGAAGGTTGATACCATCAGACCCAACAGTCGCATAGCTGCATGGACTGACATTGTCTGGGCTTACAACGCTTCCTGAGCCATGACCTGCACCTTGACTATCTTTTTCTCTGGTAAGAGAACTTTCTGTAGGTCTGAATCCAATATGGCTCCCAAATGAACCATCCGCTGTGACGGATTCAGGGACGACTTTTCCCAATTTATGAGCCAACCGTGTCTCTGTAAACAAACTATTGTCTGTTGAAGATGGCTCAACAGTAAATCTTGCGACTGTGCTAAGATTAATAGGTCGTCTAGGTATGGAAATATTCTTATCCCCTGTTTGCGCAGACAAGCTGCCATAACCACCATGATCTTGGTAAACACCCTGGCTGCTGTAGCTAGCCCGAAATGCAGAGCTTGGAACTGGAAATGTTCCTGGAGGATGGCAAACCTGAGGTAACACTGATGTGACAGTGCTATAGGCACATGTAGGTAAGAATCCCGTACATCCAGAGATACCATGTAATCTCCCGGTTCCATAGCCAACATTATGGAGCGTAACTTCTCCATGTGGAACTTCGGGATCCATATGTATTTGTTCAACATTTTCAGATTTAGAATTGGTCGATATGACCCATTTGGTTTCTGGATTAGAAACAGATTGGAGTAATACCCCTGTCCCTTTTGTGATGGAGGTACTGGGACAATCACACCTGACTGCAGTAATTTTTGGACTGCTTCTTGCAGAGCATTGGCCTTCGACTCTATACGAGATGGGCTGGTGCAAAAAAATCTTTGAGGAGGCTGCCTCCTGAATGGGAACCCTGAGATACTACCTTCTGCACCCAAGCATCTGCTGTTGACTGTTGCCATATGTGTGCAAAATGAAGGAGTCGGCCCACAACCCTGGAATCCTCCAGACGGAGGCCAGTCTCTTCAGGCTGACGGTTTCTGTTCAGGTTTTGAAGCTGCCTTCTTGCTAGCCCACTGCTTCCTACCCCTGGATTTAAACTAGGGTTGTTTAAGCTCCTCTTTTGCTTTTGCTTTGCCAACGAAAAGAGCGAAATTTTAAACCCTTGGACTTAGGGTTATAGGTAGCCGGAAATCTGACCATTTTCGATTCAGCCTATGATTCTAGGATATCCGATAAAGGTTTTCCAAATAATATATTACCGACAAAAGGCAATGCTTCCAATTCTTTCTTGGATTCCGCATCTGCCTTCCAGGTACGTAGCCAAATTGCTCTGCGAGCGACTACTGTCAAGGCTGAAGCTTTAGAAGCAACTGTACCTACATCAATTGCTGCTTCTTCCAAATACTGGGCAGATTGTCTTAAACGGCAAAGACGATCCTCTTGCTCCCCAGTAGGAGAAGGGATGTCATTCTCTAGTTCCTCTATCCATTCGCCTATAGCCTTAGCTACCCAGGCCGAAGCCATAGCAGGTCTTACCATTGCTCCTACTAGAGAAAAAATATTTTTCAAAAGTCTATCTACCCTTCTGTCTGTGACATCATTTAGTGAGGTAGATGACAGTGGTAAAGCAGATCTATGCACGAGTCGCAGAACATGTGCATCTACTTTTAGATGAACTTCTCTTTTCGAACAATCTACAGCTGGAAATGGATAATAAGAATCCCATCTTTTAGGAATCTTAAACCTTTTACTGGGCGCTGCCCAAGACTCATCCATCATTTCCGTCAGCTCATCTGACGCTGGGAATTCAGCTTTCACTGATTTTGTTTGTTTAAATACAGGTGCTTTAGCTTTTAACACTGTCTTGGCTGGCTCTTCTAACGAGAGAACAGCCTTCACAGCATTAATAAGTTCAGCTACATCATCTGAACTAAAACTCTGCGACTGATCATCATACGGAGTCGAATCTATTGTATCATCATCCGATGTATCATCCTGTGTAGTCTGCCATACAGACGTATCTGTCTTAGTCTTACCCGTCTTTTGGTTGCTTGTAGAGGCTACTGGAACCAAGCCATAGGAAGGGAGCTGCATGTATGGGTTCATAGTGTAACCTAACCCCTGAGGTGGTGCTACTGGAGTTAACCTGTCCGCTATAGAAGATAGAGTCTTTGCGAACATATTCCATGGTGGCTCTGTTGGTGGTTGAACCAACTCCTGTTTTTTTACTTCGCTGAAAAGCGAAACAGTTTGCACACAAACCCTCATAAGTGACCAATTGATTCATATCAATTACCCCTGACTTACAAGATAAGCATGTTAGGGATGTAGGAGTGCTTGATAAATTCTCACTTTTGCCGCTCACAGACATGGTAATTATCTGTTATTGACTACACAATTTGTGACTGAAAAACACCCTATGTCAGTATATAGAGGTGAGATCAATCTGACCACAGTGCATCTGATTTGAGGGTCAGAACAGGACTGACATTACACAGAAAAGTCAGCACACATACTAGCAGTCAGTCACATGTTAAAGCATTAGACATTGTCATATGAGAATACAACCTCCATAATAACTTATACATAAGTAGGAAAATTGTACTTCTGTTTTAACTGGCTCTTTTTTCAACATAACATGCAGAAAACACAGTAATATACAGGTCTCATATGCAATAGGTACTAAAAATTAACAATGCATACTAACAAGTAGAAGGAATTTTTAATACTGTATACCCTGCCTCCGGAGAGCGGGATACAGGGAGACTCACCACACTTCCATATCCAAGCAAATACGCTCGTAAGACACTGAGTGGATTCAGACGCTACTGGTGTACACTGCCGCTCTTGATAACTGATAACGGACACGGACGCTCACCAACGGACACGGACGCTGAGCGACTTCCACGTGTATGCAGACGCTAAGGCCTGCGACTCGGTCTGGCGGGTTAATCTCCAGTGTACACAACCGCAGCGTCTAAGCTGCGACCGAGTACCCTCGTGGTAGCGTCTGAGCCGGAAGTGAGGTCATTCAGTTCATGAAACGAGAGACCCGCGGGAACTGGCCATGAACTCGGAGGAGGGACGGCCAGGAGAGCGTCTGAATCCCCCCGTTGACTTAAACTCCCAGGATCGCGGCCTCTACCTAGTCCTGGCGCCTATGATCCCCGGAGCGTAGCGCTGTCACACTCGAGATGTTCGGCGCATCAACACACTGTTTGTAGTCTCCACCAACTAAGTGTAGCTGTGTCCTGACCCCTCCAGTAAGAGGAAGTCCATAGACTCGCCGTCTCCCCATACTCCGGCCATAGACTGGTTACGTCTGCTGGACCTGCTAGAACATCCGACACAGACGCCCGTCGAGACAGCACTGCTACCCGAAGGTAAGCATTGTTGCGACCCGATGGGGAGTTGTTGGAGCGACTCTTTCTAGTATGCGTTTAAGACGCTGTTAAGAGAAGTCGCTCTAAAAAACAATATAGTAAGTCTATAAAAATAAAATAATAAAAGCTTGAGGCTGCTCTCACAGCAGCCCTGTGACCATGCGGCTTCCTGCCGCACCAAGCAAAAAACTGATCTGACTGAGTCAGTGGGCGGGACTATATAGTGGAGGCCCCAATGCCATACTTACCTACTCTCCCGGAAGCTGCGGGAGGCTCCCGTTTTTTGGGGTAGCCCCCCGCACCCCCGGAAGAGTGGGCAGGTCTCCCGCATCCTGCTCGCACCCTAGTGATGCGAGCAGGATGGAGAGATAACCTCCCGCATTCGCGGGTCCGTCGGGTGGAGAAGGGGTTAAAATGACGCAAATCGCATCATATTAGACCCGCCCCCTTCCCGTGGACCCACGAACCGCGGCATTTCTCGATGCGGGGGCAGGGCTTAGTGATGTCACAGTCCGGCCCCGCCCCCCGAAGACACTGCAGCGTCTCCTCTCCGGGCTTCTCCCGGAGAGGAGAAATAAAATGTAGGTAAGTATGCCCAATGCATCCTGGGAGGCCAGAAAGCTCGTGACCGTGTTGGTACCATTTCGCTGTCGCTCGACAATAATAAGAATTTACTTACCGATAATTCTATTTCTCGGAGTCCGTAGTGGATGCTGGGGTTCCTGAAAGGACCATGGGGAATAGCGGCTCCGCAGGAGACAGGGCACAAAAGTAAAGCTTTCCGATCAGGTGGTGTGCACTGGCTCCTCCCCCTATGACCCTCCTCCAAGCCAGTTAGGTACTGTGCCCGGACGAGCGTACACAATAAGGGAGGAATTTTGAATCCCGGGTAAGACTCATACCAGCCACACCAATCACACCGTACAACTTGTGATCTAAACCCAGTTAACAGTATGATAACAGCGGAGCCTCTGAAAAGATGGCTCACAACAATAATAACCCGATTTTTGTAACTATGTACAAGTATTGCAGATAATCCGCACTTGGGATGGGCGCCCAGCATCCACTACGGACTCCGAGAAATAGAATTATCGGTAAGTAAATTCTTATTTTCTCTATCGTCCTAGTGGATGCTGGGGTTCCTGAAAGGACCATGGGGATTATACCAAAGCTCCCAAACGGGCGGGAGAGTGCGGATGACTCTGCAGCACCGAATGAGAGAACTCCAGGTCCTCCTTAGCCAGGGTATCAAATTTGTAGGATTTTACAAACGTGTTTGCCCCTGACTAAATAACCGCTCGGCAAAGTTGTAAAGCCGAGACCCCTCGGGCAGCCGCCCAAGATGAGCCCACCTTCCTTGTGGAATGGGCATTTACATATTTTGGCTGTGGCAGGCCTGCCACAGAATGTGCAAGCTGAATTGTATTACACATCCAACTAGCAATAGTCTGCTTAAAAGCAAGAGCACCCAGTTTGTTGGGTGCATACAGGATAACAGCAAGTCAGTTTTCCTGACTCCAGCCGTCCTGGAACCTATATTTTCAGGGCCCTGACAACATCTAGCAACTTGGAGTCCTCCAAGTCCCTAGTAGGTGCAAGGCACCACAATAAGCTGGTTCAGGTGAAACACTGACACCACCTTAGGGAGAGAACTGGGGACGAGTCCGCAGCTCTGCCCTGTCCGAATGGACAAACAAATATGGGCTTTTTTGAGAAAAAAACCACCAATTTGACACTCGCCTGGTCCAGGCCAGGGCCAAGAACATGGTCACTTTTCATGTGAGATGCTTCAAATCCACAGATTTGACTGGTTTTAAACCAATGTGATTTGAAGAATCCCAGAACTACGTTGAGATCCCACAGTGCCACTGGAGGCACAAAAGAGGGTTGTATATGCAATACTCCCTTGACAAAGTTCTGGACTTCAGGAACTGAAGCCAATTCTTTCTGGAAGAAAATTGACAGGGCCGAAATTTGAACCTTAATGGACCCCAATTTGAGGCCCATAGACACTCCTGTTTGCAGGAAATGCAGGAATCGACCGAGTTGAAATTTCTTTGTGGGGCCTTCCTGGCCTCACACCACGCAACATATTTTCGCCACATGTGGTGATAATGTTGTGCGGTCACCTCCTTTCTGGCTTTGACCAGGGTAGGAATGACCTCTTCCGGAATGCCTTTTTCCCTTAGGATCCGACGTTCCACCGCCATGCCAACAAACGCAGCTGCGGTAAGTCTTGGAACAGACATGGTACTTGCTGAAGCAAGTCCCTTCTTAGCGGCAGAGGCCATAAGACCTCTGTAAACATCTCTTGAAGTTCCGGGTACCAAGTCCTTCTTGGCCAATCCGGAGCCATGAGTATAGTTCTTACTCCTCTACGTCTTATAATTCTCAGCACCTTAGGTATGAGAAGCAGAGTAGGGAACACATACACCGACTGGTACACCCACGGTGTTACCAGAACGTCCACAGCTATTGCCTGAGGATCTCTTGACCTGGCGCAATACCTGTCCCGTTTTTTGTTCAGACGGGACGCCATCATGTCCACCTTTGGTATTTCCCAACGGTTTACAATCATGTGGAAAAAACTTCCCGATGAAGTTTCCACTCTCCCGGGTGGAGGTCGTGCCTGCTGAGGAAGTCTGCTTCCCAGTTTCCATTCCCGGGATGAAACACTGCTGACAGTGCTATCACATGATTTTCCGCCCAGCGAAAAGTCCTTGCAGTTTTTGCCATTGCCCTCCTGCTTCTTGTGTCGCCCTGTCTGTTTACGTGGGCGACTGCCGTGATGTTTTTCCCACTGGATCAATACCGGCTGACCTTGAAGCAGAGGTCTTGCTAAGCTTAGAGCATTATAAATTTACCCTTAGCTCCAGTATATTTATGTGGAGAAAAGTCTCCAGACTTGATCACACTCCCTGGAAATTTTTTCCTTGTGTGACTGCTCCCCAGCCTCTCGGGCTGGGCTCCGTGGTCACCAGCATCCAATCCTGAATGCCGAATCTGCGGCCCTCTAGAAGATGAGCACTCTATAACCACCACAGGAGAGACACCCTTGTCCTTGGATATAGGGTTATCCGCTGATGCATCTGAAGATGCGATCCGGACCATTTGTCCAGCAGATCCCACTGAAAAGTTCTTGCGTGAAATCTGCCGAATGGAATTGCTTCGTAGGAAGCCACCATTTTCTACCAGGACCCTTGTGCAATGATGCACTGTTTTTAGGAGGTTCCTGACTAGCTCGGATAACTCCCTGGCTTTCTCTTTCGGGAGAAACACCTTTTTCTGGACTGTGTCCAGAATCATCCCTAGGCACAGCAGACGTGTCGTCGGGATCAGCTGCGATTTTGGAATATTTAGAATCCACCCGTGCTGTTGTAGCAGTATCCGAGATAGTGCTACTCCTACCTCCAACTGTTCCCTGGACTATGCCCTTATCAGGAGATCGTCCAAGTAAGGGATAATTAAGACGCCTTTTCTTCGAAGAAGAATCATCATTTCGGCCATTACCTTAGTAAAGACCCGGGGTGCCGTGGACAATCCAAACGGCAGCGTCTGAAACTGATAGTGACAGTTCTGCACCACGAACCTGAGGTACCCTTAGTGAGAAGGGCAAATTTGGGACATAGAGGTAAGCATCCCTGATGTCCCGGGACACTATATAGTCCCCTTCTTCCTGTTCGTTATCACTGCTCTGAGTGACTCCATCTTGATTTGAACCTTTGTAAGTGTTCAAAAATTTTTTAGATTTAGAATAAGTCTCACCTAGCCTTCTGGCTTCAGTACCACAATATAGTGTGGAATAATACCCCTTTTCTTGTAGTAGGAGGGGTAATTTAATTATCACCTGCTGGGAATACAGCTTGTGAATTTTTTCCCATACTGCCTCCTTGTCGGAGGGAGACCTTGGTAAAGCAGACTTCAGGAGCCTGCGAAGGGGAAACGTCTCGACATTCCAATCTGTACCCCTGGGATACTACTTGTAGGATCCAGGGGTCCTGTACGGTCTCAGCGCCATGCTGAGAACTTGTCAGAAGCGGTGGAACGCTTCTGTTCCTGGGAATGGGCTGCCTGCTGCAGTCTTCTTCCCTTTCCTCTATCCCTGGGCAGATATGATCTTATAGGGACGAAAGGACTGAGGCTGAAAAGACGGTGTCTTTTTCTGCAGAGATGTGACTTAGGGTAAAAACGGTGGATTTTCCAGCAGTTGCCGTGGCCACCAGGTCCGATGGACCGACCCCAAATAACTCCTCTTCCTTTATACGGCAATACACCTTTGTGCCGTTTGGAATCTGCATCACCTGACCCCTGTCGTGTCCATAACATCTTCTGGCAGTTATGGACATCGCATTTACTCTTGATGCCAGAGTGCAAATATCCCTCTGTGCATCTCGCATATATAGAAATGCATCCTTTAAATGCTCTATAGTCAATAAAATACTGTCCCTGTCAAGGGTATCAATATTTTTAGTCAGGGAATCCGACCAAGCCACCCCAGCTCTGCACATCCAGGCTGAGGCGATCGCTGGTCGCAGTATAACACCAGTATGTGTGTATATACTTTTTATGATATTTTCCAGCCTCCTGTCAGCTGGTCCTTGAGGACGGCCCTATCTATAGACGGTACCGCCACTTGTTTTGATAAGCGTGTGAGCACCTTATCCACCCTAAGGGGTGTTTCCCAACGCGCCCTAACTTCTGGCGGGAAAGGGTATACCGCCCATAATTTTCTATCGGGGGGAACCCACGCATCATCACACACTTTATTTAATTTATCTGATTCAGGAAAAACTATGGTAGTTTTTTCACATCCCACATAATACCCTCTTTTGTGGTACTTGTAGTATCAGAAATATGTAACACCTCCTTCATTGCCTTTAACGTGTGGCCCTAATAAGGAATACGTTTGTTTATTCACCGTCGACACTGGATTCAGTGTCCCTGTCTGTGTCTGTGTCGACCGACTAAAGTAAACGGGCGTTTTAAAAACCCCTGACGGTGTTTTTGAGACGTCTGGACCGGTACTAATTGTTTGTCGGCCGTCTCATGTCGTCAACCGACCTTGCAGCGTGTTGACATTATCACGTAATTCCCTAAATAAGCCATCCATTCCGGTGTCGACTCCCTAGAGAGTGACATCACCATTACAGGCAATTGCTCCGCCTCCTCACCAACATCGTCCTCCTACATGTCGACACACACGTACCGACACACAGCACACACACAGGGAATGCTCTGATAGAGGACAGGACCCACTAGCCCTTTGGAGAGACAGAGGGAGAGTTTGCCAGCACACACCAAAAACGCTATAATTATATAGGGACAACCTTATATAAGTGTTTTCCCTTATAGCATCTTTTTTATATATTTCTAACGCCAAATTAGTGCCCCCCCTCTCTGTTTTAACCCTGTTTCTGTAGTGCAGTGCAGGGGAGAGCCTGGGAGCCTTCCCTCCAGCCTTTCTGTGAGGGAAAATGGCGCTGTGTGCTGAGGAGATAGGCCCCGCCCCTTTTTCGGCGGCCTCGTCTCCCGCTCTTAACGGATTCTGGCAGGGGTTAAATATCTCCATATAGCCTCCGGAGGCTATATGTGAGGTATTTTTAGCCAAAATAGGTTTTCATTTGCCTCCCAGGGCGCCCCCCTCCCAGCGCCCTGCACCCTCAGTGACTGCCGTGTGAAGTGTGCTGAGAGGAAAATGGCGCACAGCTGCAGTGCTGTGCGCTACCTTTAGAAGACTGAGGAGTCTTCTGCCGCCGATTCTGGACCTCTTCTTATTTCAGCATCTGCAAGGGGGCCGGCGGCAAGGCTCCGGTGACCATCCAGGCTGTACCTGTGATCGTCCCTCTGGAGCTGATGTCCAGTAGCCAAGAAGCCAATCCATCCTGCACGCAGGTGAGTTCACTTCTTCTCCCCTAAGTCCCTCGTTGCAGTGATCCTGTTGCCAGCAGGACTCACTGTAAAATAAAAAACCTAAGCTAAACTTTTCTAAGCAGCTCTTTAGGAGAGCCACCTAGATTGCACCCTTCTCGGCCGGGCACAAAAATCTAACAGGCTTGGAGGAGGGTCATAGGGGGAGGAGCCAGTGCACACCACCTGATCGGAAAGCTTTACTTTTGTGCCCTGTCTCCTGCGGAGCCGCTATTCCCCATGGTCCTTTCAGGAACCCCAGCATCCACTAGGACGATAGAGAAATCCCAATGTTATCCTGTGGACCCAGCCAGAGAAACACTATACCACAGGATAGTATACCGGGGAGGGTGTGAGTGAGCACAGGATAGTATACCGGGAAGGGTGCGAGTGAGCACAGGACAGTATACCGGGGAGGGTGTGGGTGGGCACAGGATAGTACACTGGGGAGGGTGTGAGGGAGCACAGGGCAGTACACTGGGGAGGGTGTGAGGGAGCACAGGGCAGTACACTGGGGAGGGTGTGAGGGAGCACAGGGCAGTACACTGGGGAGGGTGTGAGGGAGCACAGGGCAGTACACTGGGGAGGGTGTGAGGGAGCACAGGGCAGTACACTGGGGAGGGTGTGAGTGAGCACAGGGCAGTACACTGGGGAGGGTGTGAGTGAGCACAGGGCAGTACACTGGGGAGGGTGTGAGTGAGCACAGGGCAGTACACTGGGGAGGGTGTGAGTGAGCACAGGGCAGTACACTGGGGAGGGTGTGAGTGAGCACAGGGCAGTACACTGGGGAGGGTGTGAGTGAGCACAGGGCAGTACACTGGGGAGGGTGTGAGTGAGCACAGGGCAGTACACTGGGGAGGGTGTGAGTGAGCACAGGGCAGTACACTGGGGAGGGTGTGAGTGAGCACAGGGCAGTACACTGGGGAGGGTGTGAGTGAGCACAGGGCAGTACACTGGGGAGGGTGTGAGTGAGCACAGGGCAGTACACTGGGGAGGGTGTGAGTGAGCACAGGGCAGTACACTGGGGAGGGTGTGAGTGAGCACAGGACAGTACACTGGGGAGGGTGTGAGTGAGCACAGGACAGTACACTGGGGAGGGTGTGAGTGAGCACAGGGCAGTACACTGGGGAGGGTGTGAGTGAGCACAGGGCAGTACACTGGGGAGGGTGTGAGTGAGCACAGGGCAGTACACTGGGGAGGGTGTGAGTGAGCACAGGGCAGTACACTGGGGAGGGTGTGAGTGAGCACAGGACAGTACACTGGGGAGGGTGTGAGTGAGCACAGGACAGTACACTGGGGAGGGTGTGAGTGAGCACAGGACAGTACACTGGGGAGGGTGTGAGTGAGCACAGGACAGTACACTGGGGAGGGTGTGAGTGAGCACAGGACAGTACACTGGGGAGGGTGTGAGTGAGCACAGGACAGTACACTGGGGAGGGTGTGAGTGAGCACAGGACAGTACACTGGGGAGGGTGTGAGTGAGCACAGGACAGTACACTGGGGAGGGTGTGAGTGAGCACAGGACAGTACACTGGGGAGGGTGTGAGTGAGCACAGGACAGTACACTGGGGAGGGTGTGGGTGAGCACAGGACAGTACACTGGGGAGGGTGTGGGTGAGCACAGGACAGTACACTGGGGAGGGGGTGAGTGAGCACAGGACAGTACACTGGGGAGGGGGTGAGTGAGCACAGGACAGTACACTGGGGAGGGTGTGGGTGAGCACAGGACAGTACACTGGGGAGGGTGTGAGTGAGCACAGGACAGTACACTGGGGAGGGGGTGAGTGAGCACAGGACAGTACACTGGGGAGGGGGTGAGTGAGCACAGGACAGTACACTGGGGAGGGTGTGGGTGAGCACAGGACAGTACACTGGGGAGGGTGTGGGTGAGCACAGGACAGTACACTGGGGAGGGTGTGAGTGAGCACAGGACAGTACACTGGGGAGGGTGTGAGTGAGCACAGGACAGTACACTGGGAAGGGTGTGAGTGAGCACAGGACAGTACACTGGGGAGGGTGTGAGTGAGCACAGGACAGTACACAGGGGAGGGTGTGAGTGAGCACAGGACAGTACACTGGGGAGGGTGTGAGTGAGCACAGGACAGTACACTGGGGAGTGTGAGTGAGCACAGGACAGTACACTGGGGAGTGAGTGAGCACAGGACAGTACACTGGGGAGTGTGAGTGAGCACAGGACAGTATACTGGGGAGTGTGAGTGAGCACAGGACAGTATACTGGGGAGTGTGAGTGAGCACAGGACAGTATACTGGGGAGTGTGAGTGAGCACAGGACAGTATACTGGGGAGTGTGAGTGAGCACAGGACAGTATACTGGTTAGTGTGAGTGAGCACAGGACAGTATACTGGGGAGTGTGAGTGAGCACAGGACAGTATACTGGTTAGTGTGAGTGAGCACAGGACAGTATACTGGGGAGTGTGAGTGAGCACAGGACAGTATACTGGGGAGTGTGAGTGAGCACAGGACAGTATACTGGAGAGGGTGTGAGGGAGCACAGGATAGTATACTGGGGAGGGTGTGAGGGAGCACAGGATAGTATACTGGGGAGTGTGAGTGAACACAGGACAATATGCTGGGGAGGGTGTGAGTGAGCACAGGATAGTATACTTTGGAATGTGAGTGAGCACAGGACAGTATGCTGGGGAGGGTGTGAGTGAGCACAGGATAGTATACTGGGGAGGGTGTGAGTGAGCACAGGATAGTATACTAGGGAGGGGGTGAGTGAGCACAGGACAGTACACTGGGGAGGGTGAGTATGAGTGAGCACAGGATAGTATACTGGGGAGGGGGTGAGTGAGCACAGGACAGTATACTGGGGAGGGGGTGAGTGAGCACAGGACAGTATACTGGGGAGCGTGAGTGAGCACAGGACAGTATACTGGGGAGTGAGTGAGCACAGGACAGTATGCTGGGGAGGGTGTGAGTGAGCACAGGACAGTATGCTGGGGAGTGTGAGTGAGCACAGGACAGTATGCTGGGGAGGGTGTGAGTGAGCACAGGACAGTACGCTGGGAAGGGTGTGAGTGAGCACAGGACAGTATACTGGGGAGTGTGAGTAAGCACAGGACAGTATGCTGGGGAGGGTGTGAGTGAGCACAGGATAGTACACTGGGGAGGGTGAGTGAGCACAGGATAGTACACTGGGGAGGGTGAGTGAGCACAGGACAGTATACCGGGGAAGGTGTGAGTGAGCACAGGATAGTATACCGGGGAGGGTGTGGGTGAGCACAGGATAGTATACCGGGGAGGGTGTGGGTGAGCACAGGATAGTATACCGGGGAGGGTGTGGGTGAGCACAGGACAGTATACCGGGGAGGGTGTGGGTGAGCACAGGACAGTATACCGGGGAGGGTGTGGGTGAGCACAGGATAGTATACCGGGGAGGGTGTGAGTGAGCACAGGATAGTATACCGGGGAGGGTGTGAGTGAGCACAGGATAGTATACCGGGGAGGGTGTGAGTGAGCACAGGATAGTATACCGGGGAGGGTGTGAGTGAGCACAGGATAGTACACCGGGGAGGGTGTGAGTGAGCACAGGACAGTATACTGGGGAGGGTGTGAGTGAGCACAGGATAGTATACCGGGGAGGGTGTGGGTGAGCACAGGATAGTATACCGGGGAGGGTGTGAGTGAGCACAGGACAGTATACCGGGGAGGGTGTGAGTGAGCACAGGACAGTATACCGGGGAGGGTGTGAGTGAGCACAGGACAGTATACCGGGGAGTTTGTGAGTGAGCACAGGATAGTACACTGGGGAGGGTGTGAGTGAGCACAGGACAGTATACTGGGGAGGGTGTGGGTGAGCACAGGATAGTATACCGGGGAGGGTGTGAGTGAGCACAGGATAGTATACCGGGGAGGGTGTGAGTGAGCACAGGACAGTATACCGGGGAGGGTGTGAGTGAGCACAGGATAGTACACTGGGGAGGGTGTGAGTGAGCACAGGACAGTACACTGGGGAGGGTGTGAGCGAGCACAGGACAGTACACTGGGGAGGGTGTGAGTGAGCACAGGACAGTATATTGGGGAGGGTGTGAGTGAGCACAGGACAGTACACTGGGGAGTGTGAGGGAGCACAGGATAGTATACTGGGGAGTGTGAGGGAGCACAGGACAGTATATTGGGGAGGGGGTGAGTGAGCACAGGACAGTACACTGGGGAGGGTGTGAGTGAGCACAGCATAGTATACTGGGGAGTGTGAGTGAGCACAGGACAGTATATTGGGGAGGGGGTGAGTGAGCACTGAGCTACGTATTCCCCCCTCAGCACACGGCCTCCACCCTCCCAGCAATGTGTCAATCAACAAAACTCACCAGCCACATGGGGGACGGAAATCCACGTCGCACCCGATGCGAGTCCTTCCTGGTTCCGCTTCCATTGGTTCCCCGGGTGACGTCAGCAGGAAGTGTGTGCGTTGCCGGCTGAGGTCCCCAGCTGCTGTAGCCTCAGGTAGGGAGGAGCAACGTGGCGGCCACAGGAGGGTCTGTGTGTGTATAGTACCTGTGTGTCTCCCAGCTGGTGCAGCAGTCTGCAGGGGGAGAGGTGCTGTCACTGCACACACTGCACTACATGCATGTCCTCCTGTACACATGGGTGGTATGACAGTGTGCAGGGGGAGAGGTGCTGTCACTGTGCATACACTGCACTACATGCATGTCCTCCTGTACACACGGGTGGTATGGCAGTGTGCAGGGGGAGAGGTGCTGTCACTGTGCATACACTGCACTACATGCATGTCCTCCTGTACACATGGGTGGTATGACAGTGTGCAGGGGGAGAGATGCTGTCACTGCACACACTGCACTACATGCATGTCCTCCTGTACACATGGGTGGTATGACAGTGTGCAGGGGGAGAGGTGCTGTCACTGTGCATACACTGCACTACATGCATGTCCTCCTGTACACATGGGTGGTATGACAGTGTGCAGGGGGAGAGGTGCTGTCACTGTGCACAGACTGCACTACATGCATGTCCTGCCATGTATTATATGTAATCAGTATAATAATCACTCATATCCCGCTATAAGGCACAGTACAGTGTCACTGCCATGTATTATATGTAATCAGTATAATAATCACTCATATACCGCTATAAGGCACAGTACAGCGTCACTGTCATGTATTATATGTAATCAGTATAATAATCACTCATATACCGCTATAAGGCACAGTACAGCGTCACTGTCATGTATTATATGTAATCAGTATAATAATCACTCATATACCGCTATAGGGCACAGTACAGTGTCACTGCGGTGTATTATATGTAATCAGTATAATAATCACTCATATACCGCTATAAGGCACAGTACAGCGTCACTGTCATGTATTATATGTAATCAGTATAATAATCACTCATATACCGCTATAAGGCACAGTACAGCGTCACTGTCATGTATTATATGTAATCAGTATAATAATCACTCATATACCGCTATAGGGCACAGTACAGTGTCACTGCGGTGTATTATATGTAATCAGTATAATAATCACTCATATACCGCTGTAAGGCACAGTACAGCGTCACTGCCATGTATTATATGTAATCAGTATAATAATCACTCATATACCGATATAAGGCACATTACAGCGTCACTGCCATGTATTATATGTAATCAGTATAATAATCACTCATATACCGCTATAAGGCACAGTACAGCGTCACTGTCATGTATTATATGTAATCAGTATAATAATCACTCATATACCGCTATAGGGCACAGTACAGTGTCACTGCGGTGTATTATATGTAATCAGTATAATAATCACTCATATACCGCTGTAAGGCACAGTACAGCGTCACTGCCATGTATTATATGTAATCAGTATAATAATCACTCATATACCGCTATAAGGCACAGTACAGTGTCACTGCCATGTATTATATGTAATCAGTATAATAATCACTCATATACCGCTGTAAGGCACAGTACAGTGTCACTGCCATGTATTATGTAATCAATATAATAATCACTCATATCCCGCTATAAGGCACACAGTATAGCATCACTGCCATGTATTATATGTAATCAGTACAATAATCACTCATATACCGCTATAAGGCACAGTACAGTGTCACTGCGATGTATTATATGTAATCAGTATAATAATCATTCATATACCGCTATAAGGCACAGTGTCACTGCCATGTATTATATGTAATCAGTATAATAATCACTCATATACCGCTATAAGGCACAGTACAGCGTCACTGCGATGTATTATATGTAATCAGTATAATAATCACTCATATACCGCTATAAAGCACAGTACAGTGTCACTGCGATGTATTATATGTAATCAGTATAATAATCACTCATATACCGCTATAAGGCACAGTGTCACTGCCATGTATTATATGTAATCAGTATAATAATCACTCATATACCGCTATAAGGCACAGTACAGCGTCACTGCGATGTATTATATGTAATCAGTATAATAATCACTCATATACCGCTATAAAGCACAGTACAGTGTCACTGCGATGTATTATATGTAATCAGTATAATAATCACTCATATCCCGCTATAAGGCACAGTACAGCTTCACTGAAATGTATTATATGTAATCAGTATAATAATCACTCATATCCCGCTATAAGGCACAGTACAGCTTCACTGCCATGTATTATATGTAATCAGTATAATAATCACTCATATACCGCTATAAGGCACAGTACTGCGTCACTGCGATGTATTATATGTAATCAGTATAATAATCACTAATATACCGCTATAAGGCACAGTACAGTGTCACTGCCATGTATTATATGTAATCAGTATAATAATCACTCATATACCGCTATAAGGCACAGTACAGCGTCACTGCCATGTATTATATGTAATCAGTATAATAATCACTCATATACCGCTATAAGGCACAGTACAGTTTCACTGCCATGTATTATATGTAATCAGTATAATAATCACTCATATACCGCTATAAGGCACAGTACAGTGTCACTGCCATGTATTATATGTAATCAGTATAATAATCACTCATATACCGCTATAAGGCACAGTACAGCGTCACTGCCATGTATTATATGTAATCAGTATAATAATCACTCATATACCGCTATAAGGCACAGTACAGTGTCACTGCGATGTATTATATGTAATCAGTATAATAATCACTCATATCCCGCTATAAGGCACAGTACAGCTTCACTGCCATGTATTATATGTAATCAGTATAATAATCACTCATATACCGCTATAAGGCACAGTACAGCTTCACTGCCATGTATTATATGTAATCAGTATAATAATCACTCATATACCGCTATAAGGCACAGTACAGTGTCACTGCCATGTATTATATGTAATCAGTATAATAATCACTCATATACCGCTATAAGGCACAGTACTGCGTCACTGCCATGTATTATATGTAATCAGTATAATAATCACTCATATCCCGCTATAAGGCACAGTACAGCTTCACTGCCATTTATTATATGTAGTCAGTATAATAATCACTCATATACCGCTATGAGGCACAGTACAGCGTCACTGCGATGTGTATTATATGTAATCAGTATAATAATCACTCATATACCGCTATAAGGCACAGTACAGCGTCACTGCCATGTATTATATGTAATCAGTATAATAATCACTCATATCCCGCTATAAGGCACAGTAGAGTGTCACTGCCATGTATTATATGTAATCAGTATAATAATCACTCATATACCGCTATACGCACAGTACAGCGTCACTGCCATGTATTTCCACTTCTCTGCAACAACTGCTCTCACCAATCTCGACATTTACTACACCTGACACTGCTGTATCACACCTGCACCAGACCCTAGAGAGTGCCCTTGATGAAGTGGCTCCAGCTACCCATCACACTCCACGTAGGCTTAGATGCCAACCATGGCACTCTAAATCAACAAGACACCTACAAAAACTGTCACGTAAAGTAGAACGTCAGTGGCGGAAATCTCAGAATCCAAGTGACTTTCTCACATATAAGACTACCTACCACTCCTATCGTCAGGCCCTGGACACTGCCAAACAAACATATTTCCAATCTCTCATCTCTTATCATGCCAACAACCCCAAGCGACTTTTTAATACATTTAAATCACTTCTTTACCCTCCCTCACCTCCCCCACTAGCTACTATCCGTGCACAAGAACTTGCTTCCTACTTCAAGGATAAGATTGATAAAATCCGAGATGAAATGGTATGCTCTAACTCAGCCAGTGACCTGCTCAATTCCTTACCTGAACCCTCTGGCACTTTCTCTTCATTTGATCCCACAAGTGAAGATGAAGTATCAACACTCTTTTCATCCTCCTACTCCACTACCTCTCCTCTTGATCCTATACCCTCACAGGTCAGTAAAACTTTGTCTCCTGTGCTTATCCCAACCTTAACTAAAATCTGTAATCTCTCTCTCTCTACTGGTATCTTTCCCTCTCTGTTTAAACATGCAGTCATTACTCCCATTCTAAAAAAACACAACTCTGACCCAAACACACTCTCTAACTACCGTCCCATTTCTCAGCTACCCAGTCCCTCCAAGCTACTTGAGAGGCTTGCCTACACTCGCCTTACACACTTTCTTAACTCGCACAACTTATTGGATCCACTTCAGTCAGGCTTTCGTGCCCAACACTCCACAGAGACGGCACTGACCAAAGTAGTGAATGATCTAGTCACTGCTAGATCAAAAGGCCATTACACACTACTTATTCTTCTAGATCTCTCTGCTGCTTTTGACACTGTTGACCACTCTCTTCTCATACAAACACTACAATCCCTAGGTCTTCAGGACACAGCCCTTTCTTGGTTCTCATCCTACCTATCTAATCGCTCTTTCAGTGTTCACTTCTCTGATTCTACCTCCTCTTCTCTACCTCTATCAGTTGGAGTACCGCAAGGCTCAGTCTTAGGTCCTCTGCTTTTCTCAATCTATACCTCCTCTCTTGGTAAACTAATCAGCTCCTTTGGATTTCAGTATCATTTGTATGCTGATGATACTCAAATCTACCTATCCTCCCCAGATTTGTCACCACCAGTATTGGCTCGTGTCACTGGATGCCTGTCTGCCATTTCATCTTGGATGTCATCTCGCCACCTCAAACTCAACATTTCCAAAACCGAATTAATTATTTTCCCACCAGCTAAGAGTAGTTACCAACCTGATATCTCTATAACTGTTGACAATGCAACTATCCACCCCACCCCACAAGCTCGTTGCCTAGGTGTCACCCTTGACTCTGAACTGTCCTTTGTTCCACACATTCAATCTGTCTCTAAATCATGTTACATGCACCTTAAAAACATATCCAAAATACGCCCTTATCTTACACAAGACACTGCAAAAACTCTAATCCATGCACTCATCATCTCCCGCATTGATTATTGTAATAGTTTCCTTACTGGTCTTCCCAAACATAGGCTATCACCACTTCAATCCATTTTAAATGCAGCTGCGAGGCTAATCTTCCTCTCCAGACGTTCTTCATCTGCTGATCCGCTCTGTCAGTCCCTCCATTGGTTACCGGTATTCTACCGTGTCAAATATAAAATACTTTTACTTACATACAAGGCTATTAACCAAACTGCACCATCATACATCTCCTCACTCATCTCAAAATATCTCCCTACCAGACCTCTCCGCTCTGCACAAGATCTGCGTCTCTCATCCACATGTATTACCTGTTCCCACTCAAAATTACAGGACTTTACCCGGGCTTCACCCACTCTGTGGAATGCACTCCCACGCACAATAAGACTCTCCTCTAGTCTCCAAACCTTTAAACGTTCTCTGAAAACTCATCTCTTCAGACAAGCCTACCAAATTTCAGACCCACACACATAACCTTCACAGCTTCCCTATCAAGTTACATCCCCTCTGTACAGTCCACATAAACTCACATTTTGTCTTCCAACATTGCTGGGTGATCATATCATATAAGAACCTAGCAACCTGGGGAACCATTATGTGACAGGTAGCATCTATCCTTGTGTATCAATGCCTATTTCCCTATAGATTGTAAGCTTGCGAGCAGGGCCTTCCTACCTCTGTCTGTCTGTCTGTCTGTCTGTCTTTGCCCAATTTTGTTCTAAAATTGTTGTTCTAGTTGTAAAGCGCAACGGAATATGCTGCGCTATATAAGAAACTGCTAATAAATAAATAAATAAATAAATTATATGTAATCAGTATAATAATCACTCATATCCCGCTATAAGGCACAGTACAGCGTCACTGCCATGTATTATATGTAATCAGTATAATAATCACTCATATCCCGCTATAAGGCACAGTACTGCGTCACTGCCATGTATTATATGTAATCAGTATAATAATCACTCATATACCGCTATACGCACAGTACAGCGTCACTGCCATGTATTATATGTAATCAGTATAATAATCACTCATATACCGCTATAAGGCACAGTACAGCGTCACTGCCATGTATTATATGTAATCAGTATAATAATCACTCATATACCGCTATAAGGCACAGTACAGTGTCACTGCGATGTATTATATGTAATCAGTATAATAATCACTCATATGCCGCTATAAGGCACAGTACAGTGTCACTGCCATGTATTATATGTAATCAGTATAATAATCACTCATATACCGCTATAAGGCACAGTACTGCGTCACTGCCATGTATTATATGTAATCAGTATAATAATCACTCATATACCGCTATAAGGCACAGTACAGCGTCACTGCCATGTATTATATGTAATCAGTATAATAATCACTCATATACCGCTATAAGCACAGTACAGCGTCACTGCCATGTATTATATGTAATCAGTATAATAATCACTCATATACCGCTATAAGGCACAGTGTCACTGCCATGTATTTTATGTAATCAGTATAATAATCACTCATATCCCGCTATAAGGCACAGTGTCACTGCGATGTATTATATGTAATCAGTATAATAATCACTCATATACCACTATAAGGCACAGTACAGCGTCACTGCTATGTATTATATGTAATCAGTATAATAATCACTCATATACCGCTATAAGCACAGTACAGCGTCACTGCCATGTATTATATGTAATCAGTATAATAATCACTCATATACCGCTATAAGGCACAGTACAGCGTCACTGCGATGTGTATTATATGTATTCAGTATAATAATCACTCATATACCGCTATAAGGCACAGTACAGCGTCACTGCGATGTGTATTATATGTAATCAGTATAATAATCACTCATATCCCGCTATAAGGCATTGTACAGCGTCACTGCTATGTATTATATGTAATCAGTATAATAATCACTCATATACCGCTATAAGCACAGTACAGCGTCACTGCCATGTATTATATGTAATCAGTATAATAATCACTCATATACCGCTATAAGGCACAGTACAGCGTCACTGCTATGTATTATATGTAATCAGTATAATAATCACTCATATACCGCTATAAGGCACAGTACAGCTTCACTGCCATGTATTATATGTAATCAGTATAATAATCACTCATATACCGCTATAAGGCACAGTACAGCTTCACTGCCATGTATTATATGTAATCAGTATAATAATCACTCATATACCGCTATACGCACAGTTCAGCGTCACTGCCATGTATTATATGTAATCGGTATAATAATCACTCATATCCCGCTATAAGGCACAGTACAGCGTCACTGCGATGTATTATATGTAATCAGTATAATAATCACTCATATCCCGCTATAAGGCACAGTACAGCGTCACTGCCATGTATTATATGTAATCGGTATAATAATCACTCATATCCCGCTATAAGGCACAGTACAGCGTCACTGCCATGTATTATATGTAATCGGTATAATAATCACTCATATCCCGCTATAAGGCACAGTACAGCGTCACTGCCATGTATTATATGTAATCGGTATAATAATCACTCATATCCCGCTATAAGGCACAGTACAGTGTCACTGCCATGTATTATATGTAATCGGTATAATAATCACTCATATACCGCTATAAGGCACAGTACAGCGTCACTGCCATGTATTATATGTAATCAGTATAATAATCACTCATATACCGCTATAAGGCACAGTACAGCGTCACTGCCATGTATTATATGTAATCAGTATAATAATCACTCATATCCCGCTATAAGGCACAGTACTGCGTCACTGCCATGTATTATATGTAATCAGTATAATAATCACTCATATACCGCTATAAGTCACAGTACAGCGTCACTGTGATGTATTATATGTAATCAGTATAATAATCACTCATATACCGCTATACGCACAGTACAGCGTCACTGCCATGTATTATATGTAATCAGTATAATAATCACTCATATCCCGCTATAAAGCACAGTGTCACTGCCATGTATTATATGTAATCAGTATAAAAATCACTCATATACCGCTATAAGGCACAGTACAGCGTCACTGCTATGTATTATATGTAATCAGTATAATAATCACTCATATCCCGCTATACGCACAGTACAGCGTCACTGCCATGTATTATATGTAATCAGTATAATAATCACTCATATACCGCTATACGCACAGTACAGCGTCACTGCCATGTATTATATGTAATCAGTATAATAATCACTCATATACCGCTATACGCACAGTACAGCGTCACTGCCATGTATTATATGTAATCAGTATAATAATCACTCATATACCGCTATAAGGCACAGTACAGCGTCACTGCCATGTGTTATATGTAATCAGTATAATAATCACTCATATACCGCTATAAGGCACAGTACAGTGTCACTGCCATGTATTATATGTAATCAGTATAATAATCACTCATATCCCGCTATAAGGCACAGTACAGTGTCACTGCGATGTATTATATGTAATCAGTATAATAATCACTCATATACCGCTATACGCACAGTACAGCGTCACTGCCATGCATTATATGTAATCAGTATAATAATCACTCATATCCCGCTATACGCACAGTACAGCGTCACTGCCATGTATTATATGTAATCAGTATAATAATCACTCATATACCGCTATAAGGCACAGTACAGCGTCACTGCCATGTATTATATGTAATCAGTATAATTATCACTCATATACCGCTATGAGGCACAGTACAGCGTCACTGCGATGTGTATTATATGTAATCAGTATAATAATCACTCATATACCGCTATAAGGCACAGTACAGTTTCACTGCCATGTATTATATGTAATCAGTATAATAATCACTCATATACCGCTATAAGCACAGTACAGCGTCACTGCCATGTATTATATGTAATCAGTATAATAATCACTCATATACCACTATAAGGCACAGTACAGTGTCACTGCCATGTATTATATGTAATCAGTATAATAATCACTCATATACCACTATAAGGCACAGTACAGTGTCACTGCCATGTATTATATGTAATCAGTATAGTAATCACTCATATACCGCTATAAGGCACAGTACAACGTCACTGCCATGTATTATATGTAATCAGTATAATAATCACTCATATATCGCTATAAGGCACAGTGTCACTGCCATGTATTATATGTAATCAGTATAATAATCACTGATATACCGCTATAAGGCACAGCTTCACTGCCATGTATTATATGTAATCAGTATAATAATCACTCATATACCGCTATAAGACACAGTACTGCGTCACTGCCATATATTATATGTAATCAGTATAATAATCACTCATATACCGCTATAAGACACAGTACAGTGTCACTGCCATGTATTTTATGTAATCAGTATAATAATCACTCATATCCCGCTATAAGGCACAGTGTCACTGCGATGTATTATATGTAATCAGTATAATAATCACTCATATACCACTATAAGGCACAGTACAGCGTCACTGCTATGTATTATATGTAATCAGTATAATAATCACTCATATACCGCTATAAGGCACAGTACAGTGTCACTGCCATGTATTATATGTAATCAGTATAATAATCACTCATATACCGCTATACGCACAGTACAGCGTCACTGCCATGTATTATATGTAATCAGTATAATAATCACTCATATACCGCTATAAGGCACAGTGTCACTGCTATGTATTATATGTAATCAGTATAATAATCACTCATATACCGCTATAAGGCACAGTACAGCGTCACTGCCATGTATTATATGTAATCAGTATAATAATCACTCAAATCCCGCTATAAGGCACAGTACAGTGTCACTGCCATGTATTATATGTAATCAGTATAATAATCACTCATATACCGCTATAAGGCACAGTACAGTGTCACTGCTATGTATTATATGTAATCAGTATAATAATCACTCATATCCCGCTATAAAGCACAGTGTCACTGCCATGTATTATATGTAATCAGTATAAAAATCACTCATATATCGCAATAAGGCACAGTACAGCGTCACTGCCATGTATTATATGTAATCAGTATAATAATCACTCATATACCGCTATAAGGCACAGTACAACGTCACTGCCATGTATTATATGTAATCAGTATAATAATCACTCATATCCCGCTATACGCACAGTACAGCGTCACTGCCATGTATTATATGTAATCAGTATAATAATCACTCATATATCACTATAAGGCACAGTGTCACTGCCATGTATTATATGTAATCAGTATAATAATCACTGATATACCGCTATAAGGCACAGCGTCACTGCCATGTATTATATGTAATCAGTATAATAATCACTCATATACCGCTATAAGGCACAGTACTGCGTCACTGCCATGTATTATATGTAATCAGTATAATAATCACTCATATACCGCTATAAGACACAGTACAGTGTCACTGCCATGTATTTTATGTAATCAGTATAATAATCACTCATATCCCGCTATAAGGCACAGTACAGCTTCACTGCCATGTATTATATGTAATCAGTATAATAATCACTCATATACCGCTATACGCACAGTACAGCGTCACTGCCATGTATTATATGTAATCAGTATAATAATCACTCATATACCGCTATACGCACAGTACAGCGTCACTGCCATGTATTATATGTATTCAGTATAATAATCACTCATATACCGCTATAAGGCACAGTACAGCGTCACTGCCATGTGTTATATGTAATCAGTATAATAATCACTCATATACCGCTATAAGGCACAGTACAGTGTCACTGCCATGTATTATATGTAATCAGTATAATAATCACTCATATCCCGCTATAAGGCACAGTACAGTGTCACTGCGATGTATTATATGTAATCAGTATAATAATCACTCATATACCGCTATACGCACAGTACAGCGTCACTGCCATGTATTATATGTAATCAGTATAATAATCACTCATATCCCGCTATACGCACAGTACAGCGTCACTGCCATGTATTATATGTAATCAGTATAATAATCACTCATATACCGCTATAAGGCACAGTACAGCGTCACTGCCATGTATTATATGTAATCAGTATAATAATCACTCATATACCGCTATGAGGCACAGTACAGCGTCACTGCGATGTGTATTATATGTAATCAGTATAATAATCACTCATATACCGCTATAAGGCACAGTACAGTTTCACTGCCATGTATTATATGTAATCAGTATAATAATCACTCATATACCGCTATAAGCACAGTACAGCGTCACTGCCATGTATTATATGTAATCAGTATAATAATCACTCATATACCACTATAAGGCACAGTACAGTGTCACTGCCATGTATTATATGTAATCAGTATAATAATCACTCATATACCACTATAAGGCACAGTACAGTGTCACTGCCATGTATTATATGTAATCAGTATAATAATCACTCATATACCGCTATAAGGCACAGTACAACGTCACTGCCATGTATTATATGTAATCAGTATAATAATCACTCATATATCGCTATAAGGCACAGTGTCACTGCCATGTATTATATGTAATCAGTATAATAATCACTGATATACCGCTATAAGGCACAGCTTCACTGCCATGTATTATATGTAATCAGTATAATAATCACTCATATACCGCTATAAGGCACAGTACTGCGTCACTGCCATGTATTATATGTAATCAGTATAATAATCACTCATATACCGCTATAAGACACAGTACAGTGTCACTGCCATGTATTTTATGTAATCAGTATAATAATCACTCATATCCCGCTATAAGGCACAGTACAGCTTCACTGCCATGTATTATATGTAATCAGTATAATAATCACTCATATACCGCTATAAGACACAGTACTGCGTCACTGCCATATATTATATGTAATCAGTATAATAATCACTCATATACCGCTATAAGACACAGTACAGTGTCACTGCCATGTATTTTATGTAATCAGTATAATAATCACTCATATCCCGCTATAAGGCACAGTGTCACTGCGATGTATTATATGTAATCAGTATAATAATCACTCATATACCACTATAAGGCACAGTACAGCGTCACTGCTATGTATTATATGTAATCAGTATAATAATCACTCATATACCGCTATAAGGCACAGTACAGTGTCACTGCCATGTATTATATGTAATCAGTATAATAATCACTCATATACCGCTATACGCACAGTACAGCGTCACTGCCATGTATTATATGTAATCAGTATAATAATCACTCATATACCGCTATAAGGCACAGTGTCACTGCTATGTATTATATGTAATCAGTATAATAATCACTCATATACCGCTATAAGGCACAGTACAGCGTCACTGCCATGTATTATATGTAATCAGTATAATAATCACTCATATCCCGCTATAAGGCACAGTACAGTGTCACTGCCATGTATTATATGTAATCAGTATAATAATCACTCATATACCGCTATAAGGGACAGTACAGTGTCACTGCTATGTATTATATGTAATCAGTATAATAATCACTCATATCCCGCTATAAAGCACAGTGTCACTGCCATGTATTATATGTAATCAGTATAAAAATCACTCATATATCGCAATAAGGCACAGTACAGCGTCACTGCCATGTATTATATGTAATCAGTATAATAATCACTCATATACCGCTATAAGGCACAGTACAACGTCACTGCCATGTATTATATGTAATCAGTATAATAATCACTCATATCCCGCTATACGCACAGTACAGCGTCACTGCCATGTATTATATGTAATCAGTATAATAATCACTCATATATCACTATAAGGCACAGTGTCACTGCCATGTATTATATGTAATCAGTATAATAATCACTGATATACCGCTATAAGGCACAGCGTCACTGCCATGTATTATATGTAATCAGTATAATAATCACTCATATACCGCTATAAGGCACAGTACTGCGTCACTGCCATGTATTATATGTAATCAGTATAATAATCACTCATATACCGCTATAAGACACAGTACAGTGTCACTGCCATGTATTTTATGTAATCAGTATAATAATCACTCATATCCCGCTATAAGGCACAGTACAGCTTCACTGCCATGTATTATATGTAATCAGTATAATAATCACTCATATACCGCTATACGCACAGTACAGCGTCACTGCCATGTATTATATGTAATCAGTATAATAATCACTCATATACCGCTATACGCACAGTACAGCGTCACTGCCATGTATTATATGTAATCAGTATAATAATCACTCATATACCGCTATAAGACACAGTACTGCGTCACTGCCATATATTATATGTAATCAGTATAATAATCACTCATATACCGCTATAAGACACAGTACAGTGTCACTGCCATGTATTTTATGTAATCAGTATAATAATCACTCATATCCCGCTATAATGCACAGTGTCACTGCGATGTATTATATGTAATCAGTATAATAATCACTCATATACCACTATAAGGCACAGTACAGCGTCACTGCTATGTATTATATGTAATCAGTATAATAATCACTCATATACCGCTATAAGGCACAGTACAGTGTCACTGCCATGTATTATATGTAATCAGTATAATAATCACTCATATACCGCTATACGCACAGTACAGCGTCACTGCCATGTATTATATGTAATCAGTATAATAATCACTCATATACCGCTATAAGGCACAGTGTCACTGCTATGTATTATATGTAATCAGTATAATAATCACTCATATCCCGCTATAAGGCACAGTACAGTGTCACTGCCATGTATTATATGTAATCAGTATAATAATCACTCATATACCGCTATAAGGCACAGTACAGTGTCACTGCTATGTATTATATGTAATCAGTATAATAATCACTCATATCCCGCTATAAAGCACAGTGTCACTGCCATGTATTATATGTAATCAGTATAAAAATCACTCATATATCGCTATAAGGCACAGTACAGCGTCACTGCCATGTATTATATGTAATCAGTATAATAATCACTCATATACCGCTATAAGGCACAGTACAACGTCACTGCCATGTATTATATGTAATCAGTATAATAATCACTCATATCCCGCTATACGCACAGTACAGCGTCACTGCCATGTATTATATGTAATCAGTATAATAATCACTCATATACCGCTATAAGGCACAGTACAGCGTCACTGCCATGTATTATATGTAATCAGTATAATAATCACTCATATACCGCTATACGCACAGTACAGCGTCACTGCCATGTATTATATGTAATCAGTATAATAATCACTCATATACCGCTATACGCACAGTACAGCGTCACTGCCATGTATTATATGTAATCAGTATAATAATCACTCATATACCGCTATAAGGCACAGTACAGTGTCACTGCCATGTATTATATGTAATCAGTATAATAATCACTCATATACCGCTATAAGGCACAGTACAGTGTCACTGCCATGTATTATATGTAATCGGTATAATAATCACTCATATACCGCTATAAGGCACAGTACAGCGTCACTGCCATGTATTATATGTAATCAGTATAATAATCACTCATATACCGCTATAAGGCACAGTACAGCGTCACTGCCATGTATTATATGTAATCAGTATAATAATCACTCATATACCGCTATAAGGCACAGTACTGCGTCACTGCCATGTATTATATGTAATCAGTATAATAATCACTCATATACCGCTATAAGGCACAGTGTCACTGCCATGTATTATATGTAATCAGTATAATAATCACTCATATCCCGCTATAATGCACAGTACAGCGTCACTGCCATGTATTATATGTAATCAGTATAATAATCACTCATATCCCGCTATAAGGCACAGTACAGCGTCACTGCCATGTATTATATGTAATCAGTATAATAATCACTCATATACCGCTATACGCACAGTATGGCGTTACTGCCATGTATTATATGTAATCAGTATAATAATCACTCATATACCGCTATAAAGCACAGTACAACGTCACTGCCATGTATTATATGTAATCAGTATAATAATCACTCATATACCGCTATAAGGCACAGTACAGCGTCACTGCCATGTATTATATGTAATCAGTATAATAATCACTCATATACCGCTATAAGGCACAGTACAGCGTCACTGCCATGTATTATATGTAATCAGTATAATAATCACTCATATATCGCTATAGGGCACAGTACAGTGTCACTGCCATGTATTATATGTAATCAGTATAATAATCACTCATATACCGCTATAAGGCACAGTACAGCGTCACTGTGATGTATTATATGTAATCAGTATAATAATCACTCATATACCGCTATAAGGCACAGTACAGCGTCACTGTGATGTATTATATGTAATCAGTATAATAATCACTCATATACCGCTATAAGGCACAGTACAGCGTCACTGCTATGTATTATATGTAATCAGTATAATAATCACTCATATACCGCTATAAGGCACAGTACTGAGTCACTGCTATGTATTATATGTAATCAGTATAATAATCACTCATATACCGCTATAGGGCACAGTACAGTGTCACTGCCATGTATTATATGTAATCAGTATAATAATCACTTATATACCGCTATAAGCACTGTACAGCGTCACTGCCATGTATTATATGTAATCAGTATAATAATCACTCATATACCGCTATAAGGCACAGTACAGCGTCACTGCCATGTATTATATGTAATCAGTATAATAATCACTCATATACCGCTATAGGGCACAGTACAGTGTCACTGCCATGTATTATATGTAATCAGTATAATAATCACTCATATACCGCTATAAGACACAGTACTGCGTCACTGCCATATATTATATGTAATCAGTATAATAATCTCTCATATATCGCTATAGGGCACAGTACAGTGTCACTACCATGTATTATATGTAATCAGTATAATAATCACTCATATACCGCTTTAAGGCACAGTACAGCGTCACTGTGATGTATTATATGTAATCAGTATAATAATCACTCATATACCGCTATAAGGCACAGTACAGCGTCACTGCCATGTATTATATGTAATCAGTATAATAATCACTCATATACCGCTATAAGGCATTGTACAGCGTCACTGCCATGTATTATATGTAATCAGTATAATAATCACTCATATACCGCTATAAGGCACAGTACAGTGTCACTGCCATGTATTATATGTAATCAGTATAATAATCACTCATATACCGCTATAAGGCATTGTACAGCGTCACTGCCATGTATTATATGTAATCAGTATAATAATCACTCATATACCGCTATAAGGCACAGTACAGCGTCACTGCGATGTATTATATGTAATCAGTATAATAATCACTCATATACCGCTGTAAGGCACAGTACAGCGTCACTGCCATGTATTATATGTAATCAGTATAATAATCACTCATATACCGCTATAAGGCACAGTACAGCGTCACTGCCATGTTTTATATGTAATCAGTATAATAATCACTTATATACCGCTATAAGCACTGTACAGCGTCACTGCCATGTATTATATGTAATCAGTATAATAATCACTCATATACCGCTATAAGGCACAGTACAGTGTCACTGCCATGTATTATATGTAATCAGTATAATAATCACTCATATCCCGCTATAAGGCACAGTACAGCTTCACTGCCATGTATTATATGTAATCAGTATAATAATCACTCATATACCGCTATAAGGCACAGTACAGCATCACTGCCATGTATTATATGTAATCAGTATAATAATCACTCATATACCGCTATAAGGCACAGTACAGCGTCACTGCCATGTATTATATGTAATCAGTGTAATAATCACTCATATACCGCTATAAGGCACAGTACAGCGTCACTGCCATGTATTATATGTAATCAGTATAATAATCACTCATATCCCGCTATAAGGCACAGTACAGCGTCACTGCCATGTATTATATGTAATCAGTATAATAATCACTCATATCCCGCTATAAGGCACAGTACAGCGTCACTGCCATGTATTATATGTAATCAGTATAATAATCACTCATATACCGCTATAAGGCACAGTACAGCGTCACTGTCATGTATTATATGTAATCAGTATAATAATCACTCATATACCGCTATAAGCACAGTACAGCGTCACTGCCATGTATTATATGTAATCAGTATAATAATCACTCATATACCGCTATAAGGCACAGTACAGTGTCACTGCCATGTATTATATGTAATCAGTATAATAATCACTCATATACCGCTATAAGGCACAGTGTCACTGCCATGTATTATATGTAATCAGTATAATAATCACTCATATACCGCTATAAGGCACAGTACAGTGTCACTGCCATGTGTTATATGTAATCAGTATAATAATCACTCATATACCGCTATAAGCACAGTACAGCGTCACTGCCATGTATTATATGTAATCAGTATAATAATCACTCAAATACCGCTATAAGGCACAGTACAGTGTCACTGCCATGTATTATATGTAATCAGTATAATAATCACTCATATACCGCTATAAGGCACAGTGTCACTGCCATGTATTATATGTAATCAGTATAATAATCACTCATATACCGCTATAGGGCACAGTACAGCGTCACTGCCATGTATTATATGTAATCAGTATAATAATCACTCATATACCGCTATAGGGCACAGTACAGCGTCACTGTGATGTATTATATGTAATCAGTATAATAATCACTCATATACCACTATAAGCACAGTACAGCGTCACTGCCATGTATTATATGTAATCAGTATAATAATCACTCATATACCACGATACGCACAGTACTGCGTCACTGCCATGTATTATATGTAATCAGTATAATAATCACTCATATACCACTATACGCACAGTACTGCGTCACTGCCATGTATTATATGTAATCCGTATAATAATCACTCATATACCACTATAAGCACAGTACAGCGTCACTGCCATGTATTATATGTAATCAGTATAATAATCACTCATATACCGCTATAGGGCACAGTACAGTGTCACTGCGATGTATTATATGTAATCAGTATAATAATCACTCATATACCGCTATAAGGCACAGTACAGCGTCACTGCTATGTATTATATGTAATCAGTATAATAATCACTCATATACCGCTATAAGGCACAGTACAGCGTCACTGTGATGTATTATATGTAATCAGTATAATAATCACTCATATACCACTATAAGCACAGTACAGCGTCACTGCCATGTATTATATGTAATCAGTATAATAATCACTCATATACCACTATACGCACAGTACTGCGTCACTGCCATGTATTATATGTAATCAGTATAATAATCACTCATATACCACTATACGCACAGTACTGCATCACTGCCATGTATTATATGTAATCAGTATAATAATCACTCATATACCGCTATAGGGCACAGTACAGCGTCACTGCCATGTATTATATGTAATCAGTATAATAATCACTCATATACCGCTATAGGGCACAGTACAGCGTCACTGCCATGTATTATATGTAATCAGTATAATAATCACTCATATACCGCTATACGCACAGTACAGCGTCACTGCGATGTGTATTATATGTAATCAGTATAATAATCACTCATATACCGCTATACGCACAGTACAGCGTCACTGCTATGTATTATATGTAATCAGTATAATAATCACTCATATACCGCTATAAGGCACAGTACAGCGTCACTGCCATGTATTATATGTAATCAGTATAATAATCACTCATATACCGCTATAGGGCACAGTACAGCGTCACTGCCATGTATTATATGTAATCAGTATAATAATCACTCATATACCGCTATACGCACAGTACAGCGTCACTGCCATGTATTATATGTAATCAGTATAATAATCACTCATATACCGCTATAGGGCACAGTACAGCGTCACTGCCATGTATTATATGTAATCAGTATAATAATCACTCATATACCGCTATAGGGCACAGTACAGCGTCACTGCCATGTATTATATGTAATCAGTATAATAATCACTCATATACCGCTATACGCACAGTACAGCGTCACTGCCATGTATTATATGTAATCAGTATAATAATCACTCATATACCGCTATAGGGCACAGTACAGCGTCACTGCCATGTATTATATGTAATCAGTATAATAATCACTCATATACCGCTATACGCACAGTACAGCGTCACTGCCATGTATTATATGTAATCAGTATAATAATCACTCATATACCGCTATACGCACAGTACAGCGTCACTGCCATGTATTATATGTATTCAGTATAATAATCACTCATATACCGCTATAAGGCACAGTACAGCGTCACTGCGATGTGTATTATATGTAATCAGTATAATAATCACTCATATCCCGCTATAAGGCATTGTACAGCGTCACTGCCATGTATTATATGTAATCAGTATAATAATCACTCATATACCGCTATAGGGCACAGTACAGCGTCACTGCCATGTATTATATGTAATCAGTATAATAATCACTCATATACCGCTATAAGGCACAGTACAGCGTCACTGTGATGTATTATATGTAATCAGTATAATAATCACTCATATACCGCTATACGCACAGTACAGCGTCACTGCCATGTATTATATGTAATCAGTATAATAATCACTCATATACCGCTATAAGGCACAGTACTGCGTCACTGCCATATATTATATGTAATCAGTATAATCATCACTCATATACCGCTATAAGGCACAGTACAGCGTCACTGCCATGTATTATATGTAATCAGTATAATAATCACTCATATACCGCTATAAGGCACAGTACAGCGTCACTGCCATGTATTATATGTAATCAGTATAATAATCACTCATATACCGCTATAAGGCACAGCGTCACTGCGATGTGTATTATATGTAATCAGTATAATAATCACTCATATACCGCTATACGCACAGTACAGTGTCACTGCCATGTATTATATGTAATCAGTATAATAATCACTCATATACCGCTATAAGGCACAGTACAGCGTCACTGCCATGTATTATATGTAATCAGTATAATAATCACTCATATACCGCTATACGCACAGTACAGCGTCACTGCCATGTATTTTATGTAATCAGTATAATAATCACTCATATACCTCTATAAGGCACAGTACAGCGTCACTGTGATGTATTATATGTAATCAGTATAATAATCACTCATATCCCGCTATAAGGCACAGTACAGCGTCACTGCCATGTATTCTATGTAATCAGTATAATAATCACTCATATACCGCTATAAGGCACAGTACAGCGTCACTGCCATGTATTATATGTAATCAGTATAATAATCACTCATATACCGCTATAAGGCACAGTACAGCGTCACTGCCATGTATTATATGTAATCAGTATAATAATCACTCATATCCCGCTATAAGGCACAGTACAGCGTCACTGCCATGTATTATATGTAATCAGTATAATAATCACTCATATACCGCTATACGCACAGTACAGCGTCACTGCCATGTATTATATGTAATCAGTATAATAATCACTCATATACCGCTATACGCACAGTACAGCGTCACTGCCATGTATTATATGTAATCAGTATAATAATCACTCCTATACCGCTATACGCACAGTACAGCGTCACTGCCATGTATTATATGTAATCAGTATAATAATCACTCATATACCGCTATAAGCACAGTACAACGTCACTGCCATGTATTATATGTAATCAGTATAATAATCACTCATATACCGCTATAAGGCACAGTACAGCGTCACTGCCATGTATTATATGTAATCAGTATAAGAGATATTGTACATCTCCACACAGCTCCTTGTTGTCTTATTTCATATGACTCTTGTTCAGCAGCTGAAGGAATCCTGAGCGCACTGCAGTATAAGAGTATTGAACGCACCGGTGTAGTGAAGACAGTCCGATGCAGAGTAACCGCTAAGATTGTCTGATGCATAAATATGGGCCTATTTCAGACCTGATCGCATCAGCAAAATCTTTCTCTAATGGACAAAACCATGTGCACTGCAGGTGGGGCAGATGTAACACGTGCAGAGAGAGTTAGATTTGGGTGGGTTATATTGTTTCTGTGCAGGGTAAATACTGGCTGCTTTATGTTTACACTGCAATTAAGATTTCAGATTGAACACACCCCACCCAAATCTCTCTGCACATGTTACATTTGCCCCACCTGCAGTGCACATGGTGTCGCCCATTAGAGAAAAAAAATGTGCTGCTGTGTTCAGGTCTGAAGGTCTGAATTAGGCCCTGTGTGATGTAAGACAGGAAGGAGGGGTGTGGAGATAATAAACAGTGTCTTGTGCAGGTGTTTCTGTGTGGACAGAAAGACATACACGCTCACTAATACCCCTTTCACACAGAAAGTCGAATTACCGGGTTAAGAAGTTCTACCCAGTAATTTGCCAATCAACATGGGTCCTTTCTCTGTGTGAAAGGGTCAAACCGGGTTGAAATTCCTGGGACTTCAACACGGATCGGAGACCCAGTAATTTTGACCTGGGTTGACCCTTTCACACAGAAGAAATACCCGTGTGATCTGCAAATTACCGGGTAGAAATTCTTGGCCCCGGTAATTTGCTTGTCTGTGTGACAGGGGCATCAGACATTGACTGGCAAAACGACCCAGGACTGAAATACCGGATAAAAGGCGGGTAATTTGGACGTTTCTGTCTGGAAATGGAATAAATCAGACTTTGGGACTAAATGGAGACTTGTTCTCCACACACTGTGAGCTATTTACTGTGCGTCCCCCGATGTACACCCCACTAGCGCCACTGTGGGATCCATTTGATCTCTAATGTACGATTATTATCTCCCGAGCTCCGAAAAGGGCGGCTGTGAGGGTCATCATTGCACAATCTTGTTACTTATAAAAATGTGCAGAACTTCAGTGAACAGTGATATAAAAGATCCCTGTGCTAGCGAGGTGTATACGGCTCAGAATAGGAAGTGCTGTATACCGGTGTGGTATATCGTACACCGTACTGGCCAGGGCAGGATGGCGCACTACAGGTTGGTATCCAGCTTATATAGATTTCTGGGCTTTATAACTGTCTGCACAAAGCTTATCTCGTGCCGGAGGTCAGCGATCTCCCTCATACACAGTTATTACATGGGAGTTGTCAGGAATGCGTCGTATAGAGGGAATAGTGCCACCTAGTGGACAGATTATCATGTCTTTTGCATTTGGAATATTACAGGTTTTCTGCTTACATTGACTGAAGGGTAAATGTACTGTGACCGGTTGATAGATAGTTTTGTGGTGGACGTGCTTGCTGGAGGCCGCTGATTATAACATGCCCTCTTTTGTTTTTGATGTCTTAGCCAAAATCATGGCGTCCAGGGGTACAACCGAGACGAGCAAACTCAGACAGAACCTGGAAGAACAGCTGGATCGTCTGATGCAGCAACTTCAAGACCTGGAGGAATGCAGGTAACGTGCATGAAGGCGGCGCATCCACAGTCCTCCCACCGTGCAGGCGGGCACAGCCGGTCCTAGGCATAGGCAAACTAGGCACATGCCTAGGGCATTTAGAATACCTCCATGACTAGGGCCGGCTCAGTTTCAGTGAGCACCTGACAAGCGGACAGCACAAGCTCCGCCCGTTTAACAGCCTTTACCCACCCACACTTCACCTACTGCTCTGCCTCTACTACCGCCTGGCATTGCGCTGCTCTGATCCTCACCCAGGTGCCTGGCTGCCTGAGGAGGCTCCTGGGTCCCAGCTCCCCAGTAGCATGTAACTCTGCTGTGGGGATGTCACATTGCTACAGCCAGGAGTCTCTGCCAGGCCGGGGACCCGCTGCTGCTCCTGGAGCCGCCTCCATGACATCCATACACTTCATAGTGTATCTGCTGCCCGGCACCGAGGACCACCTGAATTACCCGTCATAGATGCCTCCCCTACCCCAGTCACATCGGGGGAGGGCATTGCTCCAGGCCGATGCCTTGTCACCCCCATCCCATCCCGCCTTCCCGGGGGCTGGGATAGCACCCGGGGTACCTCATGTGACAGTGGGGAGACCTAGTGTCAACACCGAACGGTCATCATCACCACAGCATGGGGGTGGGGGGCACATGGCGGCCGGGGGCCCTCATCTGGCCCTGACACAGTCTCTGCCACTGTGATATAGGGATTACCCTGTATGTTTTATTATATTATATTATACTATACTACAGGCAGCCCAGGACCCTGATCCTGCCCAGACATAGCCTGACACTGGGATATAGGGGGGATAATAATACCTCATATATTATATAGTAATGATAGCCTGGCTCCTGATCTAGCCCAGACATAGTCCTGACACTGGGATATAGGAGAATAATACCTCATATATTATATAGTAATGATATCCTGGCCCCTGATCTAGCCCAGACATAGTCCTGACACTGGGATATAGGAGAATAATACCTCATATATTATATAGTAATGATAGCCTGGCCCCTGATCTAGCCCAGACATAGTCCTGACACTGGTATATAGGGATAATAATACCTCATATATTATATAGTAATGATAGCCTGGCCCCTGATCTAGCCCAGACATAGTCCTGACACTGGGATATAGGAGAATAATACCTCATATATTATATAGTAATGATAGCCTGGCCCCTGATCTAGCCCAGACATAGTCCTGACACTGGGATATAGGGGGGATAATAATACCTCATATATTATATAGTAATGATAGCCTGGCCCCTGATCTAGCCCAGACATAGTACTGACACTGGTATATAGGGATAATAATACCTCATATATTATATAGTAATGATAGCCTGGACCTGATCTAGCCCGGACATAGTCCTGACACTGGTATATAGGGATAATAATACCTCATATATTATATAGTAATGATAGCCTGGCCCTGATCTAGCCCAGACATAGTCCTGACACTGGTATATAGGGATAATAATACCTCATATATTATATAGTAATGATAGCCTGGCCCCTGATCTAGCCCAGACATAGTCCTGACACTGGGATATAGGAGAATAGTACCTCATATATTATATAGTAATGATAGCCTGGCCCCTGATCTAGCCCAGACATAGTCCTGACACTGGGATATAGGAGAATAATACCTCATATATTATATAGTAATGATATCCTGGCCCCTGATCTAGCCCAGACATAGTCCTGACACTGGGATATAGGAGAATAATACCTCATATATTATATAGTAATGATAGTCTGGCCCCTGATCTAGCCCAGACATAGTCCTGACACTGGGATATAGGGATAATAATACCTCATATATTATATAGTAATGATAGTCAGGCCCCTGATCTAGCCCATACATAGTCCTGACACTGGAATATAGGAGAATAATACCTCATATATTATATAGTAATGATAGCCTGGCCCCTGATCTAGCCCAGACATAGTCCTGACACTGGGATATAGGAGAATAATACCTCATATATTATATAGTAATGATAGTCTGGCTCCTGATCTAGCCCAGACATAGTCCTGACACTGAGATATAGGTATAGTAATACCTCATATATTATATAGTAATGATAGCCTGGCACCTGATCTAGCCCAGACATAGTCCTGACACTGGGATATAGGAGAATAATACCTCATATATTATATAGTAATGATAGTCTGGCTCCTGATCTAGCCCAGACATAGTACTGACACTGGTATATAGGGATAATAATACCTCATATATTATATAATAATGATAGCCTGGCCCCTGATCTAGCCCAGACATAGTCCTGACACTGGGATATAGGAGAATAATACCTCATATATTATATAGTAATGATAGCCTAGCCCCTGATCTAGCCCAGACATAGTCCTGACACTGGGATATAGGAGAATAATACCTCATATATTATATAGTAAGGATATCCTGGCCCCTGATCTAGCCCAGACATAGTCCTGACACTGGGATATAGGGATAATAATACCTCATACATTATATAGTAATGATAGCCTGTCCCCTGATCTAGCCCAGACATCGTCCTGACACTGGGATATAGGGATAATAATACCTCATACATTATATAGTAATGATATCCTGGCCCCTGCTCTAGCCCAGACATAGTCCTGACACTGGGATATAGGGATAATAATACCTCATATATTATATAGTAATAATAGCCTGGCCCTGATCTAGCCCAGACATAGTCCTGACACTGGGATATAGGGATAATAATACCTCATACATTATATAGTAATGATAGTCTGGCCCCTGATCTAGCCCAGACATAGTCCTGACACTGGGATATAGGGATAATTATACCTCATACATTATATAGTAATGATAGCCTGGCCCTGATCTAGCCCAGGCATAGTCCTGACACTGGGATATAGGGATAATAATACCTCATATATTATATAGTAATGATAGCCTGGCCCTGATCTAGCCCAGACATAGTCCTGACACTGGGATATAGGGATAATAATACCTCATACATTATATAGTAATTATAGCCTGGCCCCTGATCTAGCCCAGACATCGTCCTGACACTGGGATATAGGGATAATAATACCTCATACATTATATAGTAAGGATATCCTGGCCCCTGATCTAGCCCAGACATAGTCCTGACACTGGGATATAGGGATAATTATACCTCATATATTATATAGTAATGATAGCCTGGCCCCTGATCTAGCCCAGACATAGTCCTGACACTGGGATATAGGGATAATAATACCTCATACATTATATAGTAAGGATATCCTGGCCCCTGATCTAGCCCAGACATAGTCCTGACACTGGGATATAGGGATAATTATACCTCATACATTATATAGTAATGATAGCCTGGCCCTGATCTAGCCCAGACATAGTCCTGACACTGGGATATAGGGATAATAATACCTCATATATTATAAAGTAATGATAGCCTGGCCCTGATCTAGCCCAGACATAGTCCTGACACTGGGATATAGGGATAATAATACCTCAAACATTATATAGTAATGATAGTCTGGCCCCTGATCTAGCCCAGGCATAGTCCTGACACTGGGATATAGGGATAATTATACCTCATACATTATATAGTAATGATAGCCTGGCCCTGATCTAGCCCAGGCATAGTCCTGACACTGGGATATAGGGATAATAATACCTCATACATTATATAGTAATGATAGCCTGGCCCTGATCTAGCCCAGACATCGTCCTGACACTGGGATATAGGGATAATAATACCTCATATATTATATAGTAATGATAGCCTGGCCCTGATCTAGCCCAGACATAGTCCTGACACTGGGATATAGGGATAATAATACCTCATATATTATATAGTAATGATAGCCTGGCCCCTGATCTAGCCCAGACATAGTCCTGACACTGGGATATAGGGATAATAATACCTCATATATTATATAGTAATGATAGCCTGGCCCTGATCTAGCCCAGACATAGTCCTGACACTGGGATATAGGGATAATAATACCTCCTATATTATATAGTAATGATATCCTGGCCCCTGATCTAGCCCAGACATCGTCCTGACACTGGTATATAGGGATAATAATACCTCATATATTATATAGTAATGATATCCTGGCCCCTGATCTAGCCCAGACATAGTCCTGACACTGTGATATAGGGGGGATAATAATAACTCATATATTATATAGTAATGATAGCCTGGCCCCTGATCTAGCCCAGACATAGTCCTGACACTGGGATATAGGGATAATAATACCTCATACATTATATAGTAATGATAGTCTGGCCCCTGATCTAGCCCAGACATAGTCCTGACACTGGTATATAGGGATAATAATACCTCATATATTATATAGTAATGATATCCTGGCCCCTGATCTAGCCCAGACATCGTCCTGACACTGGGATATAGGGATAATAATACCTCATATATTATATAGTAATGATAGCCTGGCCCCTGATCTAGCCCAGACATAGTCCTGACACTGGGATATAGGGATAATAATACCTCATATATTATATAGTAATGATAGCCTGGCCCCTGATCTAGCCCAGACATAGTCCTGACACTGGTATATAGGGATAATAATACCTCATACATTATATAGTAATGATAGTCTGGCCCCTGATCTAGCCCAGACATAGTCCTGACACTGGGATATAGGGATAATAATACCTCATACATTATATAGTAATGATAGCCTGGCCCCTGATCTAGCCCAGACATAGTCCTGACACTGGGATATAGGGGGGATAATAATACCTCATATATTATATAGTAATGATAACCTGGCCCCTGATCTAGCCCAGGCATAGTCCTGACACTGGGATATAGGGATAATAATACCTCATATATTATATAGTAATGATAGTCTGGCTCCTGATCTAGCCCAGACATAGTCCTGACACTGGGATATAGGGATAATAATACCTCATATATTATATAGTAATGATAGTCTGGCCCCTGATCTAGCCCAGGCATAGTCCTGACACTGGGATATAGGGATAATAATACCTCATACATTATATAGTAATGATAGCCTGGCCCCTGATCTAGCCCAGACATAGTCCTGACACTGGGATATAGGGATAATTATACCTCATATATTATATAGTAATGATAGCCTGGCCCCTGATCTAGCCCAGACATAGTCCTGACACTGGGATATAGGGATAATAATACCTCATATATTATATAGTAATGATAGCTTGGCTCCTGATCTAGCCCAGGCATAGTCCTGACACTGGGATATAGGGATAATAATACCTCATATATTATATAGTAATGATAGTCTGGCCCCTGATCTAGCCCAGACATAGTCCTGACACTGGGATATAGGGATAATAATACCTCATACATTATATAGTAATGATAGTCTGGCCCCTGATCTAGCCCAGACATAGTCCTGACACTGGGATATAGGGATAATTATACCTCATATATTATATAGTAATGATAGCCTGGCCCCTGATCTAGCCCAGACATAGTCCTGACACTGGGATATAGGGATAATAATACCTCATACATTATATAGTAATGATAGTCTGGCCCCTGATCTAGCCCAGACATAGTCCTGACACTGGGATATAGGGATAATAATACCTCATATATTATATAGTAATGATAGCCTGGCCCCTGATCTAGCCCAGACATCGTCCTGACACTGGGATATAGGGATAATAATACCTCATACATTATATAGTAATGATAGCCTGGCCCCTGATCTAGCCCAGACATAGTCCTGACACTGGGATATAGGGATAATTATACCTCATATATTATATAGTAATGATAGCCTGGCCCCTGATCTAGCCCAGACATAGTCCTGACACTGGGATATAGGGATAATAATACCTCATATATTATATAGTAATGATAGCTTGGCTCCTGATCTAGCCCAGGCATAGTCCTGACACTGGGATATAGGGATAATAATACCTCATATATTATATAGTAATGATAGTCTGGCCCCTGATCTAGCCCAGACATAGTCCTGACACTGGGATATAGGGATAATAATACCTCATACATTATATAGTAATGATAGTCTGGCCCCTGATCTAGCCCAGACATAGTCCTGACACTGGGATATAGGGATAATTATACCTCATATATTATATAGTAATGATAGCCTGGCCCCTGATCTAGCCCAGACATAGTCCTGACACTGGGATATAGGGATAATAATACCTCATACATTATATAGTAATGATAGTCTGGCCCCTGATCTAGCCCAGACATAGTCCTGACACTGGGATATAGGGATAATAATACCTCATATATTATATAGTAATGATAGCCTGGCCCCTGATCTAGCCCAGACATCGTCCTGACACTGGGATATAGGGATAATAATACCTCATACATTATATAGTAATGATAGTCTGGCCCCTGATCTAGCCCAGGCATAGTCCTAACATTGGGATGTAGGGATAATAATACCTCATACATTATATAGTAATGATAGCCTGGCTCCTGATCTAGCCCAGACATAGTCCTGACACTGGGATATAGGGATAATAATACCTCATACATTATATAGTAATGATAGCCTGGCCCCTGATCTAGCCCAGACATAGTCCTGACACTGGGATATAGGGATAATAATAATACCTCATATATTATATAGTAATGATAGCCTGGCCCTGATCTAGCCCAGACATCGTCCTGACACTGGGATATAGGGATATTAATACCTCATATATTATATAGTAATGATATCCTGCCCCTGATCTAGCCCAGACATAGTCCTGACACTGGGATATAGGGATAATAATACCTCATATATTATATAGTAATGATAGCCTGGCCCTGATCTAGCCCAGACATAGTCCTGACACTGGGATATAGGGATAATAATACCTCATATATTATATAGTAATGATAGCCTGGCCCCTGATCTAGTCCAGACGTAGTCCTGACACTGGGATATAGGGATAATAATACCTCATATATTATATAGTAATGATATCCTGGCCCTGATCTAGCCCAGACATAGTCCTGACACTGGGATATAGGGATAATAATACCTCATATATTATATAGTAATGATAGCCTGGCCCCTGATCTAGCCCAGACATAGTCCTGACACTGGGATATAGGGATAATTATACCTCATATATTATATAGTAATGATAGCCTGGCCCCTGATCTAGCCCAGACATAGTCCTGACACTGGTATATAGGGATAATAATACCTCATATATTATATAGTAATGATAGCCTGGCCCTGATCTAGCCCAGACATAGTCCTGACACTGGGATATAGGGATAATAATACCTCATACATTATATAGTAATGATAGCCTGGCCCCTGATCTAGTCCAGACATAGTCCTGACACTGGGATATAGGGATAATTATACCTCATATATTATATAGTAATGATAGCCTGGCCCCTGATCTAGCCCAGACATAGTCCTGACACTGGTATATAGGGATAATAATACCTCATATATTATATAGTAATGATAGCCTGGCCCCTGATCTAGCCCAGACATAGTCCTGACACTGGTATATAGGGATAATAATACCTCATATATTATATAGTAATGATAGCCTGGCCCTGATCTAGCCCAGACATCGTCCTGACACTGGTATATAGGGATAATAATACCTCATATATTATATAGTAATGATAGCCTGGCCCTGATCTAGCCCAGACATAGTCCTGACACTGGGATATAGGGATAATAATACCTCATATATTATATAGTAATGATAGCCTGGCCCCTGATCTAGTCCAGACATAGTCCTGACACTGGGATATAGGGATAATAATACCTCATATATTATATAGTAATGATATCCTGGCCCTGATCTAGCCCAGACATAGTCCTGACACTGGGATATAGGGATAATAATACCTCATATATTATATAGTAATGATAGCCTGGCCCCTGATCTAGCCCAGACATAGTCCTGACACTGGGATATAGGGATAATTATACCTCATATATTATATAGTAATGATAGCCTGGCCCCTGATCTAGCCCAGACATAGTCCTGACACTGGTATATAGGGATAATAATACCTCATATATTATATAGTAATGATAGCCTGGCCCTGATCTAGCCCAGACATAGTCCTGACACTGGGATATAGGGATAATAATACCTCATACATTATATAGTAATGATAGCCTGGCCCCTGATCTAGTCCAGACATAGTCCTGACACTGGGATATAGGGATAATAATACCTCATATATTATATAGTAATGATAGCCTGGCCCCTGATCTAGCCCAGACATAGTCCTGACACTGGGATATAGGGATAATAATCCCTTATATATTATATAGTAATGATAGCCTGGCCCCTGATCTAGCCCAGACATCGTCCTGACACTGGTATATAGGGATAATAATACCTCATATATTATATAGTAATGATAGTCTGGCCCCTGATCTAGCCCAGACATAGTCCTGACACTGGGATATAGTGATAATAATACCTCATATATTATATAGTAATGATAGCCTGGCCCTGATCTAGCCCAGACATAGTCCTGACACTGGGATATAGGGGGGATAATAATACCTCATATATTATATAGTAATGATAACCTGGCCCCTGATCTAGCCCAGGCATAGTCCTGACACTGGGATATAGGGATAATAATACCTCATATATTATATAGTAATGATAGTCTGGCTCCTGATCTAGCCCAGACATAGTCCTGACACTGGGATATAGGGATAATAATACCTCATATATTATATAGTAATGATAGTCTGGCCCCTGATCTAGCCCAGGCATAGTCCTGACACTGGGATATAGGGATAATAATACCTCATACATTATATAGTAATGATAGCCTGGCCCCTGATCTAGCCCAGACATAGTCCTGACACTGGGATATAGGGATAATTATACCTCATATATTATATAGTAATGATAGCCTGGCCCCTGATCTAGCCCAGACATAGTCCTGACACTGGGATATAGGGATAATAATACCTCATATATTATATAGTAATGATAGCTTGGCTCCTGATCTAGCCCAGGCATAGTCCTGACACTGGGATATAGGGATAATAATACCTCATATATTATATAGTAATGATAGTCTGGCCCCTGATCTAGCCCAGACATAGTCCTGACACTGGGATATAGGGATAATAATACCTCATACATTATATAGTAATGATAGTCTGGCCCCTGATCTAGCCCAGACATAGTCCTGACACTGGGATATAGGGATAATTATACCTCATATATTATATAGTAATGATAGCCTGGCCCCTGATCTAGCCCAGACATAGTCCTGACACTGGGATATAGGGATAATAATACCTCATACATTATATAGTAATGATAGTCTGGCCCCTGATCTAGCCCAGACATAGTCCTGACACTGGGATATAGGGATAATAATACCTCATATATTATATAGTAATGATAGCCTGGCCCCTGATCTAGCCCAGACATCGTCCTGACACTGGGATATAGGGATAATAATACCTCATACATTATATAGTAATGATAGTCTGGCCCCTGATCTAGCCCAGGCATAGTCCTAACATTGGGATGTAGGGATAATAATACCTCATACATTATATAGTAATGATAGCCTGGCTCCTGATCTAGCCCAGACATAGTCCTGACACTGGGATATAGGGATAATAATACCTCATACATTATATAGTAATGATAGCCTGGCCCCTGATCTAGCCCAGACATAGTCCTGACACTGGGATATAGGGATAATAATAATACCTCATATATTATATAGTAATGATAGCCTGGCCCTGATCTAGCCCAGACATCGTCCTGACACTGGGATATAGGGATAATAATACCTCATATATTATATAGTAATGATATCCTGCCCCTGATCTAGCCCAGACATAGTCCTGACACTGGGATATAGGGATAATAATACCTCATATATTATATAGTAATGATAGCCTGGCCCTGATCTAGCCCAGACATAGTCCTGACACTGGGATATAGGGATAATAATACCTCATATATTATATAGTAATGATAGCCTGGCCCCTGATCTAGTCCAGACATAGTCCTGACACTGGGATATAGGGATAATAATACCTCATATATTATATAGTAATGATATCCTGGCCCTGATCTAGCCCAGACATAGTCCTGACACTGGGATATAGGGATAATAATACCTCATATATTATATAGTAATGATAGCCTGGCCCCTGATCTAGCCCAGACATAGTCCTGACACTGGGATATAGGGATAATTATACCTCATATATTATATAGTAATGATAGCCTGGCCCCTGATCTAGCCCAGACATAGTCCTGACACTGGTATATAGGGATAATAATACCTCATATATTATATAGTAATGATAGCCTGGCCCTGATCTAGCCCAGACATAGTCCTGACACTGGGATATAGGGATAATAATACCTCATACATTATATAGTAATGATAGCCTGGCCCCTGATCTAGTCCAGACATAGTCCTGACACTGGGATATAGGGATAATAATACCTCATATATTATATAGTAATGATAGCCTGGCCCCTGATCTAGCCCAGACATAGTCCTGACACTGGGATATAGGGATAATAATCCCTTATATATTATATAGTAATGATAGCCTGGCCCCTGATCTAGCCCAGACATCGTCCTGACACTGGTATATAGGGATAATAATACCTCATATATTATATAGTAATGATAGCCTGGCCCTGATCTAGCCCAGACATAGTCCTGACACTGGGATATAGGGATAATAATACCTCATATATTATATAGTAATGATAGCCTGGCCCCTGATCTAGTCCAGACATAGTCCTGACACTGGGATATAGGGATAATAATACCTCATATATTATATAGTAATGATATCCTGGCCCTGATCTAGCCCAGACATAGTCCTGACACTGGGATATAGGGATAATAATACCTCATATATTATATAGTAATGATAGCCTGGCCCCTGATCTAGCCCAGACATAGTCCTGACACTGGGATATAGGGATAATTATACCTCATATATTATATAGTAATGATAGCCTGGCCCCTGATCTAGCCCAGACATAGTCCTGACACTGGTATATAGGGATAATAATACCTCATATATTATATAGTAATGATAGCCTGGCCCTGATCTAGCCCAGACATAGTCCTGACACTGGGATATAGGGATAATAATACCTCATACATTATATAGTAATGATAGCCTGGCCCCTGATCTAGTCCAGACATAGTCCTGACACTGGGATATAGGGATAATAATACCTCATATATTATATAGTAATGATAGCCTGGCCCCTGATCTAGCCCAGACATAGTCCTGACACTGGGATATAGGGATAATAATCCCTTATATATTATATAGTAATGATAGCCTGGCCCCTGATCTAGCCCAGACATCGTCCTGACACTGGTATATAGGGATAATAATACCTCATATATTATATAGTAATGATAGTCTGGCCCCTGATCTAGCCCAGACATAGTCCTGACACTGGGATATAGTGATAATAATACCTCATATATTATATAGTAATGATAGCCTGGCCCTGATCTAGCCCAGACATAGTCCTGACACTGGGATATAGGGATAATAATACCTCATATATTATATAGTAATGATAGTCTGGCCCCTGATCTAGCCCAGGCATTGTCCTGACACTGGGATATAGGGATAATAATACCTCATATATTATATAGTAATGATAGCCTGGCCCTGATCTAGCCTAGGCATAGTCCTGACACTGGGATATAGGGATAATAATACCTCATATATTATATAGTAATGATATCCTGGCCCTGATCTAGCCCAGGCATAGTCCTTACACTGGGATATAGGGATAATAATACCTCATATTATATAGTAATGATAGCCTGGCCCCTGATCTAGCCCAGACATAGTCCTGACACTGGGATATAGGGATAATAATACCTCATATTATATAGTAATGATAGCCTGGCCCCTGATCTAGCCCAGACATAGTCCTGACACTTGGATGGCAGCAAGGCTTCTGGTCCATCCCAGATATATTAATACTACTTTCACACCGCACAAATAACGCGGTATAGACCCGGCATATTGCCGGGTCGACACTGGTCTGTGTGCGGTGTGAAAGGGCCATAGTCGAATTCTCGGGTCGCCTGACCCGGTAATTCAACCCAGGTTCTAATACCGGGTCAGTGGCAGCGTGAACGGGCTGCCGGGTCGATGCGACCCGGGTCCCGTTCAGTACATAGGGAAGAGGCGGGCGGAGATGAGCTGACCTCCCAGCTCCGCCACCACTGCTGGCTCCGCTCCCCGCCACTATGGTAACCGGCACGTTATATTACCTGCAGTTATAGTCCAATGCCGGATCCCACCCGGGAAAGACCCGTTTCCAATTCCCGGGTGGGATCCGGCATTGGCGGTGTGAAAGGGGTATTTCTCTTAAGTCCTAGAGGATGCTGGGGTCCACATTAGTACCATGGGTATAGACGGGTCCACTAGGAGCCATTGGCACTTTAAGAGTTTGAGAGTGTGGGCTGGCTCCTCCCTCTATGCCCCTCCTACCAGACTCGGTTTAGAAAATGTGCCCGGAGGAGCCGGTCACAGCTAGGGGAGCTCTACAGAGTTTCTCTGGTAAAGTTGGTTTTTTATGTCTGTCTCAGCTCGTAGGGGACTTTGGCTGCGCCAGTGGTCTGCCGACGCAGAATCCAGGAGAGGTGTTGAGACCCTACCCTACACAGGTCAGGCTCTCTTTGGGGAAGCGTTGGATGCGTGGATCTCCACGGCTACAGCGGGTAAGTCACCTTTTTTCCCCTCAGCTGCACCTGCTACGAAGAAACTCTTTTCTTCAGCTGCGTCACAGTCCTTTTGGGTTACTAAAACAAGAAAGGCCAAACTGTCCAACACTTTCTTTAGAGGAGGTCGACCAAAATCCAAGAAACCTGCTGCTGCGGGTTCCCAGGAACAGAAGCCTGCTTCAGGTACGCCAAAGTTCTCAGCATGACGGTGGGTGGGGCCGGTGGGTGCGAGACTCAGGCATTTCAGTCACGTCTGGGTGTCATCTGGCCTGGATCCCTGGGTGCAAGATATTGTGTCCCAGGGGTACCGGTTGGAATTTCAAGATCTCCCTCCTCACCGGTTCTTCAAATCAGGCTTGCCAGCTTTGCTGTCAGACAGGGCTATCCAACAGGGAGCCATCCAGAAGTTGGTGGAGGCTCAGGTTATTGTACCAGTTCCTCCCCAGATGCAAAACAAGGGTTACTATTCAAACCTTTTCGTGGTACCGAAACTGGATGGTTCGGTCAGGCCCATTCTGAACTTAAAATCACTAAACCCCTTCCTGAGGGAGTTCAAGTTCAAAATGGAGTCTCTAAGGTCGGTGATATCAGGTCTGGAGGATGGGGCATTCCTGGTATCCCTGGATATCAAGGATGCGTACCTCCACATTCCGATTTGGCCGCAGCATCAAGCTTATCTCTGATTCGCACTGTTGGACTGTCATTTTCAATTCCAGGCCCTGCCTTTCGGCCTCTCCACAGCACCAAGGGTATTCATCAAGGTGATGGTGGAAATGATGGTTCTCCTCCGCAGATGGGGTGAACATAATTCCTTATCTGGATGATCTGCTGATAAGGGATTCATCCAAGGAGAAGCTGTTACAGTCCATAGCTCTCACGACCCAGCTTCTCAGGGAACACGGTTGGGTCCTGAATCTTCCAAAATCACATTTGGAACCAATCAGGAGGTTGTCCTTTCTGGGAATGATCCTCGACACGAAAGTGCAGAGGGTGTTTCTTCCAGAGGATAAAGCGTTAGTGATACAAACAATTGTCCGGGATGTCCTGATACCAGCCCGGGTGTCTGTTCATCAGTGCATTCGCCTTCTGGGGAAGATGGTGGCCTCTTACGAGGCTCTACAGTACGGGAGGTTTCATGCTCGGTCCTTCCAACTGGATCTCCTGGACAAGTGGTCGGGATCTCATCTACACATGCACCAGAGAATACGTCTGTCGCCAAAGGCCAGGATCTCACTCCTCTGGTGGCTGCAAATACCTCACCTTCTGGAGGGCTGCAGGTTCGGGATTCAGGACTGGATCCTTCTAACCATGGATGCAAGTCTCCGGGGCTGGGGCACAGTCACTCAAGGGGAAACCTTCCAAGGAAGGTGGTTAAGTCTGGAAGCCGGTCTACCGATAAACATTGTGGAACTAAGAGCCGTCTACAACTGTCTTCTCCAAGCGGCCCATCTTCTGAGAAATCGGGCCATTCAAGTGCAGTTGGACAATGTAATGACAGTGACTTACATAAACCGACAGGGCGGAACGAAGAGCAGAGATGCAATGTCAGAGGTAACAAGAATCATCCTCTGGGCAGAAATACACGCGTTGGCGCTGTCAGCAATCTTCCTCAGCAGACACGATCTCCATCCATGGGAGTGGGGTCTCCATCCGGAGGTGTTCAAGGAGGTAATAAATCTTTGGGGTATACCCCAAATAGACATGATGGCCTCTCGTCTCACCTAGAAGCTTCGGCGATATTGTTCCAGGTCGAGGGACCCACAAGCAGTGGCAGTGGACGCCCTGGTGTCTCCGTGGGTATTCCAGTCGGTGTACGTGTTTCCACCATTCCCACTCATTCCAAGAGTGCTAAAGCTCATAAGGAGAACATGGGTTCAAGCGATCCTCATTGCTCCAGACTCGCCAAGAAGGTCTTGGTACGTGGATCTTCTGGATCTGCTGCTAGAAGAGCCGAGGCCTCTTCCTGTTCGGGAGGACCTGCTGCAGCAGGGGCCGTTCGCGTATCAAGACTTACCACGGATACGTTTGACGGCATGGAAGTTGAGCGCCAGATACTAGCTCGGAAGGGCATTCCGAACAAAGTTATTTCTACCCTGATACAGGCTAGGAAAGGGGTAATGTCTAAACATTACCATCGTATTTGAAAAAAATATGTATCTTGGTGTGAGTCCAAGAAGTTTTCTACGGTTGAGTTTCAACTGGGACGTTTTCTCCTCTTCCTGCAAGCAGGTGTGGATATGGGCCTGAGGTTAGGATCCGTAAAGGTCCAGATTTCGGCCCTGTCCATTTTCTTCCAGAAACAGTTGGCTGCCCTCCCTGAGGTTCAGACTTTTTTGAACGGAGTTCTGCACATCCAACCTCCCTTTTTACCGCCTACTGCGCCCTAGGATCTTAACGTGGTGTTGCAGTTCCTCCATTCAGGCTGGTTTGAGCCTCTACAGGAGGTTGAGGTCAAGTTTCTCACGTGGAAGGCTGTCACTTTGTTGGCCTTAGCTTCTGCTAGACGTGTGTCGGAGTTGGGGGCTTTGTCATGTGAAAGCCCATACTTGATCTTCCATGAAGATAGAGCCGAGCTTCGGACACGTCAGCAGTTTCTTCCGAAGGTTGTGTCGGCATTTCATATCGACCAACCTATTGTGGTGCCAGTGGCTACTGACTCCTCAATTTCTTCAAAGTCCTTGGATGTTGTAAGGGCTCTAAAAATCTATGTGAGGAGGACTGCTCGTCACAGGAAATCGGACTCTCTGTTTGTCCTGTATGATCCCAAGAAAATTGGGTGTCCTGCTTCTAAGCAGACGATCTCTCGCTGGATCAGGTTCACTATCCAGCATGCGTATTCTACGACAGGATTGCCGTGTCCTACATCTGTTACGGCCCGCTCTACTCGTAAGGTGGGTTCTTCCTGGGCGGCTGCCCGGGGTGTCTCGGCTTTACAACTCTGCCGAGCGGCTACTTGGTCTGGGTCGAACACGTTTGCTAGGTTTTACAAGTTCGATACTTTGGCCTCTGAGGACCTAAAGTTTGGTCAATCAGTTCTGCAGGAACCTCAGCACTCTGCCTCCCGTTCTGGGAGCTTTGGTACATCCCCATGGTACTAATGTGGACCCCAGCATCCTCTAGGACGTAAGAGAAAATAGGATTTTAATTACCTACCGGTAAATCCTTTTCTTGTAGTCCGTAGAGGATGCTGGGCGCCCGCCCAGCGCTTCGTTTTCCTGCAGTGGTTTTCTGGTTCAGTACAACTTTGTTTTTAGTTATGTACTGCATTGTTATTTGATAAGTAATGTTTTAGCAGTTGCTGAGTTTCCAAACTTGACAGCTTGGTTTCATTATGTGTGTGAGCTGGTGTGAATCTCGCCACTATCTGTGTTAAATCCTTCTCTTGAAGTTGTCCGTCTCCTCGGGCACAGTTTCTAGACTGAGTCTGGTAGGAGGGGCATAGAGGGAAGAGCCAGCCCACACTATCAAACTCTTAAAGTGCCAATGGCTCCTGGTGGACCCGTCTATACTCCATGGTACTAATGTGGATCCCAGCATCCTCTACGGACTACGAGAAAAGGATTTACCGGTAGGTAATTAAATTCCTATTTATTCATTCACACTAATGTTATGGGAAGGTCTGACATGTATTTGCTAATACCCCTTTAATACCCCTTTCACACCGTTCAAATAATCCGTTATCGACCCGGCATATAGCCGGGTCGACACGGGTTAGCGTGCGGTGTGAAAGCGCCATCGCTGAAATCCCAGGTCGCCTGACCCGGCAATTCAACCCGAGAATAAAGCAGTGCTATTGCCAGGTTGAATACCGGGTCATTGGCAGCGTAAACGGGCCGGGACCCGTTCACTACAACAGGGAGAGGCAGCTCGGAGATTATCTCATCTCCCAGCTCCGCCCCTGCTGCCGGCTCCGCCTTCCGCTGCTATGGCAACCCGCCCAGCATATTGCCGGGTCAGGGAAGCCAGCAGTAGCGGCCAATGCCGGATCCCACCCCGGAAGGGCCCATTTCCAATTCCCGGGTGGGATCCGGCATTGGCGATGTGTAAGCGGTATTATACTGCCGTAATAACCCTGGTTATTGCCTGGTCTACCCAGATCACAGCTTGGTATAATAGGGTCCTTGAAAAATAACCCAGGGTGAGTGACCTGGGAATCTGACCCTGGCAGCTACTAGGGTTGGACCCAGGTAACGATGCCATGTAAACTGCTCTACCCGCGTTATCCGACCCGGGTTATGCTTAAAAGCTACTGATTGGCTGTGTATGCAGAAGTTCACCTCAAGAGAGGGTCTATGAGTGACAGGAAGCGCAGACCTGGGTTCAGTGTATTACCCCTTTCACACCGCAAATGCCGGATCCAATCCTGGAATTGGAAACGGGTCCTTCCCGGGTGGGATCCGGCATTGGACGCTACAGCAGGCTTCCCTGAACCGGCATTATGCCGGGCGGGTTGCCATAGCGGCGGAGCCGGCGCTGGGAGATGAGCGCATCTCCGCCCCACCTCTCCCTATTGTAGTGAACGGGTCCCAGGTCGCATCAACCCGGGAACACGTTTACGCTGCCACTGACCTGTTATTTAACCCGGGAATAACACTGCTTTATTCCCGGGTTGAATTACCGGGTCAGGCGACCCGGGAATTCCACCATGTCGCTTTCACACCGCACGCCGACCCGTATTTACCCGGCAATATGCTGGGTCGATACCGGGTTATTTGTGCGGTGTGAAAGGGGTATAAATGGTGTTGGCCGGGTAATAACCCGGATCCAAGGTGCGGTGTAAAACGGGTCAGTCCTGGGTTTTTGGTAAAATACTGTTGCTTCCATGTTCGCCTCTCATTGTCTGCAGTGTCATAGTAATTGTTTGTGTCGGCACCGGTGCAGAATGCCCGCTGGCTGGATACACGGAACAGTGTTACAGCACGCTCTGCAGAGGATTAGTGACCTCATAGGGCTGTATTGGCCAGCAGTATCTAATAGCCTCTGTGCAGGAATACAGCAGAGTAGAATGGAAAGCCTTTACCTATCATATTCTATGTAGCAGCCAGCCTGATAGAGTGCTGTGTCACATGGTTTATCACATGACCTGAATTACCTGTTACAGGAAAACATTGGTTCTGTAGGGTTAGTTGTTTATATAAATATATTACCTTTAGGCCTGAATAACAGAGCAGGAAAAATTAAACCTTTGGTTATATAAGCGCTGGCTCCTCGCAGATCTGATACTGTAAAGCCGGGGAGACTCTAGACGACGTTGTAGATGATGTGGCCCTATTCCGACACCTCGTTCACGATATCGTCTAGTGTGTATGCTCTACGGACCTTATTCAGCTTCAATTGCAGTATTGCTAATATAGCAAAGCTGCAACTGCTTGGATCGCATGTTTGGGCCCGCCCAGCACAGAGCAAGGTTGCCCCGCGTGCTGATGGCGGCCTGCGATGCGATTGCAATTCAATTGTGATTGCACCACTAAATAAGGGAAGCCCCCTGCCTCCGCAGCCTGGCTGGGAAGGCAGTCAGGCCACCGCCATGTTTCCCGTTGCAGCAGCCGCATGTGATGTCACGCACCTGCCCTGATCCCGCCCCCCCCCCCCCCCGTTTCCAGTACAACGCCGCGTCACCGCCCCTGACTGCCCCGCGCACGCCTCTGCCTGTCAGTCAGGCAGAGCCGTTCGCGTCAATGCGATCGCATTTGCCAGAAAGCGCACGTGCAGATCAGGACTGTGCTAAAAACGGTTCAATGTGATCGCATCGCATTAGCGGCCCATGGCAATCTCTGGACACTACTATTCTATACATATTACATCCAATATAATAATTCTGGGACTGTGAGGGATTGCAGGTCCTCTAATGATTAGTCCCCGACTACCCTAGTCCCCTAGCTGTGTCTCTGGCTTGCACATTTGCAGACAGCCGATGAAACGCCTCATGTGTTAGTAAATGATAATTGCAGTAGTTGGCGTCACTGCTTCTAAGGTGAGTTGTCCTCTTCCTCTGCCAGAGATGAGCTGGACGCCGATGAGTACGAGGAGACGAAGAAAGAAACGTTGGAGCAGCTGAGTGAGTTTAGCGACTCCCTGCAGAAGATTGTGGCAGGAAACATGACGCTGGTGGATGAGCTCAGCGGGATGCAGCTGGTGAGGAAGTTACATCTTACACTGCGTGTGTTGTCTGTGTCCTGCATATACCGCTATATACCCCCCGTAGCGCGTCCCAGGGAAGAGGAGACTCAGACCATGGAGTCAGGGTGCAGTGGGTTAGGGTGCGAGCTTACACTCTATAGGGGAGGGGCAGACAGACAGGGGTGACACAGAGGAGGAACAGTGAGTGAGGAGCATAAAGCGGTGGGTTAGGATGAGAGATTACACTCTATAGGGAGGGACAGACAGACAGGGGTGACACAGAGGAGAGACAGTGAGTGAGGAGCATAGAGCGGTGGGTTAGGATGAGATATTACACTCTATAGGGAGGGGCAGACAGACGGGTGACACAGAGGAGAGACAGTGAGTGAGGAGCATAGAGCGGTGGGTTAGGATGAGAGCTTACACTCTATAGGGAGGGGCAGACAGACAGGGGCGACACAGAGGAGGAACAGTGAGTGAGGAGCATAGAGCGGTGGGTTAGGATGAGAGATTACACTCTATAGGGAGGGACAGACAGAGGGGTGACACAGAGGAGAGACAGTGAGTGAGGAGCATAGAGCGGTGGGTTAGGATGAGAGCTTACACTCTATAGGGAGGGGCAGACAGACAGGGGTGACACAGAGGAGGAACAGTGAGTGAGGAGCATAGAGCGGTGGGTTAGGATGAGAGATTACACTCTATAGGGAGGGACAGACAGACGGGTGACACAGAGGAGAGACAGTGAGTGAGGAGTATAGAGCGGTGGGTTAGGATGAGAGCTTACACTCTATAGGGAGGGGCAGACAGACGGGTGACACAGAGGAGAGACAGTGAGTGAGGAGTATAGAGCGGTGGGTTAGGATGAGAGCTTACACTCTATAGGGAGGGGCAGACAGACGGGTGACACAGAGGAGAGACAGTGAGGAGCATAGAGCGGTGGGTTAGGATGAGAGCTTACACTCTATAGGGAGGGGCAGACAGACAGGGGTGACACAGAGGAGAGACAGTGAGTGAGGAGCATAGAGCGGTGGGTTAGGATGAGAGATTACACGCTATAGGGGAGGGGCAGACAGACAGGGGTGACACAAAGGAGAGACAGTGAGTGAGGAGCAGAGCGGTGGGTGAGGATGAGAGCTTACACTCTATAGGGGAGGGGCAGACAGACAGGGGTTACACAGAGGAGAGACAGTGAGTGAGGAGCAGAGCGGTGGGTGAGGATGAGAGCTTACACTCTATAGGGGAGGGGCAGACAGACAGGGGTGACACAGAGGAGAGACAGTGAGTGAGTGAGGAGCATAGAGCGGTGGGTTAGGATGAGAGCTTACACTCTATAGGGGAGGGACAGACAGACAGGGGTGACACAGAGGAGAGACAGTGAGTGAGGAGCATAGAGTGGTGGGTTAGGATGAGAGATTACACGCTATAGGGGAGGGGCAGACAGACAGGGGTGACACAAAGGAGAGACAGTGAGTGAGGAGCATAGAGCGGTGGGTTAGGATGCGAGCTTACACTCTATAGGGGAGGGACAGACAGATAGGGGTGACACAGAGGGGAGAGACAGTGAGTGAGGAGCATAGAGCGGTGGTTTAGGATGAGAGATTACACTCTATAGGGGAGGGACAGACAGACAGGGGTGACACAGAGGAGAGACAGTGAGTGAGGAGCATAGAGCGGTGGCTTAGGATGAGAGCATACACTCTATAAGGGAGGGACAGATAGACAGTGGTGACACAGAGAGGAGAGACAGTGAGTGAGGAGCATAGAGCGGTGGGTTAGGATGAGAGTTTACACTCTATAGGGGAGGAGCACAGACAGGGGTGACACAGAGGAGAGACAGTGAGTGAGGAGCATAGAGCGGTGGGTTAGGATGAGAGCTTACACTCTATAGGGGAGGGGCAGACAGACAGGGATGACACAGGAGAGACAGTGAGTGAGGAGCATAGAGCGGTGGGTTAGGGTGAGAGCTTACACTCTATAGGGGAGGGACAGACAGACAGGGGTGACACAGAGGAAAGACAGTGAGTGAGGAGCATAGAGCGTTGGGTTAGGATGAGAGCTTACACTCTATAAGGGAGGGGCAGACAGACAGGGGTGACACAGAGGAGAGACAGTGAGTGAGGAGCATAGAGCGGTGGGTTAGGATGAGAGCTTACACTCTATAGGGGAGCGGCAGACAGACTGGGGTGACACAGAGGAGAGACAGTGAGTGAGGAGCATAGAGCGGTGGGTTAGGGTGAGAGCTTACACTCTATAGGGGAGGGGCAGACAGACAGGGGTGACACAGAGAGGAGAGACAGTGAGTGAGGAGCATAGAGCGGTGGGTTAAGATGAGAGCTTACACTCTATAGGGGAGGGACAGACAGATAGGGGTGACACAGAGGGGAGAGACAGTGAGTGTGGAGCATAGAGCCGTGGGTTAGGATGAGAGATTACCCTCTATAGGGGAGGGATAGACAGACAGGGGTGACACAGAGGAGAGACAGAGAGTGAGGAGCATAGAGCGCTGGGTTAGGATGAGAGCTTACACTCTATAGGGGAGGGGTAGACAGACAGGGGTGACACAGAGGAGAGACAGCGAGTGAGGAGCATAGAGCGGTGGGTTAGGATGACAGCTTACACTCTATAGGGGAGGGACAGACAGACAGGGGTGACACAGAGGAGAGACAGTGAGTGAGGAGCATAGAGCGGTGGGTTAGGATGAGAGATTACACTCTCTATAGGGGAGGGACAGACAGACAGGGGTGACACAGAGGAGAGACAGTGAGTGAGGAGCATAGAGCGGTGGGTTAGGATGAGATCTTGCACTCTATAGGGGAGGGGCAGACAGACAGGGGTGACACAGAGGAGAGACAGTGAGTGAGGAGCATAGAGCGGTGGGTTAGGATGAGAGATTACACTCTATAGGGGAGGGGCAGACAGACAGGGGTGACACAGAGGAGAGACACTGAGTGAGGAGCATAGAGCGGTGGGTGAGGATGAGAGCTTACACTCTATAGGGGAGGGACAGACAGACAGGGGTGACACAGAGGAGAGACAGTGAGTGAGGAGCATAGAGCGGTGGGTTAGGATGAGAGCTTACACTCTATAGGGGAGGGACAGACAGACAGGGGTGACACAGAGGAGAGACAGTGAGTGAGGAGTATAGAGCAGTGGGTTAGGATGAGAGCTTACACTCTATAGGGGAAGGACAGACAGAACGGGGTGACACAGAGGAGAGACAGTGAGCGAGGAGCATAGAGCGGTGGGTTAGGATGAGAGCTTACACTCTATAGGGGAGGGGCAGACAGACAGGGGTGACACAGAGGAGAGACAGTGAGTGAGGAGCATAGAGCGGTGGGTTAGGATGAGATTACGCTCTATAGGGGAGGGACAGACAGACAGGGGTGACACAGAGGAGAGACAGTGAGCGAGGAGCATAGAGTGGTGGGTTAGGATGAGAGATTACACTCTATAGGGGAGGGACAGACAGACAGGGGTGACACAGAGGAGAGACAGTGAGTGAGGAGCATAGAGCGGTGGGTTAGGATGAGAGATTACACTCTATAGGGGAGAGGCAAACAGACGGGTGACACAGGAGAGACAGCGAGTGAGGAGTATAGAGCGGTGGGATAGGATGTGAGATTACACTCTATGGGGGGGGCAGACAGACAGGGGTGACACGGAGGAGAGACAGTGAATGAGGAGCATAGCGCGGTGGGTTAGGATGAGAGATTACACTCTATAGGGGAGGGACAGACAGACAGGGGTGACACAGAGGAGAGACAGTCAGTGAGGAGTATAGAGCGGTGGGTTAGGATGAGAGCTTACACTCTATAGGGGAGGGGGAGACAGGGATGACACAGAGGAGAGACAGTGAGTGAGGAGTATAGAGCGGTGGGTTAGGATGAGAGATTACACTCTATAGGGGAGGGACAGACAGACAGGGGTGACACAGAGGAGAGACAGTCAGTGAGGAGTATAGAGCGGTGGGTTAGGATGAGAGATTACACTCTATAGAGGAGGGACAGACAGATAGGGGTGACACAGAGAGGAGAGACAGTGAGTGAGGAGCATAGAGCGGTGGGTTAGGATGAGAGATTACACTCTCTATAGGGGAGGGACAGACAGGGGTGACACAGAGGAGAGACAGTGAGTGAGGAGCATAGAACGGTGGGTTAGGATGAGATCTTGCACTCTATAGGGGAGGGGCAGACAGACAGGGGTGACACAGAGGAGAGACAGTGAGTGAGGAGCATAGAGCGGTGGGTTAGGATGAGAGATTACACTCTATAGGGGAAGGGCAGACAGACAGGGGTGACACAGAGGAGAGACACTGAGTGAGGAGCATAGAGCGGTGGGTGAGGATGAGAGCTTACACTCTATAGGGGAGGGACAGACAGACAGGGGTGACACAGAGGAGAGACAGTGAGTGATGAGCATGGAGCGGTGGGTTAGGATGAAGGCTTACACTCTATAGGGGAGGGACAGACAGACAGGGGTGACACAGAGGAGAGACAGTGAGTGAGGAGTATAGAGCAGTGGGTTAGGATGAGAGCTTACACTCTATAGGGGAAGGACAGACAGAAAGGGGTGACACAGAGGAGAGACAGTGAGCGAGGAGCATAGAGTGGTGGGTTAGGATGAGAGATTACACTCTATAGGGGAGGGACAGACAGACAGGGGTGACACAGAGGAGAGACAGTGAGTGAGGAGCATAGAGCGGTGGGTTAGGATGAGATTACGCTCTATAGGGGAGGGACAGACAGACAGGGGTGACACAGAGGAGAGACAGTGAGTGAGGAGCATAGAGCGGTGGGTTAGGATGAGAGATTACACTCTATAGGGGAGAGGCAAACAGACGGGTGACACAGGAGAGACAGTGAGTGAGGAGTATAGAGCGGTGGGATAGGATGAGAGATTACACTCTATAGGGGGGGGCAGACAGACAGGGGTGACACAAAGGAGAGACAGTGAGTGAGGAGCATAGAGCGGTGGGTTAGGATGAGAGATTACACTCTATAGGGGAGGGACAGACAGACAGGGGTGACACAGAGGAGAGACAGTCAGTGAGGAGTATAGAGCGGTGGGTTAGGATGAGAGCTTACACTCTATAGGGGAGGGGCAGACAGACTGGGGTGACACAGAGGAGAGACAGTGAGTGAGGAGCATAGAGCGGTGGGTTAGGATGAGAGATTACACTCTATAGGGGAGGGGCAGACAGACAGGGGTGACACAGAGGAGAGACAGTGAGTGAGGAGCATAGAGCGGTGGGTTAGGATGAGAGATTACACTCTATAGGGGAGGGGCAGACAGACAGGGGTGACACAGAGGAGAGACAGTGAGTGAGGAGCATAGAGCGGTGGGTTAGGATGAGAGATTACACTCTATAGGGGAGGGGCAGACAGACAGGGGTGACACAGAGGAGAGACAGTGAGTGAGGAGTATAGAGCGGTGGGTTAGGATGAGAGCTTACACTCTATAGGGGAGGGGCAGACAGACAGGGGTGACACAGAGGAGAGACAGTGAGTGAGGAGTATAGAGCGGTGGGTTAGGATGAGAGCTTACACTCTATAGGGGAGGGGCAGACAGACAGGGGTGACACAGAGGAGAGACAGTGAGTGAGGAGCATAGAGCGGTGGGTTAGGATGAGAGCTTACACTCTATAGAGGAGGGACAGACAGACAGGGGTGACACAGAGAAGAGACAGTGAGTGAGGAGTATAGAGCGGTGGGTTAGGATGAGAGCTTACACTCTATAGGGGAGGGACAGACAGACAGGGATGACACAGAGGAGAGACAGTGAGTGAGGAGTATAGAGCGGTGGGTTAGGATGAGAGCTTACTCTCTATAGGGGAGGGACAGACAGACGGGTGACACAGAGGAGAGACAGTCAGTGAGGAGTATAGAGCGGTGGGTTAGGATGAGAGCTTACACTCTATAGGGGAGGAACAGACAGACGGGTGACACAGAGGAGAGACAGTGAGTGAGGAGTATAGAGCGGTGGGTTAGGATGAGAGTTTACACTCTATAGGGGAGGGACAGACAGACAGGGGTGACACAGAGGAGACAGTGAGTGAGGAGTGTAGAGCGGTGGGTTAGGATGAGAGCTTACACTCTATAGGAGAGGGACAGACAGACAGGGGTGACATGGGAGAGACATTGAGCGAGGGTAAAGAATTGGGTCTTGAGAGCCTGTTTGATGTTTTGTGGAGAGTCTGATATGGAGAGAATTCCAGAGGTAGCGAGCAGCTCGGGCAGAATCTTGGGGAAGGAACTAATCAGTTGGGTGGAGAGGCGGCGTTTGTTCGTGGAGTGAGGTGGGCAGGAGTGTGTAGGGAGATGAGGTTGGAGAATAAGTTCGGACCTATGAAATATGATTGAGTACCCGCAGGGTCCTCACTCTTCATATAGCGAGCTCCCTTCCTTTTTGCTCAGCTTTTGGGGAACATGAGCTGGTGGTGGCTCTATGCTCCGCTTAGGAAAAGAATGACACCAGGAATGCTGTTCAACCCCTATTTATTTACACTGCTCTCCTGGTCAAAGTGACCTTGATTTGGGAAAGATCAAGTCCTGGAACGGTCCCAGGATGGCACACTAAGTGCAGGGCTGAGGCAAGGGATGTCCTATATCCTAGGGCGCATTGTCCTACACAGTGGGCATAGGTTTGGATGACATAAGCCATGTCTAATGGGGTGGTGGCAGCATGTGGGTACGATGAGGAGATAGTGAACACTAATGTCTGCGATACATCTGTAAGAGTAGGCCCTCTATGTGTCTGATCCTGAAGAGATTATCAAGGACTCCACGGGTAGGTTTTGCAGTGGGCCAACGCTACATCCTCTGTAAGTGTTCCTGACTGCCAGCTAAGCCCTTGGAAGCAGTGCGGACTCCCTCTCTCCTCTGCATCATCTCCAGCTCAGGCAGCATGTCTGGCCCCTGGGAACGTCAGTACAGTCATCCATGGGTACTGGGTGTCCTTCTCCAGCCCTGCTCCTGATTGTTTCACCCTAGCACAGGTTCCCAGGGATGAACCTTCCATTCTGCCCTCCAGGGCTTACTGACGCAGCAGCCATCTGCAGGGCATATGGTGGGTCTGGTCTTTTCCTCCAACCTCTTCCTGGTGCAGAGAATGAACGGCTCCTTTCACACCATCCTGAGTCTACTGCAGGAGCATTGGAACATTGAGTTGTTCCGCTCAGGGATCCGGGCCACGTGGGAAGGGAATTTTCTGGTGTCTCGGAGTATCACACTATGTATACACTTCCACCCTTACGGACAATTAATTCTTCCTCCGTTTCGCCTCACAAGAATCCCCTTCATTATCAACTTGCAGGGTTTCAAAGGAAGCCCTGCCGGGGTAACGTTGCTATAATTGTTGCCTGATTGTAGACCTCCGCTATAGTAGCTGGTAAGTGGAGGCTAATATGAATGATGGAAATGTGTACTCTCTTGCTTTATATTATTTATTAATCTGAGATTTATTGAAACTTTCCCCACACAGCCCATATATAGGAATAAATGTATTCCTTGCTTTCTTCAAAGTCCATTGTCTTTGTAAAAGGGACGCCTGGACCTAAAGCGCTGACCCAGTTACGGGCGTCACATAGAATTAATATCGTGTCATTTCCACCGTGTCTGTCAGGCTATTCAAGCAGCGATCAGCCAAGCCTTTAAGACGCCTGAAGTCATCAGAATGTTTGCGAAGAAGCAGCCCGGGCAGCTGAGGACGCGGTTGGCAGACGTAAGATTCTCATCCGCTTGACAAATACAAAGTTGCGACTGGCTGGTTGTGTTGAATCTAACTTCTCTTTCCTAGATGGACCGGGATCTAATGGTGGGTAAGCTGGGACGGGACCTCTACACACAGCAGAAAGGGGAGATCCTCACTGCACTGCGCAAGCTGGGAGAGAAGGTAAAATCGCGGGAATACCGCTACTTTTCTGACGTATTTACATCACTCATGTCTTGTTTATACCGAAAGATAATTATACTATAGCTGTGTGCCGGGAGAGTTTGGAGAAATGTAACTTGGTACAGGACACGTCTCCCATGGCTGAAGTACAGGGTACCAGAAATATTTTGGATATGAGGTTATTCTGTACTTTGGAGAATTTGCATACCATAAGAAGATCTGTTGGGGACGGGACCCAAGTCTAATTACAGAGTGCATGTACGTTTCATACACAGCCTGAAGGTAATATTTTACAATACTGTGAATAAACGTGTGCATGAAACAGAGTTTGTGCACACTGAGCCTATCAGGAAGGAGAGGTGTCGCTTTCTCAGTCACGCACACAATATATTTTAGATACTGGACTTTCAGATATGGGAGAGGCAACCTGTAACAATGAGTTTTTTAGTAGTACTTAGTTTTCCTTGTTAATGCTTCTTAAAAGGGCATCTGTCAAATGACGTCTCGTTAGATTAAATTTGCGTATAAAATCAGCGAATAGATTTATTTGACAGCAGAACCAATAGAATATTCCTGGTGATGTACAGTATACAGTATGTAGCGACCACGGGGCCAGTGATTACGTCAGTTACATCTTTGACACATTAAAGGACATGTATGAAATGTGGCGCTTAGGACAGTGGTGCTGTAACCATAGAAACCTTCGTCATCCCAGAAACAAGGCACCCCCATAGCTAAACCTCTGTTTTCCTGGTGCCAGGTAAGGCTATTCCCTGTATCTGTTATCCCTGATCATCTGGGCTTACTGCTGCTATAGGTATATGCTAGCTCTGTCCCCCTTTGGTGTAATACGCACTTCACTTTCTCCATATAGAGACTTGGTCTATTGTTAACATACGATTTTTTTAAATGACTGTCTGAAACTGGACATATTACCGATGGTCAAGTCTTACCTGGGTCTTCTGTGGGGCTGTTCCACCAGTGCCTGTAGATTATTCTGATGCACATCTAAAGGTGCATACACACGGTGCCTTTTTCCGTGCAATGTGGACTATATAATCTATATCGCACCGTGTGTATAAGCTTGCGATGCCGATACGCAGTCCCGTGGGATCGGCATTGCAAGAAAATATAGTGGATGCAGGCGGGGCCGATACGGACTACATGCCTCTGGGCACAATACAGTGAGTATCGGCCGCGACACCCCGTCACGCCGTGTGTACACACTTTAACACTCCATCTCCTGTCCAGACTGGGGACACTGCCTGCCCGAGTGATCTGCGTGGGGCTCATTCCAGCAGTAAGACGCACATGAACCTCACAGGAATCTGATATCGGGGAGTCATTGGGCCCTGAGAATGTGACAGATATCTGAGAGGGGGCATCCGCGTCTTACAGAAATGTTTGCACTAAAGATGAAGCTGTCAACGGAAAATCACATTATTCTGAGGTGGAAGTAAAGCAAAATACTGCAAGTAACTCGCACCTGGGCAAGTCATGCTGCACTGCTAGGGTGCGGTAGGGAATACACATTGTTCCGCACGCTGGGCAAATCCTACAATGCAGCATGGTTAGCCCAGGTGCGCAGTCACTGCCTCTCTTCTGCTTTGCTCCCACTTTAGAACGAGGCCCCGAGTTCCTACCACGTGTGACTTACGTCGGAGGACCTGTTCTCTGCATTTGGTGCCAGCCTCCACGTACTGAGATCAGCAGTCTGATTTCCTCTCTTAGGGGTGTATTCAATTATAGTCGGAACTGCCGTCTTGTCGGTAAGATGGCAGTTTCCGACTTTTTCAGTCGAATCGTGTTTCGATCTATTCAATGGGGCTGCTGTTTTTACGACAGGTCAGCAATTCCGACTTGTCGGAAAACACGTGGATCGAAGGATTAGCTGCTGATCCACGAGTTTGGTCGTATTTGCGGCCAAATCCGACAGCTTTTAGTCCCGTTTTTCGACAATGTCAATCCGACTTTAAAAAATGTCGGATTGACAGTGTCGAGAACGGCCAAAACCTGTCGGATTGGGCCGCAAATTGAATACTGCATTGTCGAATCCTTTCCGTCGGAAAGGATGTGACATGCATTGAATAGATCCCTAGAGTGACTATGGTCCCGCCAAGCCCATCGTACTCCCTGTGCCTCGTCCTCATATCTGTAATCATACGCAGTCTCTGCCCCGCTACTCAGCGTCCTGTAACACATCATGTCCCCCAACCTTCCCCATGGCATCTAGCCTAATAAATGATTTGTATATTAACACGTGTCTCTTGGTTTCCTTCCTGTGCCCCTCTTTCCCCATCCTCAGATTCCGCCCCGTCCTTCAGGTGCAGAACTCCCTCCAGTGTACTGAGGCTGCCCCTGAGCGACATCCCTAACCCCCTCCCCCTTCCCCGTCCCTCACCAATAGGTCCATTTATTCATTCAAATATCACTGCCTTGTTTTCCCTCATTATTCATGCCATATCCTCTAGATCAGCGTTTCCCAAGCTCCGCCATTACAGGACAGGTTTTAAGGATATCCATGTTTGAGCACAGGTGACTTCATTAGTTCCTCATTCACTTTGATTTAACCATCTGGACTCAAGCGTGGCTATCCTTACAACCTGGACTGTAATGGATGGGAAACTCTGATCTAGATACATGTGTTTTTGTTTTATTGCTGTGCACACTTATTCCCAGCCTCTGACGTGATGTATACTTAGACATGTTGTAGCATTGTTCTAGGCACTTGCTGCCTCTAATAAACTGTATTATCAGCAGATGAATGACTAATTATATAACTCTCTAATAACAGCCTCTGAAAGAGAAATCAGTTTCCACGATCAGATTCTGCCCTTTTTCCAGTACAGTCTGCGAAGTGTCTTGTAGCTGTTACAGTAACATCTTTCCTGTGCGCCACCCTTCCAAAAACATTTCTTTTTATTCTGGAACTGATCAGTAAATGATAACTGATATCAGTAGATTGTTAGTAGCATGTGATAAATTTAAAGGTTCTTTCCTCTTGTTCTTCCCGCAGCTCACCGCAGATGATGAGGCCTTTCTCTCAGAGAACGCAGGCGCTGCGCTCAGCCAGTTTCAGAAAGTCTCCGAAGGTTTAGGTACGTTCTGTATCTTTCATCTATAGTGCGGGAATCTACACTCCACTGCGGGGGAATAGGGTCAGCTTCTGCCCACCGTGCTGTGGGTGTCTGTACTACCCGCAGTGCACCGGTCACTATCACGCTTCCCTATGGAGGCACCCGTCCTGCAGAGCGCGGGAGGCGGGCAATATCTATGTACATGTGTTGGGAAGGTCAGTGTGGTTCCCCGGTGTAACACCGTTTTCCTCCTGTTTGTCCTGCAGGGTCCGGGCACAAGGTGTTGGCTCTGGCGAGCATTGAAGTGGGGAACACTAAGAAGTGATGGCTCAGAAGAGTGCTGCGGTTTTCCTGGTCACTCCGCCTCTTGCGTTGCTTTGCTACGCGGAGACTGGTGGCCGGTGTGTGTGTATATGTTTGGAGTGTGTTTTGTATTAGAACAGGATGTGCAGTTTCATACTCTACGGGGGGGTGTTGTTGTCTGGGGTGGGGGGGGGGGGTGACTGCTTTTCTGTATTTCTAGGTTTATGAACCCGTCCCGCGTTTAGCGGAGCGGACTCCATGTAGCATTTTTATCTTTTTACAATGAGCCACAATGCGGGTGACAGGTGGTCATTATAATTTAGCATCACATGCACTTATTTAATACGTGTTTTTTTCTACATTACTGATTGTATGCCAATAAATTATAACTTTAGGTTTTGTAATAAACGTTGGGGGATTTGTCTTGAGTCTGTTACTTTTTCAATTTTGTGGGTGAGGGGGCTTTTACATCAGTTCTATCACCTCTCCCGCTCCCCTTTCCCCACACACACTTCACTATCCGCAGGAAAAACAGTGACACTCCGGGATCCATCCCACAGGAGGATCCATCTTCCCTGAGGAAGCCCCAGTAACACACTCCTCACATCAGACACTGAGAATGCTCTGCCTCTGGGAGGTGGGAACAAGCCATAGGTATCCTCTGGTGGTGCTCATCCCCCTCTACGTTTTAAACCACAGAGCAGCCACGGAAGCCTGTGCCACAGCGATATCACTGCTTCCGACTGTAATTGTCCCTGGGACAAAATACACAACTTTAACAGACAATATATCCAGTCCGGGGGGGGTAGGGCCATTCCGCTGGTTCCCCCTGTTATCCCTCTCCAACCTTTACATCTTAATCCCTGGAGTGGCCCCATAAACCTGTAGAGAGGCGAGCTTGTTGCGTCCGACTGTAGCCTCCCACAGCATTTGGCATAGCTCCGGAATTGTGTCCCTGGTTAACAACTTTAACTGTAAATATCTCTGGTTCCGGAATGGGGGTGGGGAGGGGCTAGAGACACTCGCAGGTATCCCTGGTAGCATTTTTCAACTTTTAAATTTTAAGCATTGGAGCAGCCCCAGAAGTTTATAACAAGACAAGCTCGCTACTTCTGACAGTGGCCTGACCGCACATAGCCAGCCTTCTGGAACTGTGCCTCCAGATGAAATACACAACTTTAATGCTGAATATGTCTGGTTCCAGGGGAGCAGGGACATGCCGCAGGATCATTCTGTCTGAAAGGTTTCGGATTAGCATCCTACTTGTCTAAGAGCAAACACAATGCCCACCAGTGCGATATGTGTCACAAAACATCACCATGAATACCCCTTGAGGGCATCCACAAACTGGATAGAAGCCACTGGGGCAGAATCCCCAGAGATGGCGCTGGTGAGCAGCCTATTGTGTGTGGCGCTGGAGAAATCCGCCCACACAGAGAAGAAAAGGAGTGTGGGAACACACCTAGAGTCTGGCCTTTGAGACTGTATATGGGAGCAGCTGTGACAGGCCAAAGCCAGAGACCAGCGAGGAATTGCTGCTGTAAAACTACGGGCAATCTTGGCTGAAATCCCACACCTCCACAGACTCTGACCCTATTACATTTCCCCGCAGGACGGAGCCTGTGTTACCCTGCAGGAAGCAGGACTGACACTATATATGGGAGCAGCTGCTGGCAGCCCAAAGCCAGAGACCAGGCCGGAGCCTGTGTTACCCTGCAGGAAGCAGGACTGAGAATGTACAGATGGAGCCCTCCTCATCTATCCCTTTAATAGGATTTAACTGAGCCAGGGCAGTCGGACTTTATCCCCTGCTGTATTGTTCTCTCTGTATTGTATTGCAGTTTAGAACAATAGATGAAAGGCTTATGCTAATAAACCTTGGTGCACCTAGGCGTAGCAGAGAAGCCTAGATGAGCGTAGCTCCATCTGTATATGGAAGCAGATGTGGCAGCCCAAAGCTAGAGACCAGGCCGGAGCCTGTGTTATCCTGCAGGAAGCAGGACTGACACTGTATATGGGAGTAGTTGTGGCAGCACAAAGCCAGAGACCAGGCCGGAGCCTGTGTTATCCTGCAGGAAGCAGGACTGAGACTGTATATGGAAGCAGCTGTAGCAGCCCAAAGCCAGAGACCAGGCCGGAGCCAGTGTTACTCTGCTGGAAGCAGGACTGAGACTGTATATGGAAGCAGCTGTAGCAGCCCAAAGCCAGAGACCAGGCCGGAGCCTGTGTTACTCTGCAGGAAGCAGGACTGAGACTGTATATGGAAGCAGTTGTGGCAGCACAAAGCCAGAGACCAGGCCGGAGCCAGTGTTACTCTGCAGGAAGCAGGACTGAGACTGTATATGGAAGCAGCTGTAGCAGCCCAAAGCCAGAGACCAGGCCGGAGCCAGTGTTACTCTGCAGGAAGCAGGACTGAGACTATATGGGAGCAGCTGTGGCAGCACAAAGCCAGAGACCAGGGGGTATATTTACAAAGAATCGTGTTTTAGCCGTTTTGAAGGGTGTTTGAACTTGAATGGTATCGGGTGCATTTTACTGCAACTTTTTGAATCCTGATACGGTCATTCACTAAGCTGCCGAGTTTTGCACAATCGTTTTTTCCGATGTCGATGTGATTCGTAATATCAGGCAGTGTTTTACTGGAGTGATGAGTAAAACACTGCCTGACAAAACACAAGGAATCCCGGCCGGATCTGTGAGATCCGTGCAGGGCTTCATTGTGTGCCTTAAAAAGTTGATTAAAGTCTTAAAAACAGGACACACACACCGTGAAAGTATAAGTTTATTACATACATGCACACCTCCATACATACATACTTACCTATGTTCCCACGAGGCTCGGTCCTCTTCTCCATGTAGAATCCTTGGGGTACCTGTGAAAAAAATTATACTCACATAATCCAGTGTAGAATCAGACCTTTGTATAATCCACGTACTTGGCAAAATAATAAAACGGAAACCCGACCACGCACTGAAAGGGGTCCCATGTTTACACATGGGACCCCTTTTTCCGACTGCCAGGACCCCCCCTGACTCCTGTCAAAGAGGGTCCCTTCAGCCAATCAGGGAGCACCACATCGTGGCACTCTCCTGATTGGCTGTGTGCTCCTGTAGTGTCTGTCAGGCTGCACACGGCAGAGATGCAATGTAGCGCCTATGCGCTCCATTGTAGCCAATGGTGGGAACTTTGCGGTCAGCGGTGAGGTTACTTTCGGTCAACCGCTGACCGCAAAGTTCCCACCATTGGCTACAATGGAGCGCATAGGCGCTACATTGTATCTCTGCCGTGTGCAGCCTGACAGACACTACAGGAGCACACAGCCAATCAGGAGAGTGCCACGATGTGGTGCTCCCTGATTGGCTGAAGGGACCCTCTTTGACAGGAGTCAGGGGGGGTCCTTGCAGTCGGGGAAAGGGGTCCCATGTGTAAACATGGGACCCCTTTCAGTGCGTGGTCGGGTTTCCGTTTTATTATTTTGCCAAGTACGTGGATTATACAAAGGTCTGATTCTACACTGGATTATGTGAGTATAATTTTTTTCACAAGTACCCCAAGGATTCTACATGGAGAAGAGGACCGAGCCTCGTGGGAACATAGGTAAGTATGTATGTATGGAGGTGTGCATGTATGTAATAAACTTATACTTTCACAGTGTGTGTGTCCTGTTTTTTGGGGGGTATTTTTTTAGTAGTAGTACTACAGGTACAAGTGGGCCCGGTTTTCCACCGCATGCTGGTACTTGTGGTTCTTCGTTGCATTGGCCCTCATTCCGAGTTGTTCGCTCGCTACCTGCTTTTAGCAGCATTGCACATGCTAGGCCGCCGCCCTCTGGGAGTGTATCTTAGCTTGGCAGAATAGCGAACGAAAGATTAGCAGAATTGCTAATAAATAATTATTTGCAGTTTCTGAGTAGCTCCAGACCTACCCCTAGATTGCGATCACCTCAGTCCGTTTAGGTCCTGGTTTGACATCAAAAACACGCCCTGCGTTCGGCCAGCCACTCCCCCGTTTCTCCAGACACTCCCGCGTTTTTCCCTGACACGCCTGCGTTTTTTAGCACACTCCCGGAAAACGCTCAGTTACCACCCAGAAATACCCCTTTCCTGTCAATCATTCACCGATCAGCAGTACGACTGAAAAGCGCCGCACGAACACCAGCAAATCTACTAAGTTTTGTGTAAAATAACTTAGCGCATGCGCTCTGCGTACCATGCGCATTTAGCATAGCGAAAATTGGCAAAAAGCGAACAACTCGGAATGACCACCATTATACTGTAAGTAATCATGTTAAACAGTGGTGGAACTACAGCCGTAGCATCAGTCATGGCAGCCAGGAGTGGGTAACGTCCAGCCTGCTGATGCGGTCGCTGCAAATGCAGAACCCTCAGCCATAAACATTGTAGAGGCCTCCCCATGTCTCTGGAGGGGACATATATATCTTGTCCTAGAGGTAGAAAGCCGCAGGAACATCAGACAGCGCTCAGCCATAAATAACGTAAAAATAAAAACAAAGAAAATAATACAAAGCTAAAATGATTTAAAGCTCTAGAAGTATAACTTTCGTCCATCCAACACCTTTCAGAAGGCGTGAACCCATCTTGCGTGACACAGGTGCGTTTGCACGGGGGTGACGCGGTCTGGCAGAGGAGATGGTAATCGCCGGTTTCCAGGAGAAATGAAGCTGCACAATAGAAATCCTATAAGCTCCAGTGTTATTACAATAGTCCATCAAATAAATCTTATTCATTTCAGTGTTTATTATTCCGCACCTCCGATATCTCCTAGCATAATACGTATATATGCAACAGCTTTGAAGCATTTGCAGAGAATTCCTGAAGCCGCAGTCTGAGAGATCATTTGTCGGTGGGCGGCTGGAGAGGACCTGAGACCAGTAATTATAGTCTAAAAATAAGAAGTGTCTGGGTTCGGAGGCGGCACAGCAGCGTAACAAAGTCTCTCTGAGGTGAAATCCATTGTTGTAGAGTTTTGGCATCTTCTGTGCTGAATCAGATGCAGCGTCTTCCAGACATAAAACCTTTGAACACCTCCACATCTAAATAATCCATCAGAGGAAAAAGCAACTTTCAGGAGCCTCTGTGCGCGGTGTAATTAGTCACAGAGCCGCTGCTGCTCGCGCCCCACCATTCTTATCACTGGAACCTTGTGTGATTTAAATTGGGATTCCCAAGTGTCATCTTCCAGCCAACAGAGACAAAATCAAAGTGACCTTCTAAAGATCTGTGTGACAGCCGTGAGGGCGACCTGCATTTGAACAGCATCAAATAGAGGCGAGAAAGGCAATGGTTCACTGCAGCTCGCGCGTTACACAAACAGAGACGATTTAGCAGGCTGCAGGTAACCCGCTGGTACAGAGGTGACAGGAATCGCTTACAGGTGTCGGCCATTTTGTATATTCCCCTCAGTGCAGGGAGCATACGTACACAGCATGGAGGGTTATCACACTGAAATGTGCAGACTTCTACTGGTACATGCCACTCTTCTAACTCCCTGATGCCACCATATGTATCATCATATAATGTAAATCACCTCCAATGTAACACCGAATTACTGTATAAACCACATGCTAAAGATTCACTGAGGGAATGGCACTCCGTCCTCCTCAGAAGTATTTCTTGCCCAGGTGCTCACAAGCTCAGCACAAGCCCCACGCAAGCCATCGGCACTCTCCGCGAGCTCTAATGGCCAACTCGGCACTCACTGCCACGTTCCAACGTTTCAGATTATTAATTTTTCTCTTTCGTCCTAGAGCAGTGATGGCTAACCTTGACACTCCAGCTGTTGTTGAACTACACATCCCAGCATGCCCTGCATCAGTTTTAGCATGGCCAAATAACAAAACTGTAGTAGGGCATGCTGGGATGTGTAGTTCAACAACAGCTGGAGTGTCAAGGTTAGCCATCACTGTCCTAGAGGATGCTGGTGTTCCATTTAGCACCATGGGGTATAGACGGGTCCCTTGGGAGCCATGGGCACTTTAAGAGTTTACTAGTGTGGGCTGGCTCCTCCCTCTATGCCCCTCCTACCAGACTCAGTCTAGAAACTGTGCCGGGAGGAGCCAGTCACAGCTCGGGGAGCTCCTAGAAGTTTTTCTAGTTTTATTATTTTTTAAAAGAGTTAGGTACAGGCAGGCTGCTGGTAACAGCCTCCCTGCTCCGTGGGACTTGGGGGGGGGGGGGGAGTGGGAACCAACCCTAGAGGTTAATGGTTCTCTATCTCCGCTGACAGGACACTGAGCTCCTGAGGGTGCTGATCGCAAGCCCACGAGGCGACCGCTCACTCCCGCAGCACGGCCGCCACACCCTAACAGAGCCAGAAGATGGAGTGGTGAGTATGACGCCGGTGCCCCGGTGAGCGGGTCACCAGCTGGAAATGGCGAGACAAGGGTAGAAGCGCAGCTCTGACAGGCTGCGCTCCGGAGGGCTCAGCGGTACTTGTAGTGCGGCGCTGTGAGGGGCGCCCTGGGCCAGCGCAATCACCCTACACTGGTCATGTATAGCTTACAAGGTCTATCTCACTGTTTGCTGCAGAAATTACCTCAGGCCAGCATAATCTCTAAGTGTGAGAAGACGCGCCATTACAGGGGGCAGGACTTCTCTTCAGAGCGGATCCAGCACTCACCAGCGCCATTTTCTCCCTGCAAGAAGCAGCAGAACGCTGACAGGGAACGCTGCCCTCCACATAACTCCAGCTATCCTCTGATGGGGGGGAGAGTGTAAATGTATGAACTGTTTATCCTATTAAGGTTATTCAGTCAGCGTTGGCCGCTTTGTCATAGTAACTGCCTACTGGAGCGGTGTGTGTCTGGCTCCTTATACTCTGTGACTCTCTGAAGGTACTCTGGGGGAAACTGTGCTGACATTTACCAATGTGTCTGTAAACCAATTTACCATATTTAAGGGACTGTGGGCCTAATTCAGATCTGATTGCAGCAGCAAATTTTTTAGCTAATGGGCAAAACCTTGTGCACTTAGGGGGGGGGGGAGGCAGACATAACATGTGCAGAGAGAGTTAGATTTGGGTGGGGGGTGTTCAAACTGAAATCTAAATTGCAGTGTAAAAATAAAGCAGCCAGTATTTACCCTGCACAGAAACAAAATACCCACCCAAATCCAACTCTCCCTGCACATGTTACATCTGCCCCACATGGTTTTGTCCATTAGCTAACAAATTTCCTGCTGCGATCAGATCTGAGTTAAGCCCTTTGTCTTGTACTGCAGAATGTATATCTTCTCCTGGGGAGTCTATACCATGCTCAAAACTGTACAAATTCTCTGGCTTCGGTGGCAGTCCCCCTGGGGTGGCCTCCATAAGGTGTACTTTGATTTATATTTTTTAAAATATATCTCGTACTGGGAAGAAGCCGCAGTTTTGGAGTAGTCTGGGGATTAAAATCCCACAGCTGTGCCTCTCGCACCATTAACGTACCCTAACAAGCGTACACTTGCCCATATAACCCATGACATATGAAGGGGGCAACATATGTTTGAGGCTATTAGGGATGAGGAACATTATATATATATATATATATATATATATATATATGTAATAAATGCATTCCCACTGTTTAGGGCATGTAACTCCTTATTTGTGAAAACCTGAGTACACCCTGAGTTATTATCCACATCCCTAAAGAGTGTCTAAATTGTCAAAGGTTGGGTTACCTGTCCCTGGTACAATCTCCATAAAGGCTGATCGCAGATTGAGACTAATCTCTAAAGGGGGGTACTCACCGAGCGATAATCTAAGCAATCTGACTAGATTGCTTAGATTTTAAGCATGATCGCTCCGTGTGTAGCCCTAACAGCGCAGCCCCGCGCATCGCTATCGCTGGTGCAAGATTGGCCTGCATACAGGCCAATCTAGCAGGTCGCTCATTTCACCCGCTGGGTGAAATGAGCGCCCCCCCCCGTCTCCCCCCGCACGCTCAGCACACATCTCTCCGAAATCGGGCCATGAGCACTGGCCCTAATACTGTACACTGTTGCAGGTGTGACTCATAGGCCCACTATTGCGTAGATCTCTGGGGATATTGTAACGTGGTCAGGCTCCTTACTCGCTGATTTAGATTCTATGTGTAGGAGTGACATGTACTTGTTTCTATGTCACATACAGGATTCTACAGGCTTCACGGCTGGACGCCATGAAGATAGATTGGTCTGCGTAACGCAGGGCCACTGCTCTGGCAGTTTCAACACGCAGGGGACGGTGGCTACACCAATGGACTGCGGATACAGAATCCTAGAAAGGTATGGTGAACAGCCCTTCATGGGTGAGGCCCTGTTGGGATGCTCGGGATACGTGCATATCTGAGCCAACTGCGGGTAAGTTGCCATATCTTCCTTCCGCAGCTGCACAGGCCAGGAAATTAGATCCTACACCTATACTGCAATCACTTCCAAGGGTTCCTCCACTTCCTTTTTAGGACATTGGGGAAATTGCAGAAAACCTGCACCGCCAGGTTCCTAGGAACGGATTTCGGGTTCGGTATTCTCAATACCTTCGTTTTGATGGTGGACCTCACTGCCTGGTGATTCAGCAGGTGGGAGAGAGACTAAAAAGATTTCAGTAAAACATCTAGGCGATATCCTACCTAGTCCCCTGGGAAACGTTAGTCTGCCCAGGGGTACAGACTGGAGTTTCTAGTACTCCCGCCTCACAGATCCTTCAAATCAGGCTTACTAGCTTCTCAGGCTGAAAGTACAATACTGCTGGAAGCAATTCTAACATGTCATTATTCCGGTTCCACCTCATTTACATAACAGGGGTTACTATTCAAACATAAGGTCATTGGACCCCTATTGGTGGGTGTTCAATTCAGGAGGGAGTCTGAGAGCGGTGATCTCTGGTCGAGATATAGGGGAATTCCCGGTATCCCGGGATATCAGGGGTACGTACCTTCACATTCCAATCTGACCGCCTCTCTAGACCTATCTAAGGTTACAAATACAACTACTGTATGTCACTTCAAGTTCCAAACACTGCACTCGGCTTCTATGCAACACAGCGGGTGTTCATCAAGGCCATGACAGCAATTCTGCTCCTGCTCCACAAGCCAGGTGTGGACATAATTCCATATCTGGACGACCTTAACATCCTCCAGGGAAATGTTGTTACAGAATGTTTCTCTCTCAATTCAACTGTCCCGGGCACTTGGGTGGATCCTGAGGCTTCCAATTTCACTTTTGGAGCCAACAAGGAGGCGTTCCTTCCTGGGGATGATTCTCGACACGGAAGTGCAGAGGGCGTTTCTACCGGTGGAGAAAGCTTTGGTGATCCAATCAATGGTCCGGGATGTCCTGAAGTCAGCCCGGTTATCGGTTCATCTGTGCATTCGCCTTCTGGGGAAGATGGTTGCCTCCTGGGAGGCTCTACAGTACAGAAGATTCCTTGCATGGTCTTTCCAACTGGATCTCCTGGTCAAATGGTCAGGATCTCATCTTCACATGCACCAGCGAATACGCCTGTCGCCGTAAGCCAGAATTTCATTCCTCTGGTGGCTGTAAACTTCTCACCTTCTCGAGGGCCGCAGGTTCGGGATTCGGAATTGGATCTTTCTAACCACGGATGCAAGTCTCAGAGGTTGGGGAGCGGTCACCCAAAGGGAATTCTTATAAGGAAAGTAGTCAAGTCTGGAATCCATCTAATAAACATTCCGGAACTAAGGGACGGGTACAACGGCCTTCTACAAGCGGCACATCTTCTTCAAGATCAGGCCATTCAGATTCAGTCGGATAATGTAACAGCGGTGTCCTACATGAACCGTCAGGGTGGAACGAAGAGCAGAGCTGCAATGTCAGAGGTAACAAGAATCCTCTGGGTAGAAAACTGCACGGTGGCGCTGTCAGCAATCTTCATTCTGGGAGTGGACAACTGGGAAGCGGACTTCCTCAGCAGACACAATCACCTTCCAGGAGTATGGGGCCTCCATCCGGAGATATTCGTAGAGGTCACAAGCCGATGGGGTGTACCTCAGATATGCATGGTAGCCTCTCGCTTCAACAAGAAGCTTCGGAGGTACTGTTCCAGGTCAAGTGACCCACAAGCAGTGGCAGTGGATGCCCTGGTAACTCTGTGGGTGTTCCAGTCAGTGTATGTGTTCCCTCCACTTCCACTCTTCCCAAGGATTCTCAAACTCACAACAAGAACAATAGTTCCGGCGATCCTCATTGCTCCGGACTGGCCAAGAAGGGCTTGGTACGCGGATCTTCTGAAATTGCTACTGGAGGTTCCGAGGCCTCTTCCTCTTCGCGAGGACCATCTATAACAGGGGCCGTTTGCCTGTCAAGACTTACCGTGGCTACGTTTGACGGCATGGAGGTTGAACGCCAGATCTTTGCTCAGAAGGGCATTCCGAAAAGGGTCTTTCCTACCCTGGTACAGACCAGGAAGGGAGTAACGTCTAAACAGTGCCATCGGATTTGGAAAAAGTACGTGTCTTGGTGTGAATCCAAGAAATTTCCTATGGTGGAGTTTCAACGGGACGGTTTCTCCTCTTTCTGCAAGCAGGTGTGGATGTGGGCCTATGCTTGGGCCCCATAAGGGTCCAGATTTCGGCCTTGTCCATTTTCTTCCATAAACACTTGTCTGCCCTCCCTGAGGTTCAGACTTTCTTGAAAGGGGTTCTGCACATCCATCCACCCTTTATGCCTCCTACGGCACCTTGGGATCTTAATGGGGTGCTGCAGTTCCTGCAATCGGATTGGTTCGAGCCTTTACAGGAGGTGAACATCAAGTTTCTTAATTGGAAGGCGGTCAAACTGTTGGCACTGGCATCTGCTAGATGTGTATCAGTATTGGGGTCATTGTCATGTAAGAGCCCCTACTTGATTTTCCATGAGGATAGAGCTGAGCTCTGAACGCGCCAGCAATTTCTCCCAAAGGTTGTGTCGGCTTTTCATATCAACAACCTATTGTGGTGCCAGTGGCTACTGACACTTCAATTACCTCAAAGTCCTAGGATGCTGTGAGGGCTTTGAAGATTTATGTGAAGAGAACTTCTCATCACAGGAAGTGGGATGCACTGTTTGTCCTTTTATGATCCCAACGAGGTTGGGTGTCCTGCTTCTAAGCAGATGATTTCTCACTGGATCAGGTTCACTATCCAGCACTCTTATTCTACGGCAGGATTGCCGTGTCCAAATTCTGTTAGGGACCACTCCACCCGTAAAGTGGTTTCTTCCTGGGCGGCTGCCCGGGGTGTCTCGGCTTTGCAGCTTTACTGGACAGCTACTTGGTCAGGGTCAAACACGTTGGCTAAGTTCTACAAGTTCGATACTTTGGCCTCTGAGGACCTTAAGTTTGGTCACTCTATTCTGCAGGAGCCTCAGCGCTCTCCCTCCCGTACTGGGAGCATTGGTACATCCCCATGGTACTAAATGGAACCCCAGCATCCTCTAGGACGTAAGAGAAAATAGGATTTTATATACCTACCGGTAAATCCTTTTCTCGTAGTCCGTAGAGGATACTGGGCGCCCGCCCAGCGCTTCGTTTCCTGCGTTGTTACTTGGTTAAGTATTGGTTTAGCTGTTGCTGTTCCTCTTTCCTGCTGATTAGCATGGTTTCTTCTAGTTCCTGCTGATTAGCATGGTTTCTTCTAGTTCCTGCTGATTAGCATGGTTTCTTCTAGTTCCTGCTGGTTAGCATGGTTTCTTCTAGTTCCTGCTGATTAGCATGGTTTCTTCTAGTTCCTGCTGGTTAGCATGGTGTCTTCATGTTGCGTGCTACTTAGCATGGTTTCTTCATGTTGCATGCTGGTTAACATGGTTTCTCCATGTTCCGGTTGGTTAGCATGGTTTCTTTCATGTTGCATGCCGGTTGGCATGGTTTCTTCATGTTTCATGCTGGTTCACATGATTTCTTCAAGTTGAATGCTGGTTTGAATGGTTTCTCCTTGTTGCATGCTGGTCAGCATAGTTTTTCGTTTCGGTGTGAGCTGGTGTGAATCTCACCACTATCTGTGTATTTCCTTTTCTCAAAGTATATCCGTCTCCTCAGGCACAGTTTCTAGACTGAGTCTGGTAGGAGGGGCATAGAGGGAGGAGCCAGCCCACACTATTAAACTCTTAAAGTGGCCATTGGCTCCCAAGGGACCTGTCTATACCCCATGGTACTAAATGGAACCCCAGCATCCTCTACGGACTACGAGAAAAGGATTTACTGGTAGGTAATTAAAATCCTATTTTCGTGTGGGAGAGATCTAAGCTCCTGGATAGAACCGGGGCAACCTGAGTCGTGGCTTGGTGTGAAAGGGTCAGCCTGTGTTGTGTGTCCCCTGATCTCGGCAGTGGATGACACCAGGGTTATTGCGGGGACCTATCCGGCTTGGCTGCGGTGTGAAAGGCATGACCCGGGTGATTGGCGGCTCAGGAGCACATGGAGACGACTGATGGTGATGGTACGGAGACTAAAACCTGCCAGGGAAAATTACCTGCACAATGGTGGGGAATGCATCACAATCGCTGCAGTGTTTTCAGAGTTTATCGCAATCAGACAGACGTTCTCATTTATAAGATATATATACAGAAGATATGGATGCAGGAGGATTATATCTTATATACAGTATATAGAGGCAGGGTTATTATATATTATATATACGGAAGTATATGGAGGCAGAGTTGTTATATAGTGTATATACAGTATATGGAGGTGGGGTTATTATAATATATATATATATATATATGCACAGTATATGGAGGCAGGGTTATATTATATAGTATATATAGAGAATATAATGTATGGAGGGTTATATACAGTGTATGTAGGTAGGGTTATATAGTATATATACACTGTAAATATAATGTATGGAGGGTTATATGCAGTGTATGTAGATAGGGTTATATAGTATATATACACAGTGTAAATATAATGTATGGAGGGTTATATACAGTGTATGTAGGTAGGGTTATATATACACAATATAAATATAATGTATGGAGGGTTATATGCAGTGTATGTAGATAGGGTTATATAGTATATATACACAGTGTAAATATAATGTATGGAGGGTTATATACAGTGTATGTAGGTAGGGTTATATATACACAATATAAATATAATGTATGGAGGGTTATATACAGTGTATGTAGGTAGGGTTATATATACACAGTAAAATAAGATTTTAAACCTACCGGTAAATCTTTTTCTCGTAGTCCGTAGAGGATGCTGGGGACTCCGTAAGGACCATGGGGATAGACGGCTCCGCAGGAGACATGGGCACTAAGAAAGAACTCTAGGTATGGGTGTGCACTGGCTCCTCCCTCTATGCCCCTCCTCCAGACTTCAGTTAGAGAAACTGTGCCCAGAGGAGACGGACAGTATGAGGAAAGGATTTTTGTTAATCCAAGGGCAAGATCCATACCAGCCACACCATTCACACCGTATAACATGTGATACACGAACCAGTTAACAGTATGAAACAACACAGCATCAGTCCAAGACCGATGAAAACTATAACATAACCCTTATGTAAGCAATAACTATATACAAGTCTTGCAGAAGTAGTCTGCACTTGGGACGGCCGCCCAGCATCCTCTACGGACTAGGAGAAAAAGATTTACCGGTAGGTTTAAAATCTTATTTTCTCTTACGTCCTAGAGGATGCTGGGGACTCCGTGAGGACCATGGGGATTATACCAAAGCTCCCAAACGGGAGGGAGAGTGCGGATGACTCTGCAGCACCGATAGAGCAAACAGGAGGTCCTCCTCAGCCAGGGTATCAAACTTGTAGAACTTTGCAAAGGTGTTTGAACCCGACCAAGTAGCAGCTCGGCACAATTGTAATGCCGAGACGCCTCGGGCAGCCGCCCAAGAAGAGCCCACCTTCCTAGTGGAATGGGCCTTAACCGATTTTGGTAACGGCAATCCAGCCGTAGAATAAGCCTGCTGAATAGTGTTACAGATCCAGCGAGCAATAGTCTGTTTTGAAGCAGATTTTTTTTTGGCGCCAAAAGCGTACACGGCACCCATATTCTTTGTATATCCTCACATTGTTGCAATAACATTCAGATTGCTAGATTCATTTAGACCTGTGTGAAACCGGAGATATTTGTTGCTATATAGTTAAAACTAAAATAAATATTTAAGGAAGTAAGCGTAAAGCACAAACGCAGTCTGGCCTCGTTGTAAAGGTTTATACAGAAAGAAACTGTGTTGTGTTTAGTGGGCAATAGTAGTTTTATTGCTCACATTTATAGAATTGTATGATTTGTGCTATTGCGGACGTACGGTTTTGTATACGTGTCTCAGACAAAGTATGGAACTGCACACGCGGCGTAAGAGACACGCACGGTCGCGTGTTTACGCAAATTGCATAAGAGTACGGGCGCTAAGTACAAATTACACAATAGTTAGTTTAGTTTAAAGGTGGGACAGTAGCCACGCTACAATAGGACAAAACTACCCGGTTTCTAAAAAACATTTAGTCTAAAAAAATTTTAGTATACATTTTTTTTTTAAATTGCCTCTGGGGGTAAAGCTGCCAACTTGAATGAATCCAAATTTTCTGTACAGAAAAACAAAGTATACCTGAGTGAGCGAACGTAGGAGTGAGTGAAATTTGAACCCTGGAATTCGGGATCCCGTTGTTTGGTACATCCAGTGAGTGGAGACTTGGTGGCGTGAGGCGGCTGACTCACGTTAGTATAAGGTTTAATACGCAAATCGTGAGGTGATTTGCAGAGGAGTGTGATAGTGCATAGTATTGCGAAGTATTGAAGTTAAAAGGTTTTTGTATTACGCTCCGGGCTGAGGGTCGCAGTTTGTACAACGACCCTTGGTCGTACGGCAGATAAGTAACAAGTACCTATATGCTGTGCGATTGGACCGCGCGTTTGTGGATGCGATAGATAGCGCAACATGGTATCCTTTTTACGAGCTTTTGCGTAAAATCGCTGTACCATTAGCGCTGTATAGAGCATACGCAAGCGTGATTTGTGTATAACAAAGTGCATAGGGAGTTTTCGCTGGTCTCTCTCAGGAAAATCTCCAACGACCGATACTTTACTGGAAAGGGTAAGTTATTCCTAAAAACTTCCAGTAAATATAGGTCACACAGGGCCCTAAGTTGGGTACATTGCCTTCGCTATTGACAGTGTATGGTAGTACTGGCCAACGTGGGCGTGAGTGGGTGAAAGCGCTCTAAGAACTTTCACCGTCTATTCATATTGTGCATTAGGAATTGCGTAAAAGGAAAAAGCCCGTGATGGGATCCAATTGCACAAGCGGTGGACGTTTTGTAACCAGGGTTCAGGTTGAAGAGCCGCGGCCCATGGGGTCAGCGAGGTTTGTTATGTGTGGGAAATATGGTCCACACACGGAAGGCTTTTTGTCTGAATGGGTACGTATGACTAACAAAGATAGGGTACCATTCCCTAGGGTGGGCAGCTTTGAACCAGAGGTATTACAGAACTTAAGGTTAAGGATATGTCTGATAAAATCCAAGAAACAAAGGATTAAACATACAGATTGTTTAAATTTATGGTAACAGGAGGGAGATGTGCAAAGGGAATTAGCTCGCGCAGCAGGTTCCAAACCTAGCGGGAAAACAATGGCGACCGCACCACCACCACCATATATTGTGGGGGAGAAAGTGGCTACAGACAATGGTACATTGGTACAGGATAGGAGAGTAATTGATAAATGTACTAACGCTAACCCTTGCCAGTTGTATCCCATTTAAAATTTTCCCCAGGACTGCGAGCAGGAAGATGAGCCCAGCACAATATTGGCACTCTCTCTAGCAGCCACCATACAGGACACTCAGGTGGACACGGCCCAACCAACAAGAGCAGTAGCCAGGCCCCCTAGCGGAGGGATAAGTGAGGTCGTGTCCACAGGTAAGTACGGTACCATACATTATGCAGAGACAATAGCACCTCACATTATAGAGTCAAATCAAAATGATGTAATTGAATTAAATCCTGTCAGGGTGATTGCAGTCCCCAATGGGAGGACTGACGCTCAGGTAGTCACTCCCATCAGGAACATTGCCATGCATTGTCCTTAGTCCCGGGCAGAGTTAAGGTCAATTATGTCAGAATTTCCCGATCCCAGGAAAGATCTAGTCGCATACCAGAGGTTCATTAAAGCAGTGATTTTCAACCATTTTTTACTCGCGGCACACCGAACAAAATTTTAAATTGCCAAGGCACACCATCAGTTCCCCACAGAAAAAAAAACAAAACACACATTGGCCTACACATAAAAAACAATCACATTGCTCCCCACATGAATTATTAACATTGTTCCCCCCATAAATCCATAAATCCTTATTCTCCCCACATAAATCCTATTGTTCCCAACAGGAGAAATAGAAGAACAAATATTAGCCCCTACCGGTCAGCTGTCCTCCTCCCTGTCTCTCAGTGGCGCGGGTTGTTCATTGTGGAGTGCTGCGAATACTGAGCAGCGGGCGGTCGGACAGGTGTGAATGCGGGCGGGAACTGGAAGATGTGTATGCAGGCAGGAACTGGAAGATATGTGTGCAGGCGGGTGGGCTGGCTGGCTGGGTGGTGAGACGCGGCGCCCGTGACCTATGATATCACACCGTTTTCAAGGCATAGGTCACGGCCGGAGCATGACTGATCCTGTAAGAAGAGCCCGGGCCAACAGCTCACTCTGAAGGTGCAGGAAGCTGCTCTGGCTCCGCGGCACACCTTGCAACTGGTCACGGCACACTAGTGTGCCACGGCACACTGGTTGAAAAAGCCTGCATTAAAGAGTTAGGTAATGCCAACGAACCCACGAACAAAGATTGGCGTATAGTGCTACGGGTATGTTTACCCTCAAATATTGACCCCGCAAAATTCATAACCGATTGTAAGTTAGACGCAGACGTACCTCTCACTGATGAATACAATCAGGAGAATGTACGACAAATCAATCTGCAATTAGGAGTATATTTCCCTACTGTTGTCAAATGGAATAAAATCTTTTCCATAAGACAAAAGGAAGGTGAAACGGCATCCGAATATTTCCATCGAGCACTGCAGGAAATGTCTAGTTACACTGGGATCGAGGACATTAAGGATAATGTACATCACAGGGAGGTAGCTGTTTCTGTATTAATGGACGGGTTGAAGGAGGCACTGAGAACGATGGTACAGACCTCTCTACCAAACTGGAGAGGTATCTCGGTGGCTGCATTGAGAGAGTCCGCTATCGAGCACGATAGGAACATCAGTAAACACAGGGATTCTCAGGGGAAAAAACTGATGACAGTAAGTATAGACGCACTTACTAAAAAGCCATATCAGCCGAAACCCCAACCCCTGATGGTAAGTCACGTGTAGTAACATGCTATAATTGTCAAAAGGTAGGACATTACTCGAGGGAATGTAGGAAAAAAAGTACACATTGTCACGATCCGGGTATCTGGACGCCATTTCTTACCCATCAGATGCCTCCTAAGGCTGGCTCAGCGCTCCAGGACCGGATCCCATCTGTTATCCTAATGTTCACATTCCTGCATCCTCTCCTGTCTCTCTGAGACGCTGTCACAGTAACGCCTTATTACATCTGGCATGGCGTCTCCCGCGGCCTCCGCCGCCGTCCCTGAGCTTCTGCATGCAGAGTGTCAGAGTGGCGATTACGTCAGCCGCGGCCTCCGCTGTGTCCGCGTGGTTGGATGTGCACTTGTCAGCTTGGCGTCTCCTGTCTCCAGTGGCCGGCGCCGCCATTACTGTTTTCATTACCACATGGATTACAAACCAAACTTCCCTCCAAGTGTCTGCATGGGCGCAGCCATCTTGGATTCTGTCAGCTGATCATTTCCTCCAATCTGTTGTCAGTATTTTTAATCTGCATAATTGCCAAGCCAATCCCTTCCTTGCTGCAGGTATAAATACACTGTGCCTGAGCAAGGAAGGCGTCAGTGCTTTGGTTGTCAAACCTAGTTCCTGTTTGTCTCTCTCCTGTGATTGTTTTCCAGGTTCCAGCTCCTGTCTCAAGACTTCCACCATAGAGACCCGCACCAGCATTCCACCTGCGGTGTAGCCTGACTCTCCAATCCATTGTGGATTCATCTGTTTCCAGCTACAACATTACCTGCTTCCAGCTCAGCTTCCAGCAGAGTACAGCTTCCCTTAAAGGGCCGGTGTCCTTTCTACACTTTACCACTCTCCACCGGTATTATTATTTCTCCGCTCTCAAGTTCTACATTTCAGTTCATATTTCATCGCTCCCAAGTTCATTTATTATTTAACTGGTTCCAGCCAGTATCCACTCCGTGCTAACAACAGTCTGGTTCCAGCCAGTATCCACAGCAGCTGTTTTATCTTCAGCAACCCAGCTTTTCCTGGAACACCAGCTGGCACAATCCTGGGTTATCTCCATTGCTACAGTCGGGCCTGGTAAGGACTTTCCATCTAGAAGATCATAAGAACTATCTCACACTACCAGTGCCCTGTGGCTCCTGCCATCCTGTAGTACCCAGGAACTGTATTTATTCTTTGCTGACTTTTACGTTTTCTTTTACTGCTGCTGTGTTGCGGAGTTGTCATAATAAACATCATTGACTTTTATCCAAGTTGTCGTGGTCACGCCTTCGGGCAGTTATTATTCATGTTACTTACATGTCCAGGGGTCTGATACAACCTCCCAGGTTCCGGTACATCTCAGCCCCTACAACTGAGGCTGCCTCCCGTCAGCTCAGGCCCTCAGTTGTGACAGTAAGCACTGACCTAATGAATCCAGCCGGAGACCAGGATCAAGCGGCCAGGCCGATGCAAGAACTGGCAGCCCGACTAGAACATCAGGAGGCTGCACAGGGCCACATCATCCGCTGTCTCCAGGATCTCTCTACTCGGCTGGATGGGATTCAGACAACTCTCTGTGGATCAGGCGCGTCTGGTGCGTCAACCACAGTGACTCCAGCTATAACCCCACCCACCTTACCCATTTCTGCTCCACGTCTTCATCTTCCAACGCCAGCAAAATTTGACGGATCTCCAAGATTTTGCAGGGGATTTCTCAACCAGTGTGAGATTCAGTTTGAGCTACAACCTGGCAATTTTCCCAGTGACCGTACAAAAATTGCCTACATTATTTCTCTTCTCAGTGGCTCAGCCCTTGATTGGGCATCACCGTTATGGGAGAGGTCCGACACCCTGCTATCTTCCTACACTGCCTTCGTGTCAACATTCAGGCGCATCTTCGACGAGCCAGGCCGGGTAACCTCAGCTTCATCCGAGATTCTCCGTTTACGCCAGGGGTCACGTACTGTAGGACAATATCTGATACAGTTCCAGATCCTGGCATCCGAACTGGCATGGAACGACGAGGCCCTGTATGCTGCATTCTGGCATGGCTTATCTGAGCGTATTAAAGATGAGTTAGCTACCAGAGACTTACCTTCTAAGTTAGATGAGCTAATCTCACTCTGCACGAAAGTTGATTTACGTTTCAGAGAGAGAGCAACTGAGCGTGGAAGATCATCTGCTCCAAAATCTTCTGCTCCTCCTCCTCGTCAACTGTCACCATCTAAAGATGAGCCCATGCAACTTGGCCGTTCCCGTTTAACTCCTGCTGAGCGCCGAAGACGCCTCTCCGAGTTTCTCTGTCTCTATTGTGCAGCTCCGTCTCACACCATTAATGCCTGTCCCAAACGTCCGGGAAACTCCAAATCCTAGCTCGCCAAGGAGAGGGCCGGCTAGGAGTAATGATCTCCTCTCCATCTCCTCAAGATTGTAATCTCCCAGACTCGCTTCAAGTTGCTCAACGTTATCGGAACGTCATTGCCCTCCTTGATTCCGGAGCAGCTGGGAACTTTATTACCGAAGCCTATGTTAAACGGTGGTCCCTACCCACCGAGAGACTTCCTTCGTCCATTTCTTTAACTGCCGTGGATGGCAGCAAAATTTTTGATGCAGTTATTTCTTTAAGGACTCTACCAGTTCGTCTGAGAGTGGGAGTTCTTCATTCCGAACTTATTTCTTTTTTAGTGATTCCAAGAGCCACACATCCTGTGGTCCTGGGCCTTCCATGGCTCCGTCTTCACAATCCTACAATTGATTGGACGACTACGCAAATCCTGGCATGGGGTTCCTCCTGTGCTGAGACATGTTTGTTTAAAGTATTGCCTGTCTGTTCTTCCTCCCCCAGGTCGTCTGATGTTCCACCTCCTCCATATCAAGATTTCACGGATGTGTTCAGTAAAGCTTCTGCTGATATCCTTCCTCCTCATAGAGAATGGGACTGTCCGATTGATCTCGTTCCAGGGAAGGTTCCACCTCGAGGCCGAACTTATCCGTTGTCTCTGCCTGAGACGCATTCTATGGAGGAATATATTAAAGAGAACCTAGCAAAGGGGTTCATTCGACCTTCTTCTTCTCCAGCCGGCGCAGGCTTCTTTTTTGTAAAAAAGAAAGATGGTGGTCTGCGGCCGTGCATCGACTACAGAGGTTTGAACGACATTACCATCAAGAACCGTTATCCTTTACCCCTGATTACTGAGCTCTTTGACAGAGTTAGCGGAGCTACCATCTTTACAAAGCTGGACTTGCGAGGTGCATACAATCTCATCCGGATCCGTAAGGGTGACGAGTGGAAGACCGCCTTTAACACCCGTGACGGTCATTATGAGTACCTCGTCATGCCCTTCGGATTGAGCAATGCTCCAGCTGTCTTCCAGCATTTTGTCAATGAGATCTTCAGAGACATTCTATACCGTCATGTCGTGGTCTATCTAGACGATATCCTCATTTTTGCCAACGATTTAGAGGAACATCGTTTTTGGGTTAAAGAGGTTCTGTCCCGTCTCCGTGTCAATCATCTCTATTGCAAATTAGAAAAATGCGTCTTTGAAGTCAAGTCCATTCCGTTTCTAGGGTACATTGTGTCCGGTTCCGGACTAGAGATGGATCCTGAGAAACTACAAGCAATCCAAAATTGGCCGGTACCCTTAACCCTCAAAGGGGTCCAGAGGTTCTTAGGGTTCGCTAACTATTACCGAAAGTTTATACGAGACTTTTCCACCATTGTGGCGCCTATTACTGCTTTCACTAAGAAGGGTGCTAACCCGTCCAAGTGGTCTGAAGAAGCCATGCAAGCATTTCATCTTTTAAAACAAAGGTTCATCTCTGCGCCTGTTCTGAAACAGCCTGACATCGACTCTCCTTTCATCTTAGAGGTGGATGCCTCCTCCGTTGGAGTAGGAGCGGTGTTATCTCAGAGGGCTAAAGATGGCCATTTACACCCTTGCAGTTTCTTCTCCCGGAAGTTCTCCCCAGCTGAGCGCAACTATGCCATTGGCGACCAGGAGTTGCTAGCCATCAAGCTCGCTCTAGAAGAGTGGAGGTATCTGTTGGAGGGAGCTTCTCATTCAATCACCATACTTACAGACCACAAGAACCTTTTATACCTGAAGGGCGCACAATGTCTCAACCCTCGTCAGGCCAGATGGGCACTTTTCTTTTCCAGGTTCGACTTTAAACTCCAGTTCTGTCCGGGCTCTCAGAATCGCAAGGCCGATGCCCTTTCCCGCTCATGGGAGCAAGAAAATGAGTCAGAGTCTTCAGACAAGCATCCTATTATAAATCCGTTGGCATTCTCCACGGTAGGGATGGACTCTACGCCCCCATCAGGGAAAAGTTTTGTGAAGCCGATGCTAAGGAAGAAGCTCATGCATTGGGCCCATGCTTCCCGTTTTGCCGGACATACAGGTATCCAAAAAACCCTGGAGTTTATCTCTAGGTCCTATTGGTGGCCAACTCTGAAAAAGGACGTCTTGGAGTTTATTGCATCTTGCCCAAAGTGTGCCCAACATAAAGTATCCCGCCAGTCGCCTGCGGGGCAACTGGTTCCACTATCCGTTCCCCATCGACCATGGACCCACTTGTCGATGGATTTCATTACAGACTTACCCATGTGCAACAAGTTCAATACCATCTGGGTGGTAGTTGACCGGTTCACCAAGATGGCACACTTCATTCCTCTCACCGGTCTTCCGTCAGCTTCCAAGTTGGCTCAAGTATTCATACAAGAGATCTTCCGACTCCACGGTCTTCCTGAAGAAATTATCTCAGATCGAGGAGTTCAATTCACAGCCAAATTCTGGTGAAGTTTATGTCAAGTTCTTCAAGTCAAGCTAAAGTTTTCCACGGCTTACCATCCTCAGACCAATGGTCAAACCGAGAGGGTGAATCAGGACTTGGAGGCCTTCCTCCGCATCTATGTGTCCTCCTCTCAAGATGACTGGGTTCAATTACTTCCCTGGGCCGAGTTCTGTCATAACAACCAGTATCATTCTTCATCTGCTTCAACACCATTCTTCACTAACTTTGGATTCCACCCTAAAGTCCCTGAGTTCCAACCGCTTCCAGCAACTTCTGTTCCCGCAGTGGATATCACCTTGCATCAGTTTGCCAATATCTGGAAGAGCGTACGATCAGCTCTGCTCAAGGCATCGTTCAGGTACAAGAAGTTTGCGGATAAGAAGCGTCGAGCAGTTCCTGCTCTCAAGGTGGGTGATCGGGTATGGTTATCCACGAAGAATTTGAGGTTAAGAGTTCCCAGTATGAAGTTTGCACCTCGCTATATCGGTCCTTTCAAGATTGAACAAGTCATCAATCCTGTTGCTTACAGACTTCAGTTGCCTCCCTTCTTAAAAATACCCAGGACATTCCATGTTTCCCTGTTGAAACCGCTGATCTTGAATCGGTTTCATGCCTCACTTCCTCCAACTCCGAAAGTCCAAACTCAACGAGGCGTTGAGTATGAAGTGGCCAAGATCCTGGACTCACGTCACCGTTACGGTCAACTACAGTATCTTATTGACTGGAAGGGTTACGGCCCTGAGGAACGTTCATGGACCAATGCTTCTGATGTCCATGCTCCTGCCTTGGTCCGGAGATTCCATTCCAAGTTTCCTCAAAAGCCAAAGAAGTGTCCTGGGGCCACTCCTAAAGGGGGGGGGGTGCTGTCACGATCCGGGTATCTGGACGCCATTTCTTACCCATCAGATGCCTCCTAAGGCTGGCTCAGCGCTCCAGGACCGGATCCCATCTGTTATCCTAATGTTCACATTCCTGCATCCTCTCCTGTCTCTCTGAGACGCTGTCACAGTAACGCCTTATTACATCTGGCATGGCGTCTCCCGCGGCCTCCGCCGCCGTCCCTGAGCTTCTGCATGCAGAGTGTCAGAGTGGCGATTACGTCAGCCGCGGCCTCCGCTGTGTCCGCGTGGTTGGATGTGCACTTGTCAGCTTGGCGTCTCCTGTCTCCAGTGGCCGGCGCCGCCATTACTGTTTTCATTACCACATGGATTACAAACCAAACTTCCCTCCAAGTGTCTGCATGGGCGCAGCCATCTTGGATTCTGTCAGCTGATCATTTCCTCCAATCTGTTGTCAGTATTTTTAATCTGCATAATTGCCAAGCCAATCCCTTCCTTGCTGCAGGTATAAATACACTGTGCCTGAGCAAGGAAGGCGTCAGTGCTTTGGTTGTCAAACCTAGTTCCTGTTTGTCTCTCTCCTGTGATTGTCTTCCAGGTTCCAGCTCCTGTCTCAAGACTTCCACCATAGAGACCCGCACCAGCATTCCACCTGCGGTGTAGCCTGACTCTCCAATCCATTGTGGATTCATCTGTTTCCAGCTACAACATTACCTGCTTCCAGCTCAGCTTCCAGCAGAGTACAGCTTCCCTTAAAGGGCCAGTGTCCTTTCTACATTTTACCACTCTCCACCGGTATTATTATTTCTCCGCTCTCAAGTTCTACATTTCAGTTCATATTTCATCGCTCCCAAGTTCATTTATTATTTAACTGGTTCCAGCCAGTATCCACTCCGTGCTAACAACAGTCTGGTTCCAGCCAGTATCCACAGCAGCTGTTTTATCTTCAGCAACCCAGCTTTTCCTGGAACACCAGCTGGCACAATCCTGGGTTATCTCCATTGCTACAGTCGGGCCTGGTAAGGACTTTCCATCTAGAAGATCATAAGAACTATCTCACACTACCAGTGCCCTGTGGCTCCTGCCATCCTGTAGTACCCAGGAACTGTATTTATTCTTTGCTGACTTTTACGTTTTCTTTTACTGCTGCTGTGTTGCGGAGTTGTCATAATAAACATCATTGACTTTTATCCAAGTTGTCGTGGTCACGCCTTCGGGCAGTTATTATTCATGTTACTTACATGTCCAGGGGTCTGATACAACCTCCCAGGTTCCGGTACATCTCAGCCCCTACAACTGAGGCTGCCTCCCGTCAGCTCAGGCCCTCAGTTGTGACACACATAATGTATACCGACCCCCTAGACCAGGATATGAACCACACTACAATGCACATACTTGGGATCAGGGACCGCATAGGAGGAATTACGAGCCACACGCAGGGGAAACAAGGAGGTACCCACCAAGGAGGGACTGTCAGGCCTCCGAAAACTCACAGCTACCCCCCTCACATATTGTAGCTGCCAATGCGCTGCGGGAGGGTCTCACCACACAATAGGGGTTGGGACACACCTGTAGTCTGCAGCCAGTGAAGTTGATTGCTAGCCTTGGTAGTGAACCTGAGGTAACGGTTGATGTAGCTGGTGTACCATTACCTTTTCTTGTAGATACAGGGGCGGCCAGGTCAGTGTTTAATTCGACAGTAGGTGTAAAAACCACGGGTAAAACAATTTCGGCAATGGGTGTAACAGGAACTGTGCAACAATACCCTTTGAGTAGACCTGCAGAGATTACAATAGGGCCCTTGCAAACCAAACATTCTTTCCTGTTGTCTGCATCGGCTCCGACTAATCTACTTGGGAGAGATTTATTGTGTAAAATGCGGTGTGCCATATACTGTACTCCTGAGGGTGTCTTCTTGGATATACCTGGGAACCACGCTCAAGAAGTACAAGATGACTCGGGGATTCAGAATTACAGACCAGTGATCGTGTGCGGAATCTTGGTGTTGTCCTGGATGGTGGCTTGACACTTAAACATCAGATATCAGCCACAATCAAATCCTCATTCTTTCACCTGAGGAACATAGCCAGAATCAAGCACTTAATTCCCTCAGATGATATGCCAAAAGTCATACATGCATTTGTATCATCTCGTTTAGACTACTGTAATGCCCTCTACCTTGGTCTACCAGCAAAAGAATTACAGCGCTTACAGCTGGTGCAAAACACAGCTGCCAGGCTGTTACCCAACCAGCCCCGTTCTAGCCACATAACACCCATCCTCTACTCCCTTCACTGGCTGCCTGTAAGATGGCGAATCATCTTCAAGATTGGCTTACTGAGTTTCAAAGCATTACATGACCAAGGCCCAACGTACCTGAAGCAGCTTCTGACCCCATACTGCCCCACTCGATTACTGCGATCTGTAGATGAAAGACTTTTAGCAGTACCTAGAATCTACCGTAATTCATCTGGGGGTCGAGCTTTTAGTCATGCGGCTCCGACTCTATGGAACTCACTTCCCCGCGCAGTGCAAGAGGCCCCAACTATAGAATCCTTCAAAAGTAGACTCAAGACTTTTCTGTTTACTCAAGCATTTCCATAATGTCCCTTTTAGTATCTTCATGCTTCTGTATTTTATGAAAATGTACTTCATTATTTTCTGTACTATATTATGCTATGTATCTGTTAAGCGCCTTGAGTCCTACTGGAGAAAGAGCGCTATATAAATAAAATTATTATTATTATTATTATATATTAGACACCCCTCAAAGGCTAATGTCGCATTCTACTGTTATAGACAAGTGTCCATCAAAGGTAGAGGAAATGATCTCACAAATACCGTGTTCCCTTTGGACCAAAGATGGACAAGACACTGGATTGATGGCGAATGTAGCTCCAGTAGTAGTGCAAGTAAAAGATGGTAGGATAGCTCCAAAAATCCCACAGTATCCTCTGAAGCCAGAGGTAGAATTAGGAGTGTACCTCGTCATAGAGCGGTTGCTGCAACAGGGCATCCTAGTCAGGACATCCAGCACTGCTAATAGTCCCATCTTCCCTGTGAAAAAGAGTGGGGGGAGGGGTTACAGGCTAGTGCAGGATCTAAGAGGGATAAACAAGATAGTTGAGAGTCAATTCCCCGTAGTGCCCAATCCAGCTGTCATCATCATGCAAATTCCCTCTACTGCAAAATTCTTCACTGTCATCGACCTCTGTTCTGCCTTCTTTTCTGTCCCTCTGCACCCTGACAGCCAATATCTTTTTGCTTTTACATACAGGGGAGTACAGTACACCTGGACTCGTCTCCCCCAAGGTTTAATTGACAGCCCGAGTATTTTCTCCCAGGCCTTGCATGACTGTTTACAATCCTTTCAACCTGAGAGTGGATTAGTGCTAATACAGTATGTCGATGACTTATTGTTGTGTTCTGACTCACTCGAATCGTCCTTGAAAGACACGAAACAGCTTCTGTTTCATCTTTCCCAAACGGGACACAAGGTTTCAAAGGATAAGTTGCAATTGTGCCGGACCAGGGTCAAATATTTGGGACATTGCTTGACTCAAGGACTTACACACCTCACCGCTGATAGAATACAGGCAATTCACGACATGACTCTGCCACAAACGCAGCAACAGATCCGCACTTTCCTTGGAATGTGTGGGTACTGCCGAAACTGGATCCCACGGTTCTCTATACTGGCTTTACCTTTGCAAGAAATCGTCTCTTCAAACAAACCAGAACGGGTCTCGCACACAGATGAGTCCGAACTGGCATTTGAGAGACTCAAACAGTGCCTATCACAGGCACCTGCATTAGGTATGCCAGATTATGAGAAGCCCTTTGAATTATACGGTACAGAAAGTGCTGGGTGCGTGGCAGGAGTTTTAACCCAGAGACATGGTGATGCCAGCAGGCCGGTAACTTACTACAGTGCACAGTTGGACACCGTAGCGCGGTCTCTCCCCACATGCTTGCGAAGTGTTGCAGCGATAGCTTTGCTAGTAAGTAAAAGCGAAGACGTAGTGTTAGGGCACAACCTGACCATCCATACACCTCATGCAGTGTCAGCCTTACTGAACTCCGCCCAAACCAGACATGTCTCATCTGCTCGGTTTACAAAGTGGGAATTATCACTGATGGCCCCTGTAAACATCATCATTAAGAGATGCAGCTCACTAAATCCTGCAACTTATCTGCCAAGTGTGCCTGGACAGGCACAAAGGGTGGAGGATGAGAATGATGGTGAAGGAGGATTTAGTGCAGACATTGATACGCATGATTGTATGGAATACCTGAATCAGACTTTCACTGCGAGACCTGACATCCGTGACAACCCACTGGAAGGAGTAGACTTTACCTTCTACACTGACGGTAGTTGCCACAGACAGATGGACTCAGGAGACTTGTGCACTGGGTACGCAGTTGTAGACGACAGAAGTATCATAGAAGCTGAGCCCCTTGACCCACCGCACTCAGCACAAGTTGCTGAGTTGGTCGCCCTAACCAGAGAGTTTGAATTGGCCAAGGGTAAGTCAGCTAATATATACACGGATTCTAGGTATGCCTTTGGAGTAGTGCATGATTTCGGGGCCCTATGGTGCCTCAGAAATTTCATGACGGCAGCTGGCACACCTGTAGCGCATGCGTCCCACATAAAAAGGCTTCTAACAGCGATACAGGAACCAGACAGAGTGGCTGTTATCAAGTGCAAAGCACATACTTACAACCAAGACCCAATTTCACTTGGTAACAGCCGGGCAGACGAAGCTGCTAAATCAGCAGCCAGCACCCCCATACAAACGAACATCACATCACTGATGACATTTAACACGATCAACACACAACAATTAATTGAAATGCAAGATTTGTGTTCTTTACAGGAAAAGGCAGTCTGGAGGTCAAAGGGATATGGCCAGGAATCCTCAGGACTGTGGACAGGTGGACAAGGTAAGCCAGTGGCCCCCAGAGCATATCTTCCAAGCTTAGCTGAGGCGGCACACGGTCTGACTCATCTGGGTAAAGAGGGTATGTGTAAGCTGGTGAGAGCCTACTGGTGTGCGCCAGGATTCTCTTCTCATGCAGGTAAGAGAGCAATGACATGTTTTACTTGCTTGAGGAAGAATATTGGAAAGTCAATACCAACAGAGCCATCCCATATCCCTCCGACAGACGGACCTTTTCAGGTAATACAAATCGATTTCATACAGTTACCACCCTGTAGGAATTTAAAATATGTGTTAGTTTGTATTGATGTATTTTCCAACTGGGTAGAAGCGTTCCCTGCTGCCATAAATACTGCTACGTTCACTGCAAAGAAAATTGTGCAGGAATTTGTGTGTAGATATGGTATTCCTAGAATAATTGAAAGTGATAGGGGTACCCATTTTACAGGTGAAGTCTTTCAGGTCATGTGCAAGCTGATGGGAATTAATAGCAAGCTGCATACTCCGTACCGTCCACAGGCGAGTGCAAAGGTGGGGAGAGTGAACAGCACTATTAAGAACAAGCTGAGCAAATTAATGGTTGAAACTGGATTGTCGTGGCCAGAAGCTTTGCCACTAGTGTAGTACAGCATCAGAACCACACCCAGGTCACCGCTTAACCTATCACCCTTTGAAATTCTTTTTGGTCAACAACCTCATGTAATGATAGACCCCCAGGATGATTTGAAATGTAATAATGAAGTGACTGTGAAATATTTGGTTGGGATGAGCCAGCAGCTGAGAAATCAACAAAGAAATTTAAAGCTGGTGATTCCTGACCTACCAAACAGTAATTGTCATGACATTGAACCTAGGGATTATGTGATGATTCGAAATTTCTTACGCTCAGGTTGCCTCATAGACAGGTGGGAAGGACCATACCAAGTCTTGTTAACCAGCACAACAGCATTGAAGGTCGCCGAAAGAGAGACTTGGATCCACTCGTCCCACTGCAAGAAGGTCGCTGACCCGGAGAGAACTCGTGACAAAGAGCAGAGTGTAGAGAATCTCGTATCACTGGAGTGTCTGTTCCGGGAAAGTTGAGAGGCAGGACTGTTGAAGGGCATCTGAGCACAGAGAGTAACAAGAGCTAGAATGGTTGTCGTACCGCTTTCTTTTTTTCACCTCCCCCTGCATTTTTCCTTTCTTTTCTCCTTCTTATTTTCCTCCTTTCCCCTAACGAAATGGATCGATCACAAGAGACTGCGTTTCGGGTTCTGTTAGTAATTCTGGTTTTGATAAGGACAGTTTGATTTGGTGAGAGTCCCAGAGAGGTCGAGCAGGGATCTGGAATGGGTTCTGATGGCAAGTATGAATTTGTAGGATCTCAGGATCAGCACATCATTTTAGTAAAGGCTGGCATCAGTAAGCGCTCTGGTAGTCAGGGAGCTCGGAGGCACTGTGAGGGGTTATTGTCTGATGAATATTGTATTTGTAGGAATTGTGAGAATATAGTTGAGGATGGGTGCATCCAGAGATGTCAGTCCAACCTTAATATCGACATGGATCGTCATCCGTTGAGTGATTACCACTCACTAGTGGGTAAGGTCTTAAACCATACAGAATGCTGGGTGTGCTCACAGGTACCTCAAGGTCAGAGCAAGTCAGGATTAGTACCATACCCTTTAGCAATAGATAAGGTACTCGAATTACGGGGTGGGAGGCCGGTGGACAAGAAATTCAATATTTCTAGGCCCCCTAGTTTGAAGCTCCACCAGTATCATGTAGACAGATCCTTATTGTGTTTTAATATTTCCAATTACCGAAAAATTGGGAAGTGACGTGGAATAACCAGACAATGACCTTTTCACACAGAGCTGATAGGATACCCATAGACTCTGAACTTGTACGCCAAATAGCCAACAGTGGGAGGTATTTTCGGTATAGGTATACTCGTGGAAGCAAGACCATGTGGGTTGGAAAAGTATCGCCAGGGTATTGTGCCCATATCATCCAGCCCGATACTTGTACTGAGCAGATGGGAGAACTAGGGATTGGTTTCTTCACTTGGTATGGTGATGTTATATTTTGTCCTCTATGTTCTCCCAGATGATGCCTATTTCATATGTGGGAGGAAGGCGTACAAGTGGCTTGCCCCGAGCTCAGAGGGATTGTGTTATATTGGGAGAGTACTGCCAGAGGTCATGACCATAACCCATGATAAGATGAAAGACGTTCACCGCAGTGCTCAGGCTCCTTATACTCATACTCACTATGAACACATCATCAAGAGACACCTCATAGATAGGACAGAGCACGCAGCCTCTGATTTGATCCACGAATCCGCCGGGATTCAATTCCTTCTCACATTAGATATCACCCGTACTGCCAGAGGAATTATAAATTATAGGTATATCCATGCACTAGCGAACTTGATAGATAATATCACTGAGATGTATGACGACACCTTCAGGTATACGGGAAGGGAGTTACAAGCTTACAAGAAGGAACTGATTCAGCACAGGATGGTCCTTAATTATATCACAGCCGTGACGGATGGGTACTGTGTTACTCTGGCAACTCAATATGGTGTGAAGTGCTGTACGTATATTACGAACAGCACTGACGACCCCACGGAGATCATCGATCAAAAGATGGACGATATCTTGCAGTTGAAGTGGGAGTTCAGGAGGAAGCACAACCTTACCTTAGCGACTGTGAGTAATGAACTGACCGGCTGGGTCTCATGGTTGAACCCACGAAATTGGTTCTCAGGTTTAGGAGAGTGGGCTCAAAATGTTATTATGAGTGTAGGGAAGTTTCTCCTTTGTATCCTGGGAGTCGTCATAATTATTGGTTCGATATTTAGGTGTGTTCGAATTCTGACGCGGCGCAAGCACGGCACAAAGTTGATGAGTCTAAGGAGCGAGGGCATTGTTATAGCAGCAGATTTAATTTATGACCCATCCATAGAGACAGTGTTATGATAAGGATTGCAAATGAATTCCATGGCCTGTTTCTTTCACCCGTTTTTCTTTTGTTTCCCCCTCTGCCCAGATACATCCATCCGGAAAAGACATCAACCCTACCCAAGAATGTTTATGTGAATGTATTTTAGATATGTGTCTTTTCTTCATCTCTGCAACCTCCAGTTAATGGCACACATAGTCGACAGGTGATATCCACATATACTAGCACTCACATATGTTCCCCCTCCATGTATCATCAACTAAATGTGCACCGCATTTGTTTTAACAAGAAGCCGAAAAGAGCTCGGTAGTGTTTGTTGGCCCATTTATAGACCCTTGATACGGGATGAGAAGGATTTAATGTATACTTCGCAATACCTCGAAGCTTATTTAGAACATATACGGCACGATGATACATGCCCCTCAGACATGGATTCATACATACATGCTTTTTACTATCCCACTAGGTCAGGGGTGGGGAACATTATTCTACCGAGGGCCATTTGGATATTTATAAAATTCTTCGGGGGCCATACAAGTCTGCCCCCGCGCGCGGCAAAAAAATGGGTGTGGCCAGTTAAAATGGGACGTGATACACATATGCCCCCAATAGTGCAGTGCCAGATCCACAATTGCCCCCACAGTGCCAGGTATACAAATGCCCCTCACAGTGCCAGGTATACAGATGCCCCCACAGTGCCAGGTATACAAATGCCCCTCACAGTGCCAGGTATACAGATGTCCCCACAGTGCCAGGTATACAGATGCCACCACAGTGCCAGGTATACAAATGCCCCTCACAGTGCCAGGTATACAGATGCCCCCACAGTGCCAGGTATACAAATGCCCCTCACAGTGCCAGGTATACAGATGTCCCCACAGTGCCAGGTATACAAATGCCCCTCACAGTGCCAGGTATACAGATGCCCCTCACAGTGCCAGGTATACAGATGCACCCACAGTGCCAGGTATACAAATGCCCCTCACAGTGCCAGGTATACAGATGTCCCCACAGTGCCAGGTATACAGAAGCCCCTCACAGTGCCAGGTATACAGATGCCCCCACAGTGCCAGGTGTACAGATGCCCCCACAGTGCCAGGTATGCAGATGCCCCTCACAGTGCCAGGTATACAGATGCCCCTACAGTGCCAGGTATACAGATGCACCCACAGTGCCAGGTATACAGATGACCCCCCCGCGTCCCCTCCCGTGCTGCTTACCGTTCCTTTCGGCGGGGACACGGAGGAGAGCGCGGCTATGTTGGGCAGCGGCGTGTAGGACTTGAAACCAGCCGCCGGTTAGAGAGCCAATCAGAGCTCGCGGACCGGCAGCCGCGGCTCCTGATTGGCTGCCGGTCCGCGAGCTCTAATTGGCTCACGAACCGGCGGCTGGTTTCAAGTTCTACACGCCGCCGCAGCCGCCCGACAATAGCCGCGCTCTCCTCCGTGTGGTGACAGCTGAGACACGCTGCCGCCGGACTGAGCGTCAGCATGTCTCACTGAGAGGAGCGGGTGGGCCGGACCAAACGGCTTCGCAGGCCTTATACGGCCCGCGGGCCGGAGGTTCCCCACCCCTGCACTAGGTCATACATTTCCCACCTACAACTCTCCCCCGACCATCCAAATTTCTGTACATATTGTATAGATATTTTTCTGTTTAGTGATTAGATAGTGGCAGTTATTGGTGACTGCCAAAGGGTGGACTGTCAAAGTCAAAACATATTGCAATACACACATCACGTATAAACTACACACAGATGGCCTCTGCGCGTGTACTTGTTCTGCCGTGCGTGCGCATATCCGCAATTTGCGTATGGTCGCTCCCGCGGTCCTGCGCATTAGCGCGTAATATGAGTATTTACGGTAGAGTTTGTGAACGCATGGAAAGCTATCAAAACACATTACATATTTAATCCAAATAGTGCACAATGTACACAGAGTCTCCCTGCACCACATCAGAAAGTAACAGCAGTTTAAATGGTAACAGAACAAAGGGATTCACCTTTACAGGATAGGAGGGGACAGAACAAGGTTATAAGGTGGTGTTTGGTATCCAGCTGTAGGGTATTTTAAGGGTAACATTACGGTGTTGGTTTGAGGAAGATCGCATGTTCCTGCGGATAGTTATGTGCAGGAGCAGAATATAGATATAAACTGTATTTACTGTACATTATGTATGCGGCGGGAATCCAGAGGAGACCACCCACAAGAGCAGTTGGAACAGACATCGCCCACCTATTCAAACCGACCTATGACCTCTCCTGTACTGTAAATGACCATCCCTGTGTCCAATGGACAAAGAGATTACAGTATCCATTGTGTTAAGTTTTGGATGAATTGTATAAAGAGAGCCTGCAGCAGGCCTGGTCAGACACAAGACTCACAAAGTTATCTATTAGATGACCGAGGACCGGGTAGCGCGGCGAATCCAATCACGTATGTACCATTGACTGTAGCCATTACTCTGTTATATTGTATTGTAACCCCCTTTCAGCAATAATACGCTGTGGTGTCGGAACCCAGCAGTTTAATTACAATCTGGTGTCGTGTCCTCCTTGCCCTGCTAAGGTTTAAAGTGTATTATCATTGCATTGCATAGCTGTTAAGGGTTTGCGGTGTATCTCTGGGTGTGTACGCGCTGTGTGTACTTTGTACCGTCAGCGCGGCGTTTGTACGCAAAGCTAATAGCGTACAAAGTACGTAGAGTGTGTATTAAGTATAGCGGCCGCAGCGGCTCCATGGTAAAGTGTATTTAAGGTGTATTTAAGGTATAGCTTTTCATTCCTGTATATAAATCAGCATTATCAGTATCCAGAATCATGCCTAAGAAGGTCAGACGGTAAAGTGTATTTAAGGTGTATTTAAGGTATAGCTTTTCATTCCTGTATATAAATCAGCATTATCAGTATCCAGAATCATGCCTAAGAAGGTCAGACGAGTCGTAGGAACCAACTGCGACTTCGGGATATTGAGAATCCAGCCATGTTGCTAAAACACCTTCAGGGAAAGTGACACGCTGTTCAACAACTGCTCTCGTGATCTCGCTTTTATGAGGAGATCGTCCAAGTACGGGATAATTGTGACACCCTGCTTGCGCAGGAGCACCATAATTTCCGCCATTACTTTGGTGAAAATCCTCGGGGCGTGGAAAGCCCAAACGGCAACGTCTGAAATTGGTAATGACAATCCTGTACCGCAAATCTCAGGTACGCCTGATGAGGTGGATATATGGGAACATGAAGGTATGCATCCTTTATGTCCAGGGATACCATAAAATCCCTCCCTTCTAGGCTGACGATGACCGCTCTGAGCGATTCCATCTTGAACTTGAACCTTTTCAAGTATAGGTTCAAGGATTTTTAATTTAAAATGGGTCTGACCGAACCGTCCGGTTTCGGGACTACAAACAGGGTTGAGTAATATCCCCTCCCTTGTTGAAGTAGGGGAACTGTGACCACCACCTGTTGAAGATACAATTTGTGAATTGCATTTAACACTATCTCCCTTTCTGGGGGAGAAGCCGGTAGGGCCGATTTGAAAAACCGGCGAGGAGGCACCTCTTCGAATTCCAGCGTGTAACCCTAAGAAACAATTTCTATTGCCCAGGGATCCACCTGTGAGTGAACCCAGATGTGGCTGAAAAGTCGAAGACGTGCCCCCACTGGGGCGAACTCCCTTAGCGGAGCCCCAGCGCCATGCGGTGGATTTAGTAGAGGCCGGGGAGGACTTCTGTTCCTGGGAACTAGCTGTTTTGTGCAGCTTTTTCCCTCTGCCCTTACCTCTGGCAAGAAAGGACGCTCCTCGAACTCTTTTGTTTCTCTGTGACCGAAAGGACTGCATTTGATAATGTGGCGCTTTCTTAGGCTGTGAGGGAATATAAGGCAAAAAATTTGATTTACCTGCCGTAGCTGTGGAGACCAGGTCCGAGAGACCTTCCCCAAATAATTCCTCACCCCTGCAAGGTAAAACCTCCATATGCCTCTTTGAGTCGGCATCACTTGTCCATGGCCGGGTCCATAGGACTCGTCTAGCAGAAATCGACATATCGTTGACTCTAGAACCCAGTAGGCCAATGTCTCTTTGAGCATCTCTCATATATAAGACAGCATCTTCAATATGTCCTAGGGTCAATAAAATGGTATCCTTATCCAGGGTATCAAGTTCCGTCGATAAGGTATCTGTCCACGCTGCTACAGCGCTACAAACCCAAGCCGACGCTATCGCCGGTCTGAGTAAGGTACCAGAATGTGTGTAAATGGACTTCAAGGTAGCCTCCTGCTTGCGATCAGCAGGATCCCTGAGAATAGCCGTATCTTTTTGGATAAGCGTGTCAACGCTTTGTCAACCCGTGGGGAGGATTCCCACCGTATCCTGTCCTTAGCTGGGAAAGGATGCGCCATAAGAATCCTTTTGGGAATCTGCAGTTTCTTGTCTGGAGATTCCCAAGCCTTTTCAAATAACTCTTTCAGCTCATGAGATGGGGGAAAGGTGACCTCAGGCTTCTTTCCCTTATACATGTGTACCCTCGTGTCAGGGACAGGGGGTTCCTCCGTGATATGCAAAACATCTTTTATGGCAATAATCATATATTGAATACTTTTAGCCAATTTTGGCTGTAACTTTGCATCATCGTAGTCGACACTGGAGTCAGAATCCGTGTCGGTATTAGTGTCTGCTAATTGGGATAGTGTGCGCTTTTGAGACCCCGAAGGTCCCTGCGACATAGGGACAGGCAGGGGTTGACTCCCTGGCTGTTCCCTTGCCTCAGCTTTGTCCAACCTTTTGGGCAATAAATTAACATTAGCACTTAAAACATTCCACATATCATCCACCCAGTCAGGTGTCGGTGTTGCCGACGGAGACACCACAATCATTTGCTCCACCTCCTCCATAGGAGAGCCTTCCACCTCAGACATGCCGACACACGCGTACCGACACACCACACATTCAGGGAATCCTCAAATCTGGAGACAGTTCCCCCACAAGGCCCTTTGGAGAGAGAGAGAGAGAGTATGCCAGCACACATCCAGCGCTAATGACCCAGGAAAAAACACACAATATGTTTACCCAGACAGCGCTTGTATTCATGTATTTGTGCCAAAATATGTGCCCCCCCCCCTTCTTTAAAACCCTCTTTCACCGTGTAAGCAGGGGAGAGTCCGGGGAGCTTCCTCTCAGCGCTGTGCTGTGGAGAAAATGGCGCTGGTGAGTGCTGAGGAACAAGCTCCGCCCCCTCAGCGGCGGGCTTCGGTCCCGCAAAAATATAAAAAAAACTGGAGGGGGCTCTTTTATATACAGTGCCTAGCTGTATATATGTACTTTTGCTAGATATGGAGGTTCACATTGCTGCCCAGGGCGCCCCCCCTGCGCCCTGCACCCTTACAGTGACTGCCGTGTGTGAGCTGTGTGGGAGCAATGCGTTACCTCTATGAAGATCTGAAGTCTTCTGCCGCCTCTGAAGTCTTCTTTCTTCTCATACTCACCCGGCTTCTATCTTCCGGCTCTGCGAGGAGGACGGCGGCGCGGCTCTGGGACGGACGGCGAGGGTGAGACCTGCGTTCCGTTCCCTCTGGAGCTAATGGTGTCCAGTAGCCTAAGAAACAGAGCCTAACATTAAAGTAGGTCTGTTTCTCTCCCCTCAGTCCCTCGATGCAGGGAGTCTGTTGCCAGCAATGCTCCCTGAAAATAAAAAAACCTAACAAAATACTTTCTTTTCAGGAAACTCAGGAGAGCTCCCTGTAATGCACCCAGTCTCCTCTGGGCACAGTAATAAACTGAGGTCTGGAGGAGGGGCATAGAGGGAGGAGCCAGTGCACACCCATACCTAGAGTTTTTTCTTAGTGCCCATGTCTCCTGCGGAGCCCGTCTATCCCCATGGTCCTTACGGAGTCCCCAGCATCCTCTAGGACGTAAGAGAAATATAATGTACGGAGGGTTATATACAGTGTATGTAGGTAGGGTTATATATACACAGTGTAAATATAATGTATGGAGGGTTATATACAGTGTATGTAGGTAGGGTTATATATACACATAGTAAATATAATGTATGGAGGGTTATATACAGTGTATGTAGGTAGGGTTATATATACACAGTGTAAATATAATGTATGGAGGGTTATATACAGTGTATGTAGGTAGGGTTATATAGTATATATACACATAGTAAATATAATGTATGGAGGGTTATATACAGTGTATGTAGGTAGGGTTATATATACATAGTAAATATAATGTATGGAGGGTTATATACAGTGTATGTAGGTAGGGTTATATATACACAGTAAATATAATGTATGGAGGGTTATATACAGTGTATGTAGGTAGGGTTATATATACACAGTAAATATAATGTATGGAGGGTTATATACACTGTATGTAGATAGGGTTATATATACACATAGTAAATATAATGTATGGAGGGTTATATACAGTGTATGTAGATAGGGTTATATATACACATAGTAAATATAATGTATGGAGGGTTATATACAGTGTATGTAGATAGGGTTATATATACACATAGTAAATATAATGTATGGAGGGTTATATACAGTGTATGTAGGTAGGGTTATATATACACATAGTAAATATAATGTATGGAGGGTTATATACAGTGTATGTAGGTAGGGTTATATATACCCAGTGTAAATATAATGTATGGAGGGTTATATACAGTGTATGTAGGTAGGGTTATATATACACATAGTAAATATAATGTATGGAGGGTTATATACAGTGTATGTAGGTAGGGTTATATATACACTGTGTAAATATAATGTATGGAGGGTTATATACAGTGTATGTAGGTAGGGTTATATATACACAGTGTAAATATAATGTATGGAGGGTTATATACAGTGTATGTAGGTAGGGTTATATATACACATAGTAAATGTAATGTATGGAGGGTTATATACAGTGTATGTAGGTAGGGTTATATATACACAGTGTAAATATAATGTATGGAGGGTTATATACAGTGTATGTAGGTAGGGTTATATATACACAGTGTAAATATAATGTATGGAGGGTTATATACAGTGTATGTAGGTAGGGTTATATATACACAGTGTAAATATAATGTATGGAGGGTTATATACAGTGTATGTAGGTAGGGTTATATATACACAGTGTAAATATAATGTATGGAGGGTTATATACAGTGTATGTAGATAGGGTTATATATACACACAGTAAATATAATGTATGGAGGGTTATATACAGTGTATGTAGGTAGGGTTATATATACACAGTGTAAATATAATGTATGGAGGGTTATATACAGTGTATGTAGGTAGGGTTATATATACACATAGTAAATGTAATGTATGGAGGGTTATATACAGTGTATGTAGATAGGGTTATATATACATAGTGTAAATGTAATGTATGGAGGGTTATATACAGTGTATGTAGATAGGGTTATATATACACATAGTAAATATAATGTATGGAGGGTTATATACAGTGTATGTAGATAGGGTTATATATACACATAGTAAATATAATGTATGGAGGGTTATATACAGTGTATGTAGATAGGGTTATATATACACATAGTAAATATAATGTATGGAGGGTTATATACAGTGTATGTAGATAGGGTTATATATATACATAGTGTAAATGTAATGTATGGAGGGTTATATACAGTGTATGTAGATAGGGTTATATATACATAGTGTAAATGTAATGTATGGAGGGTTATATACAGTGTATGTAGATAGGGTTATATATACACAGTGTAAATATAATGTATGGAGGGTTATATACAGTGTATGTAGGTAGGGTTATATATACACATAGTAAATATAATGTATGGAGGGTTATATACAGTGTATGTAGGTAGGGTTATATATACACAGTGCAAATATAATGTATGGAGGGTTATATACAGTGTATGTAGGTAGGGTTATATATACACAGTGTAAATATAATGTATGGAGGGTTATATACAGTGTATGTAGGTAGGGTTATATATACACAGTGTAAATATAATGTATGGAGGGTTATATAGTGTATGTAGGTAGGGTTATATATACACAGTGTAAATATAATGTATGGAGGGTTATATACAGTGTATGTAGGTAGGGTTATATATACACAGTGTAAATATAATGTATGGAGGGTTATATACAGTGTATGTAGGTAGGGTTATATATACACAGTAAATATAATGTATGGAGGGCTATATACAGTGTATGTAGGTAGGGTTATATATATACAGTGTAAATATAATGTATGGAGGGTTATATACAGTGTATGTAGGTAGGGTTATATATACACATAGTAAATGTAATGTATGGAGGGTTATATACAGTGTATGTAGATAGGGTTATATATACATAGTGTAAATGTAATGTATGGAGGGTTATATACAGTGTATGTAGATAGGGTTATATATACACATAGTACATATAATGTATGGAGGGTTATATACAGTGTATGTAGATAGGGTTATATATACACATAGTAAATATAATGTATGGAGGGTTATATACAGTGTATGTAGATAGGGTTATATATACACATAGTAAATATAATGTATGGAGGGTTATATACAGTGTATGTAGGTAGGGTTATATATACATAGTGTAAATATAATGTATGGAGGGTTATATACAGTGTATGTAGATAGGGTTATATATACATAGTGTAAATGTAATGTATGGAGGGTTATATACAGTGTATGTAGGTAGGGTTATATATACACATAGTAAATATAATGTATGGAGGGTTATATACACTGTATGTAGGTAGGGTTATGTATACACAGTGTAAATATAATGTATGGAGGGTTATATACAGTGTATGTAGGTAGGGTTATATATACACATAGTAAATATAATGTATGGAGGGTTATATACAGTGTATGTAGATAGGGTTATATATACACATAGTAAATATAATGTATGGAGGGTTATATACAGTGTATGTAGGTAGGGTTATATATACACAGAGTAAATATAATGTATGGAGGGTTATATACAGTGTATGTAGATAGGGTTATATATACATAGTGTAAATGTAATGTATGGAGGGTTATATACAGTGTATGTAGGTAGGGTTATATATACACATAGTAAATATAATGTATGGAGGGTTATATACACTGTATGTAGGTAGGGTTATGTATACACAGTGTAAATATAATGTATGGAGGGTTATATACAGTGTATGTAGGTAGGGTTATATATACACATAGTAAATATAATGTATGGAGGGTTATATACAGTGTATGTAGATAGGGTTATATATACACATAGTAAATATAATGTATGGAGGGTTATATACAGTGTATGTAGGTAGGGTTATATATACACATAGTAAATATAATGTATGGAGGGTTATATACAGTGTATGTAGATAGGGTTATATATACACATAGTAAATATAATGTATGGAGGGTTATATACAGTGTATGTAGGTAGGGTTATATATACACAGTGTAAATATAATGTATGGAGGGTTATATACAGTGTATGTAGGTAGGGTTATATATACACATAGTAAATATAATGTATGGAGGGTTATATACAGTGTATGTAGGTAGGGTTATATATACATAGTAAATATAATGTATGGAGGGTTATATACAGTGTATGTAGGTAGGGTTATATATACACATAGTAAATGTAATGTATGGAGGGTTATATACAGTGTATGTAGGTAGGGTTATATATACACAGTGTAAATATAATGTATGGAGGGTTATATACAGTGTATGTAGGTAGGGTTATATATACACAGTGTAAATATAATGTATGGAGGGTTATATACAGTGTATGTAGATAGGGTTATATATACACATAGCAAATATAATGTATGGAGGGTTATATACAGTGTATGTAGGTAGGGTTATATATACACAGTAAATATAATGTATGGAGGGTTATATACAGTGCATGTAGGTAGGGTTATATATACACAGTAAATATAATGTATGGAGGGTTATATACAGTGCATGTAGATAGGGTTATATATACACATAGTAAATATAATGTATGGAGGGTTATATACAGTGTATGTAGGTAGGGTTATATATACACATAGTAAATATAATGTATGGAGGGTTATATACAGTGTATGTAGGTAGGGTTATATATACACAGTAAATATAATGTATGGAGGGTTATATACAGTGCATGTAGGTAGGGTTATATATACACATAGTAAATATAATGTATGGAGGGTTATATACAGTGCATGTAGGTAGGGTTATATATACACATAGTAAATATAATGTATGGAGGGTTATATACAGTGCATGTAGGTAGGGTTATATAATATATATATACAGTAAATATAATGTATGGAGGGTTATATACAGTGTATGTAGATAGGGTTATATATACATAGTGTAAATATAATGTATGGAGGGTTATTACTGCCCCCCTCCCCGGTGGTGGTGAAGAGGAGGAGGAGGAAGAGGAAGGCTCCCCTCAGTCACAGTGCTGCCGCTGTATGTACTGCTCTGCTCTCTCTCCCGCCCCCGCCTCCTCCTCTCTCCCCCCGCCCTCTCTCCCCGGCTCCAGCTCCCCCTCCCCGGCCGGCGGTGACTCCCAGGCTCGGGCGGAGAGAGGCCGCCTGATATCAGCGCATACAGGCCGGAGCCAGGCACACGGAGACCGGCAGAGGAGCCGCAGAGCGGGCGGCAGGGAAGCAGCAGCACGGTGAGTATTCCCCCGGAGCGGCCTCCAACCGGCCCGGCTGCCCCTTTGTCTCCAGCTCCATCCGGCCTGTGAGAGCCTCCGTGTCCCGGGGTACAAGGGATAATATCCCCCTCCTACTGTACACACAGCCCGGATACTGCTCCCATACCTCCTGCCCGCCCATACACTGCATTACTATATACATACATATACATACACTGCATTACTATATATATATACATATACATACACTGCATTACTCTATATATATATATATATATATATATATATATATATACATACACTGCATTACTATGTACATACATATACATACACTGCATTACTACACATATATACATACACTGCATTACTACATACATACATACATACACTGCATTACTATATACATACATATACATACACTGCATTGCTACACATATATCCATACACTGCATTACTATATACATACATATACATACACTGCATTACTACACATATATACATACACTGCATTACTATATACATATACATACACTGCATTACTATATACATGTACATACACTGCATTACTACATACATATATATATATATATATATATATATATATATACATATACATACACTGCATTACTATATACATACATATACATACACTGCATTACTACACATATATACATACACTGCATTACTATATACATACATATATACATACACTGCATTACTATATATATACATATACATACACTGCATTACTATATACATACATTGCATTACTATATACATACATATACATACATTGCATTACTGTACATACATACATACATACATACATATACATACATTGCATTACTATATACATACATACATACATACATATACATACATTGCATTACTATATACATACATATACATATATTGCATTACTATATACATACATATACATACATTGCATTACTATATACATACATCATATACATACACTGCATTACTACACATATATACATACACTGCATTACTATATACATACATATATATACATACATACACTGCATTACTATATATATACATACATACATACATACATACATACATATACATACATTGCATTACTATATACATTTCTCTGACGTCCTAGTGGATGCTGGGAACTCCGTAAGGACCATGGGGAATAGCGGCTCCGCAGGAGACTGGGCACATCTAAAGAAAGCTTTATGACTAGCTGGTGTGCACTGGCTCCTCCCCCTATGACCCTCCTCCAAGCCTCAGTTAGATTTCTGTGCCCGACGAGAAGGGTGCACACTAGGGGCTCTCCTGAGCTCTTTGTGAAAGTTTTAGTTTAGGTTTATTATTTTCAGTGAGACCTGCTGGCAACAGGCTCACTGCATCGTGGGACTAAGGGGAGAAGAAACGGACTCACCTGCGTGCAGAGTGGATCGGGTTTCTTAGGCTACTGGACATTAGCTCCAGAGGGACGATCACAGGTTCAGCCTGGATGGGTCCCGGAGCCGCGCCGCCGGCCCCCTTACAGAGCCAGAAGAGCGAAGAGGTCCGGTGAAATCGGCGGCAGAAGACGATCCTGTCTTCAGATAAGGTAGCGCACAGCACCGCAGCTGTGCGCCATTGCTCTCAGCACACTTCACACTCCGGTCACTGAGGGTGCAGGGCGCTGGGGGGGCAGCGCCCTGAGACGCAATAAATCGATTAAAACCTTATATGGCTAAAATAAATGCATCACATATAACTCCTGGGCTATATGGATGCATTTAACCCCTGCCAAAACATATAAAAAAACGGATGATAAGGACGCCGAGAAAGGGGCGGAGCCTATCTCCTCAGCACACTGGCGCCATTTTCCCTCACAGCTCAGTTGGAGGGAAGCTCCCTGGCTCTTCCCTGCAGTCACTACACTACAGAAAGGGGTTAAAAAAGAGAGGGGGGCACAAATTAGGCGCAGTATAAACAATACAGCAGCTATAAAGGGAAAAACACTTATATAAGGTTATCCCTGTATATATATAGCGCTCTGGTGTGTGCTGGCAAACTCTCCCTCTGTCTCCCCAAAGGGCTAGTGGGTCCTGTCCTCTATCAGAGCATTCCCTGTGTGTGTGCTGTGTGTCGGTACGTTGGTGTCGACATGTATGAGGAGAAAAATGATGTGGAGACGGAGTAGAGTGTCTGTAATAGTGTTGTCACCCCCTAGGGGGTCGACACCTGAGTGGATGTACTGTTGAAATTGCGTGACAGTGTCAACTTTGTATAAAAGACAGTGGTTGACATGAGACAGCCGGCTACTCAGCTTGTGCATGTCCAGACGTCTCATACAGGGGCTTTAAAGCGCCCGTTACCTCAGATACAGACGCCGACACGGATACTGACTCCTGTGTCGACGGTGAAGAGACGACCGTGATTTCCAATAGGGCCACACATTGCATGATTGATGCAATGGAAAATGTTTACACTTTTCTGATAATATGAATACCACCAAAAAAGGGGTATTATGTTTGGTGAGGAAAAACTTCCTGTAGTTTTCCTGAATCTGAAAAATAAAATGAGGTGTGATGATGCGTGGGTTTCCCCCCGATGACAATTGATAATTCTAAAAAGTTATTGTCAGTATACCTTTTCCCGCCAGAGGTTAGGGTGCGTTGGGAAACACCCCCTACAGGGGATAAGGCGCTCACACGCTTGTAAGAACAAGGGCTCTACCCTCTCTTGAGATGGCCGCCCTTAAGGATCCTGCTGATAAAAAGCAGGAGGGTATCCTAAAATGTATTTACACACATACTGGTGTTATACTGCGACCAGCAATCGCCTCAGCCTGGATGTGCAGTGCTGGGTTGGCGTGGTCGTATTCCCTGACTGGAAATATTGATATCCTAGATAAGGACAGTATATTATTGCCTATAGAGCAATTAAAAGATGCATTTCTATATATGCATGATGCACAGCGGAATATTTGCCGACTGGCATCAAGTATAAGTGCGTTGTATTCTACCAGTAAAGTGGTCAGGGATTCCAAACGGCATATTGCCTAAAAAAAGGGGATGTACCCTAGGTCGCCTCTCAAAATAAGACGCCGTATTATCAGGCGCAGTCCTGGTTGGCAAGCGGACAAAAGGGTTCCTCTTTTCTGCTCGTGACAGAGGGAGAGAAAAATGGCTGCAGAGATCAGCCAGTTCCCAGGAACAGAAACCCTTTTCCGCCTCTGCCAAGCCCTCAGTATGACGCTAGGGCTTTACTAGTTGAGGCACGGTGGGGGCCCGTTCTCAGTGAATTTCAGTGCGCAGTGGGCTCACTCGCAAGTAGACCCCTGGATCCTTCAGGTAATATTTCAGGGGTACAAATTGGAATTCGAGACGTATTCCCCTCGCCGTTTCCAAAAGTCTGTTTTACCGACGTCTCCCGCTGACAGGGAGGCAGTTTTGGAAGCCATTCACAAGCTGTATTCCCAGCAGGTGATAATTAAGGTACCCCTCCTGCAACAGGGAACGGGGTATTATTCCACACTATTGTGGTACCGAAGCCAGACGGCTCGGTGAGACCGATTTTAAAATCTAAAATCTTTGAACACTTACATACAGAGGTTCAAATTCAAAATTGAGTCACTCAGAGCAGTGATTGCAAACCTGGAAGAAGGGGACTACATGATGTCTCGGGACATCAAGGAGGCTTACCTTCATGTCAAAATTTGCCCTTCTCACCAAGGGTATCTCAGGTTATGGTACAGAACTGTCACTATCAGTTCAGACGCTGCCGTAGGGATGGTCCACGGCACCCCGGGTCTTTACTGAAGTAATGACCGAAATGATGATATTCCTTCGAAGGAAGGGAATTTTAGTTATCCCTTACTTGGACGATTCCCTGATAAGGGTAAGATCCAGAGAACAGTTGGAGGTCGGTGTAGCACTATCTCAGGTAGTGTTGCGGCAGCACGAGTGGATTCTCAATATGCAAAAATCGCAGCTGGTTCCGACGACTTGTCTTCTGTTCCTAGGGATTATCCTGGACACAGTCCAGAAAGACGGTGTTTCTCCCGGAGGAGAAAGCCAGGGAGTTATCCGAGCTAGTCAGGAACCTCCGAAAACCGAACCAAGTCTCAGTGCATCAATGCACAAGGGTTCTGGGTAAAAATGGTGGCTTCCTACGAAGCAATCCCATTCGGCAGATTCCACACAAGAACTTTCCAGTGGAACCTACTGGACAAATGGTCCGGGTCGCATCTTCAGATGCATCAGCGGATAACCCTGTCACCAAGGACAAGGGTGTCCCTCCTGTGGTGGTTGCAGAGTGCTCATCTTCTAGAGGGCCGCAGATTCGGCATTCAGGACTGGGTCCTGGTGACCACGGATGCCAGCCTGCAAGGCTGGGGAGCAGTCACACAGGGAAGAAATATCCGGGGCTTATGGTCAAGCCTGGAGACATCACTTCACATAATATCCTGGAACTAAGGGCCATTTACAATGCCCTAAGTCAAGCAAAGCCTCTGCTTCAGGGTCAACCGGTATTGATCCAGTCGGACAACACCACGGCTGTCGCCCACGTAAACAGACAGGGCAGCACAAGAAGCAGGAGGGCAATGGCAGAAGCTGCAAGGATTCTCCGCTGGGCGGAAAATCATGTGATAGCACTGTTAGCAGTGTTCATTCCGGGAGTGGACAACTGGGAAGTAGACTTCCTCAGCAGACACGACCTCCACCCGGGGGAGTGGGGACTTCACCCAGAAGTCTTCCAACTGATTGTAAACCGTTGGGAAAAACCAAAGGTGGACATGATGGCGTCCCGTCTTAACAAGAAACTGGACAGATATTGCGCAAGGTCAAGGGACCCTCAGGCAATAGCGGTGGACGCTCTGGTGACACCGTGGGTGTACCAGTCAGTGTATGTGTTCCCTCCTCTGCCTCTCATACCAAAAGTACTGAGAATCATAAGAAGGAGAGGAGTAAGAACGATACTCGTGGTTCCGGATTGGCCAAGAAGGACTTGGTACCCGGAACTTCAAGAGATGCTCACGGAAGACCCGTGGCCTCTACCTTTAAGAAAGGACCTGCTCCAGCAGGGGCCTTGTCTGTTCCAAGACTTACCGCGGCTGCGTTTGACGGCATGGCGGTTGAACGCCGGATCCTGAAGGAAAAAGGCATTCCAGATGAAGTCATCCCTACCCTGGTCAAAGCCAGGAAGGATGTAACCGCAAAACATTATCACCGCATTTGGCGAAAATATGTTGCGTGGTGTGAGGCCAAGAAGGCCCCTACAGAGGAATTTCAACTAGGTCGTTTCCTCCATTTCCTGCAGACAGGACTGTCTATGGGCCTAAAATTAGGGTCCATTAAGGTTCAAATTTCGGCCCTGTCGATTTTCTTCCAGAAAGAACTGGCTTCAGTACCTGAAGTTCAGACATTTGTAAAAGGGGTACTGCATATACAACCTCCTTTTGTGCCTCCAGTGGCACCTTGGGATCTCAATGTTGTTTTGAGGTTCCTTAAGTCACATTGGTTTGAACCACTCACCACTGTGGACTTAAAATATCTCACATGGAAGGTGACGATGCTGTTAGCCCTGGCTTCAGCCAGGCGTGTGTCAGAATTGGCGGCTTTATCATATAAAAGCCCTTACTTAATTTTTCATTCTGACAGGGCAGAATTGAGGACTCGTCCTCAATTTCTCCCTAAGGTGTTTTCTGCTTTTCACATGAACCAACCTATTGTGGTGCCTGCGGCTACTAGGGACTTGGAGGACTCCAAGTTACTTGACGTTGTCAGGGCCCTGAAAATATATGTTTCCAGGACGGCTGGAGTCAGAAAGTCTGACTCTCTGTTTATCCTGTATGCACCCAACAAGCTGGGTGCTCCTGCTTCTAAGCAGACTATTGCTCGTTGGATTTGTAGTACAATTCAGCTTGCACATTCTGTGGCAGGCCTGCCACAGCCAAAATCTGTAAAAGCCCATTCCACAAGGAAAGTGGGCTCATCTTGGGCGGCTGCCCGAGGGGTCTCGGCTTTACAACTTTGCCGAGCAGCTACTTGGTCAGGGGCAAACACGTTTGCTAAATTCTACAAATTTGATACCCTGGCTGAGGAGGACCTGGAGTTCTCTCATTCGGTGCTGCAGAGTCATCCGCACTCTCCCGCCCGTTTGGGAGCTTTGGTATAATCCCCATGGTCCTTACGGAGTTCCCAGCATCCACTAGGACGTCAGAGAAAATAAGAATTTACTTACCGATAATTCTATTTCTCATAGTCCGTAGTGGATGCTGGGCGCCCATCCCAAGTGCGGATTGTCTGCAATACTTGTACATAGTTATTGTTAACTAAATCGGGTTATTGTTGTTGTGAGCCATCTTTTCAGAGGCTCCTTCGTTGTTATCATACTGTTAACTGGGTTCAGATCACAAGTTGTACGGTGTGATTGGTGTGGCTGGTATGAGTCTTACCCGGGATTCAATATCCTTCCTTATTATGTACGCTCGTCCGGGCACAGTATCCTAACTGAGGCTTGGAGGAGGGTCATAGGGGGAGGAGCCAGTGCACACCAGCTAGTCCTAAAGCTTTCTTTAGATGTGCCCAGTCTCCTGCGGAGCCGCTATTCCCCATGGTCCTTACGGAGTGCCCAGCATCCACTACGGACTATGAGAAATAGAATTATCGGTAAGTAAATTCTTATTATACATACACTGCATTACTATATACATACATTGCATTACTATATACATACATTGCATTACTATATATATAATAAGAATTTACTTACCGATAATTCTATTTCTCGGAGTCCGTAGTGGATGCTGGGGTTCCTGAAAGGACCATGGGGAATAGCGGCTCCGCAGGAGACAGGGCACAAAAAGTAAAGCTTTAGGATCAGGTGGTGTGCACTGGCTCCTCCCCCTATGACCCTCCTCCAAGCCAGTTAGGTACTGTGCCCGGACGAGCGTACACAATAAGGGAGGAATTTTGAATCCCGGGTAAGACTCATACCAGCCACACCAATCACACCGTACAACTTGTGATCTAAACCCAGTTAACAGTATGATAACAGCGGAGCCTCTGAAAAGATGGCTCACAACAATAATAACCCGATTTTTGTAACTATGTACAAGTATTGCAGATAATCCGCACTTGGGATGGGCGCCCAGCATCCACTACGGACTCCGAGAAATAGAATTATCGGTAAGTAAATTCTTATTTTCTCTATCGTCCTAGTGGATGCTGGGGTTCCTGAAAGGACCATGGGGATTATACCAAAGCTCCCAAACGGGCGGGAGAGTGCGGATGACTCTGCAGCACCGAATGAGAGAACTCCAGGTCCTCTTTTGCCAGGATATCAAATTTGTAGAATTTTACAAACGTGTTCTCCCCTGACCACGTAGCTGCTCGGCAGAGTTGTAATGCCGAGACCTCTCGGGCAGCCGCCCAAGATGAGCCCACCTTCCTTGTGGAATGGGCCTTAACCGATTTAGACTGTGGCAGGCCTGCCTCAGAATGTGCAAGTTGAATTGTGTTACAAATCCAACGAGCAATCGACTGCTTAGAAGCAGGCGCACCCAACTTGTTGGGTGCATACAGTATAAACAGCGAGTCAGATTTTCTGACTCCAGCTGTCCTGGAATATATTTTCAGGGCCCTGACAACTTCTAGCAACTTGGAGTCCTCCAAGTCCCTAGTAGGTGCAAGGCACCACAATAAGCTGGTTCAGGTGAAACACTGACACCACCTTAGGGAGAGAACTGGGGACGAGTCCGCAGCTCTGCCCTGTCCGAATGGACAAACAGATATGGGCTTTTTTGAGAAAAAACCACCAATTTGACACTCGCCTGGTCCAGGCCAGGGCCAAGAGCATGGTCACTTTTTATGTGAGATGCTGCAAATCCACATATTTGACTGGTTTTAAACCAATGTGATTTGAGAAATCCCAGAACTACGTTGAGATCCCACAGTGCCACTGGAGGCACAAAAAAGGGGTTTGTATATGCAATACTCCCTTGACAAACTTCTGGACTTCAGGAACTGAAGCCAATTCTTTCTGGAAGAAAATTTACAGGGCCGAATTTGAACCTTAATGGACCCCAATTTGAGGCCCATAGACACTCCTGTTTGCAGGAAATGCAGGAAACGACCGAGTTGAAATTTCTTTGTGGGGCCTTCCTGGCCTCACACCACGCAACAAATTTTCGCCACACGTGGTGATAATGTTGTGCGGTCACCTCCTTTCTGGCTTTGACCAGGGTAGGAATGACCTCTTCCGGAATGCCTTTTTTCCCTTAGGATCCGGCTTTCCATCGCCATGCCGACAAACGCAGCTGCGGTAAGTCTTGGAACAGACATGGTACTTGCTGAAGCAAGTCCCTTCTTAGCGGCAGAGGCCATAAGACCTCTGTAAGCATCTCTTGAAGTTCCGGGTACCAAGTCCTTCTTGGCCAATCCGGAGCCATGAGTATAGTTCTTACTCCTCTACGTCTTATAATTCTCAGCACCTTAGGTATGAGAAGCAGAGGAGGGAACACATACACCGACTGGTACACCCACGGTGTTACCAGAACGTCCACATCTGTTGCCTGAGGGTCCCTTGACCTGGCGCAATACCTGTCCCGTTTTTTGTTCAGACGGGACGCCATCATGTCCACCTTTGGTATTTCCCAACGGTTTACAATCATGTGGAAAAAACTTCTCAATGAAGTTTCCACTCTCCCGGGTGGAGGTCGTGCTGAGGAAGTCTGCTTCCCAGTTTCCATTCCCGGGATGAAAAACTGCTGACAGTGTTATCACATGATTTTCCGCCCAGCGAAAAGTCCTTGCAGTTTCTGCCATTGCCCTCCTGCTTCTTGTGTCGCCCTGTCTGTTTACGTGGGCGACTGCCGTGATGTTTTTCCCACTGGATCAATACCGGCTGACCTTGAAGCAGAGGTCTTGCTAAGCTTAGAGCATTATAAATTTACCCTTAGCTCCAGTATATTTATGTGGAGAAAAGTCTCCATACTTGATCACACTCCCTGGAAATTTTTCCCTTGTGTGACTGCTCCCCAGCCTCTCAGGCTGGGCTCCGTGGTTACCAGCATCCAATCCTGAATGCCGAATCTGCGGCCCTCTAGAAGATGAGCACTCTATAACCACCACAGGAGAGACACCCTTGTCCTTGGATATTGGGTTATCCGCTGATGCATCTGAAGATGCGATCCGGACCATTTGTCCAGCAGATCCCACTGAAAAGTTCTTACGTGAAATCTGCCGAATGGAATTGCTTCGTAGGAAGCCACCATTTTTACCAGGACCCTTGTGCAATGATGCACTGTTTTTAGGAGGTTCCTGACTTGCTCGGATAACTCCCTGGCTTTCTCTTCCGGGAGAAACACCTTTTTCTGGACTGTGTCCAGAATCATCCCTAGGCACAGCAGACGTGTCGTCGGGATCAGCTGCGATTTTGGAATATTTAGAATCCACCCGTGCTGATTGTAGCAGTATCCGAGATAGTGCTACTCCGACCTCCAACTGTTCCCTGGACTATGCCCCTATCAGGAGATCGTCCAAGTAAGGGATAATTAAGACGCCTTTTCTTCGAAGAAGAATCATCAATTCGGCCATTACCTTGGTAAAGACCCCGGGGTGCCGTGGACAATCCAAACGGCAGCGTCTGAAACTGATGGTGACAGTTCTGCACCACGAACCTGAGGTACCCTTAGTGAGAAGGGCAAATTTGGGACATAGAGGTAAGCATCCCTGATGTCCCGGGACACTATATAGTCCCCTTCTTCCTGGTTCGTTATCACTGCTCTGAGTGACTTCATCTTAATTTGAACCTTTGTAAGTGTTCAAAAAATTTTTTTTAGAATAAGTCTCACCTAGCCTTCTGGCTTCAGTACCACAATATAGTGTGGAATAATACCCCTTTTCTGTAGTAGGAGGGGTAATTTAATTGTCACCTGCTGGGAACACAGCTTGTGAATTTTTTTTCCATACTACCTCCTTGTCGGAGGGAGACTTGGTAAAGCAGACTTCAGGAGCCTGCGAAGGGGAAACGTCTCGACATTCCCATCTGTACCCCCGGGATACTACTTGTAGGATCCAGGGGTCCTGTACGGTCTCAGCGCCATGCTGAGAACTTGTCAGACGCGGTGGAACGCTTCTGTTCCTGGGAATAGGCTGCCTGTTGCAGTCTTCTTCCCTTTCCTCTATCCCTGGGCAGATATGATCTTATAGGGACGAGAGGACTGAGGCTGAAAAGACGGTGTCTTTTTCTGCAGAGATGTGACTTAGGGTAAAAAACGGTGGATTTTCCAGCAGTTGCCGTGACCACCAGGTCCGATGGACCGACCCCAAACAAGTCCTCTTCCTTTATACGGCTATACTGTGCCGTTTGGAATCTGCATCACCTGACCACTGTCGTGTCCATAACATCTTCTGGCAGTTATGGACATCGCGTTTATTCATGATGCCAGAGTGCAAATATCCCTCTGTGCATCTCGCATATATAGAAATGCTCTATAGTCAATAAAATACTGTCCCTGTCAAGGGTATCAATATTTTTAGTCAGGGAATCCGACCAAGCCACCCTAGCTCTGCACATCCAGGCTGAGGCGATCGCTGGCCGCAGTATAACACCAGTATGTGTGTATATACTTTTTATTATATTTTCCAGCCTTGTCAGCTGGTCCTTGAGGACGGCCCTATCTATAGACGGTACCGCCACTTGTTTTGATAAGCGTGTGAGCGCCTTATCCACCTTAAGGGGTGTTTCCCAACGCGCCCTAACTTCTGGCGGGAAAGGGTATACCGCCCATAATTTTCTATCGGGGGGAACCCACGCATCATCACACACTTTATTTAATTTATCTGATTCAGGAAAAACTATGGTAGTTTTTTCACATCCCACATAATACCCTCTTTTGTGGTACTTGTAGTATCAGAAATACGTAACACCTCCTTCATTGCCTTTAACGTGTGGCCCTAATAAGGAATACGTTTGTTTATTCACCGTCGACACTGGATTCAGTGTCCCTGTCTGTGTCTGTGTCGACCGACTAAAGTAAACGGGCGTTTTAAAACCCTTGACGGTGTTTTTGAGACGTCTGGACCGTACTAATTGTTTGTCGGCCGTCTCATGTCGTCAACCGACCTTGCAGCGTGTTGACATTATCACGTAATTTCCTAAATAAGCCATCCATTCCGGTGTCGACTCCCTAGAGAGTGACATCACCATTACAGGCAATTGCTCCGCCTCCTCACCAACATCGTCCTCCTACCTGTCGACACACACGTACCGACACACAGCACACACACAGGGAATGCTCTGATAGAGGACAGGACCCACTAGCCCTTTGGAGAGACAGAGGGAGAGTTTGCCAGCACACACCAAAAACGCTATAATTATATAGGGACAACCTTATATAAGTGTTTTCCCTTATAGCATCTTAATATATATATATAAGCATATCGCCAAATTAGTGCCCCCCCTCTCTGTTTTAACCCTGTTTCTGTAGTGCAGTGCAGGGGAGAGCCTGGGAGCCTTCCCTCCAGCCTTTCTGTGAGGGAAAATGGCGCTGTGTGCTGAGGAGATAGGCCCCGCCCCTTTTTCGGCGGCCTCGTCTCCCGCTCTTAACGGATTCTGGCAGGGGTTAAATATCTCCATATAGCCTCCGGAGGCTATATGTGAGGTATTTTTAGCCAAAATAGGTATTCATTTGCCTCCCAGGGCGCCCCCCTCCCAGCGCCCTGCACCCTCAGTGACTGCCGTGTGAAGTGTGCTGAGAGGAAAATGGCGCACAGCTGCAGTGCTGTGCGCTACCTTTAGAAGACTGAGGAGTCTTCTGCCGCCGATTCTGGACCTCTTCTTACTTCAGCATCTGCAAGGGGGCCGGCGGCAAGGCTCCGGTGACCATCCAGGCTGTACCTGTGATCGTCCCTCTGGAGCTGATGTCCAGTAGCCAAGAAGCCAATCCATCCTGCACGCAGGTGAGTTCACTTCTCCCCTAAGTCCCTCGTTGCAGTGATCCTGTTGCCAGCAGGACTCACTGTAAAATAAAAAACCTAAGCTAAACTTTCCTAAGCAGCTCTTTAGGAGAGCCACCTAGATTGCACCCTTCTCGGCCGGGCACAAAATCTAACTGGCTTGGAGGAGGGTCATAGGGGGAGGAGCCAGTGCACACCACCTGATCCTAAAGCTTTACTTTTTGTGCCCTGTCTCCTGCGGAGCCGCTATTCCCCATGGTCCTTTCAGGAACCCCAGCATCCACTAGGACGATAGAGAAATATATATATATATATATATATATATATATACACATACATATACATACATTGCATTACTATATACATACATCATATACATACACTGCATTACTATATACATACATATACATACATACATTGTATTACTATATACATACATCATATACATACACTGCATTACTATATACATACATATACATACATTGCATTTCTATATACATACATCATATACATACACTGCATTACTATATACTGTACATACATATACATACATTGCATTACTATATACATACATATACATACACTGCATTACTATATACATACATATACATACATTGCATTACTATATACATACACTGCATTACTATATACATACATTGCATTACTATATATATACATACATATATATACATACACTGCATTACTATATACATACATATACATACATTGCATTACTATATACATACATTGCATTACTATATACATACATCATATACATACACTGCATTACTATATATATACATACATACATATACATACATTGCATTACTATATACATACATATACATACATTGCATTACTATATACATACATCATATACATACACTGCATTACTATATACATACATTGCATTACTATATACATACATATACATACATTGCATTACTATATACATACATATACATACACTGCATTACTATATATATATACATACATTGCATTACTATATACATACATCATATACAAACACTGCATTACTATATACATACATATACATAGCATTACTATATACATACATCATATACATACACTGCATTACTATATACATACATT